>NW_027175932.1:13084403-13464403 GCF_023055335.1 Clinocottus analis | reverse complement strand
TTTCTCTCTCATGCAAAGAGAATATTTGATTTCCAAACACAGTCAGCTGGCAAAAGGGGAACAGTCCACTGCTGCTGGGGCAACAAGAGTTTTCTCTGACAAGGAGGAGAAACATGAGGACATTTTTTACTGTTACCCACAGTCCTGCCGTTTTGCAGCAGTGAGTTTTATTTTCTGGGCTCTGGTGTATTGGTAGAACAGAAAGAGAACATGTTCCTCCAGACAGCAAACCCAACTGAACGGATATGAGGGATCCGCTTGAGCTGACTAAAAGCTCCCAAAAATATGGTAAATATGGTGGAGTGAGAGGACGATCAGGTTAGCACTGGGATGTGTGTGAACGTCTGTGTTTCTGGAAACGACTCTTTTTGCTTCATCCGTTCAACCAGGGTGGCTAACACTGCTAAGCTAACTAACCAATCGTCATCGCGTTATCCCATTTAATCCAGCATAAAGGAGTGCACTGTGAACCTGCAACTGTGACACATTCAAGCGCTGTGGGATCCTTGAGTGTCATTCCCTTTTTTTTAAAAACAAAGATACCAAGTTCACATTTCTTTCTTTCTATTTTGGGTTCTCGGGGTAAATACTACACTGAGTTCCAGATGACTAGACCTTCGCTCCACTGATGTGTTTGTGTGAGAGAGTGTTTTACCTTTTCAGTTCTTTCTTCTGTTGGTTTCCTCAACGTGACCGTATGGGAGTCTCCTGGATAATGAAGCCAACCTACCGGTGGATGTTATAGCCGTCAGTTTGATTCCTTTCATCTCAGTTTCTGAGATTGTTAGCTGTTAGTGTAGCATGTGTGACAACTCTAAACACTACAACCCCCATGAGCCTCGTTGCGTTGGAGTAGAAGTCAGAGTGTCGCTAATTTTGAACTTTGTGATTGCAGTTCTTAACGAAACACTGCCGTAAAATGCAGATAGTGATTTCAGTTGTCTCCCCAAGCTAATATGTAGCTTCCTCTGCTGTTAGCGCTGCACGCGACATCGTTTGAATCTTTGCAATTGGTTGTCGGCATGCGCAGCATGTTAGCAGGACATCTTCCGTTCTCTGTCTACAAAGGATGTGTTCAGGCACACTGTTGAGTGTGGGTCATCTGCGTTGTGGCAGAATCAGTGTAGCTATGTAAGTAAAACTGAAGAAATTAAGATTTGCAGCAGAAAAGTTGGCTCCAAAGCGTGGGCACACACGGGACAACCGCCTGCCGAGGCGATGAATTCCACGACCGAGAGAATTTTCTTTGTCACTAGACGCAAATGTGTTTTTCCCCATTTTTGCGAATAATCAGGGCTAATAATCACTAATTATTAACTTTGAGAATATGTGACATATGTGACAAGGTGAGAAAGACGCAAACCATTGGGCAGCTAGCGAGATGGTGGACTCACGCCTCCTTTGGTGTCATGGCTCGCTGATGATTGACGCCCGCTGGTGTCACGACCAACACACTTACCTGTGCCGTGACACGTCGGCCATTGTACACAATGAGGTGTGCTTCTCCCCTGCTTCCTTTGTACACTTCAATCTCCAAAGGAGAAAGGCTTTCGCTCCATCGTGGATGGGTGAATTCATGTAAATAGGGCCCTTCATCCCAAACAGAGAGCGAGCAGACAAAGACAAAGGCTCAGCGGTTCAATGGTGCGCATCACAAGAGGCTGCTAATGTTCTCACGCGTCGCAAAATGGAAGTACAATGTTAATCCGCAAAGCTTTTTTAACTGTGCATCACAAAAAGCACTTCACACACGCGCACACACACACACCCACACACACACACATGAAGCCCTGGGTAGATAGAAGTCAAGCAAGATGTAAATGCGATCCATAATTTATAATGCATCTGAGAGATGTGCCGGGGAAGAGAGGAAGAGCTATATTTTTAGGTCAGCGTGTGGAATCCATCCTCACAATGTGGAATCACAAAAAGCAGCACGGTTGTTGCATCCCACTCCTCTCGAAACCAGAAAGGGACACTTGAATCCCATTTCTCAGGAGCGGATCGTGTTCTGGCTTTACAAGTACCAGCTCAGTCCATTACCGGGTCTCAGAGTGTCTACGTTTATTGCGCAGAGAGAGAGGCAGAGGGGAGCATCTTATTGGCATCATAAAACACCATCACTGTCACATTGATCCACTTTTATCCACTGGCTGACTGGTCTGAGCACCGGCAGTCTCCATCCATCAGAGAGGTCGTCACCCGACCCCGAGAAAAGACACATTCCAATGTTTTCATCTCCATTTGCCAAGTTACCAGACTGGGGCTTTTGGCAGCAGATGTTCACAGAGAATTAGTTTTTCTAATATTTATTTATCCACTGAAGGTTTGCCGATAACGTGTGCTCTTTCCCTCTTTCTGTTTTGCTGCTCCAGCTGGTGAGCCGCACACTAACACTCCTCCCCGGCTCAGTTTGAGTTTAACCGTCTTGCTCCATTGAGCGTCTTCTTTTTTTCATGCCCGCTGAAGGGATTCAGCCCACTTTTCTAACCCGTGTGCCATTTACCGCTCGCAATCTTTATTTAAACAGTACTTTGTTTCCTGCTTTGTTACAGTATTGAAGTGTCGACCTATCAGCTGGATTAAAGGCTCTGCTGGGGGATTGAAAGGCAGTAACAAGTGGTGCGAAAAATATAAAAGAACTTCACATGTTCAGGGACAAAGCCCGGGCTATTTCTCTTTCCAAGGTCCAGTAGTAGCCGTGGGGGTTGTGGACATCATTTTCTTTCTCACAGTTTCCAGCAGTCCAGAGTGCAGGAGCTTTCATCTACTCTCCAATGCATAGCTAATCTTGTTTGATTCTCCGTATCGTCATCATCCTCCTTCTCCGCCTCAGCGTCTCATTTCCTTCGCTCAGTCCAAGACTTCTCTGTGACTGTCTTCGCACAGAGGGGAGGATTTTTATATCTGTACTCAGACGCTTCCGCAAAACAAATAATAACGCCAAACACAAGATTAAAATATCACAGAACAATGTAATTTAACATGTATTATAAAGCCCTGTAACACCTCCCCACACTCGTTTAATATCTCTGCCTTTGGGGAGATGATGCGTTTGGTCGTGTGCGTGCTGCTGAGCCGTTGAGCCCGTCAGCCGTCAGATGCTTCCTGTGCTCATTTCGGTCTAAATGCTCAAGAACCTCTCGCGGTTGCGGTGATTTACAATTTTTGAGAAACCGATTTTTGGGTCTGGTTTGTACCGTCATGGACTGCTGATCCGCACTGCTCTGCCCCGCGAGTCGAGCCGGCAAGTGATCAACAACTGCTTCTATAGCCGAAGGCATTTCTGGCCACTGGCTAAAAATAACTCTTATCTTGTCTGGAGAGTAACAATTTGGCATTTGTCCTGACCCAAAAATGGACGTCCATTGAAAAGTTTGGTCTCGTTCTGGACTCATCTGCAGAATAATCCCATCCCATATCCCAGCACACCAGAGGAATAAAGGACGTTTTTTGTGTTATCGTTGGCGCCATGGGACGGGCGAGGGACACGCCCCCTTGCAGAGGTAGCTGTGTGACGCTTATGGAGAGATCACATTGTGTTTCAAAGCCCTTAAAATGTGATCCTGCGGTCTCTGTTCTCATACAGATGGTTATATCAAAAATAACCTGCTTAGGATATTACCGTGCGCTGCACGGGACCCACTTCTTTTTTTCCAGAGATTCCAGTCAAGTTCATTCAAACAAGACAACGGCAGCGTTACTGTGAACGGAAAGAAAGACTAAAGAAAGAAAAATATGGAGCTGCAGATGTCTGGAGGACGCAGACAGTCTGTTCACTTTTACAACACAGCCGTCTGGATCACAGATTCAGCAACACCATGTAAAATAGTGCTCTAACACCGTGAAACAAGGTCACGGACGTGTTCAGCGGATCATTTAACACGAGGGAAGTCTCAACTGCTCAAACTGCAACAGCCAGAAAGACGACTGATCGGCTGAGAGCCAACTTGTTGGTCGTTCAGGTTAATCAGCCGCTGTGACTCCGCTGAAGCAGCAACGGATCTGGATGACGTTCAGCCCGATTCTAAAAGGAGTCCGGGGCCGTCGCCGGCCGGCTTTAGCGGGCAAACGGAGACCTGAGGATCCACCAGTCTTTGTTGAGGGAAAACAAAGCACTGCCTGTAAGCCCCGTGCACATAATAAAACAGTTAATTCTGACATCCATGAACAGGTGAAAGAGTTATAGATATCTATCTGTATCTATATCACAATGCTGATTAAGCCCATCGCCGCCAGGGAAAGCTCGCTGTATTTCGCAGGATAACAGAGGTGTTGTGTTTGTGGTCTCTGGCGACTTTCCAGTGCTGGCACGGCGGAAATGATGTGTTCCACATCAGTGTGAATCCCTTACGGAAGTGTCCTTAACTTTTAGGCATTTTCTCTCATGGCCATCAGGGGGCGCCTCCTCTGGTGGCAAAGAGTAGTTTCCAAGCTCATTTTGAACCAGTAAAAAGCTGACTCATCATCAAAGTATAGCTGGTGGGTTCCCAGTTAGCATTTTGGCCAATGCTCCGCCTCTTTTACTCTTCACATGGACTGTTTACCAATGTGGGAGTGTCTTAAACTTGCATTCTCTCTGCTGGCCAGCAGTGGGGCCAAAAGAAGTCCGGTTGTATAGAAGTATCTGAGAAGATGACTCGACTTCTCTCTTGATTTATTGCCTCAGCAAACATTGTAAACATGAGTTTATGGTCTCAATCTCCAGTTTCAAGTCTTTAAGTAAATTAGGGCGGGTTTACTGTGATTGACAGGTCGCTACCAGAGCCATAATAATGAAAGATTAGTGCAGAGAGAAATGCTTATATAATCTATATGCTACGCAGGTGTGTGTATGTGTTGTAAGTGGTGTTACTTTTGCGTTCACTTTTGCTTGCATACCTGAAGAAGAAGCTATGACACGAAAAGCTTGTGAATGTATTCAATGAGAGGGAATTGACGTCCATGTATGAATATGAATGAAGCTGAGAGGCAGTTTAATATTTCCCATCCAGCGTCTCTCTGGGAGAGGGAGGGTCGAGATTTTGAGCAGGGAGGACTCCTTACGGGAGCTAAATGAGAAGACACATGGCAGGAATACTGAAGACCGGCTCAGACGCTGCTCACTGATTGGTCCGTGTGCCAACAGGCAGCTTGACAAGGTGAGCGAAGCCAGAGAGGATGAACCGGACTGGAGGAGACGAACTCCCGCTCCTCTGTCTGACACCTCCTATTCAGGAACTTCAGGGTCTGATTGAATTTGATTGTCCTCTATATATATATATATATATATATATATATATATATATATATATATATATATATATATATATATACACACTTTGGAAACGGTATCTTACGTTCATCTTCTTGTGCGAGCTCTGCCTGTAGAGAGAGCTGTCGTTGGTCGACCGATCTCCGGGTTGCCAGATGCAGGATAATTATCCTCCAAATACAACCATGTTGAGCCTTTGGTACGATACTACGCCATCACTTACTTATTTTAATATGTGGCTATATAAAGCATTTATCATTGACAATGTTTTATTTGTAATCATTATTGCTTCAATATATGGACAAGACACATTAAAGAAGCACTGGACTAAATGCCACAAAAAAGATTTGTTTTGCATTTGCACTTTGCAGTTTTGTTAAAGTTCAATAAACAGATGTACATATAGTAATTTGTGTCATTTCATTTGTGACATTTGTACGCTTTCACATATATCCATATGAGGCATGCTACACATACAACTGTGGCAGGAGGTGGATGGATGAAAGCTAGCGGCCCTGCAGGCTAGCTTGCTGCTGCGCCAGTTTGTGGAGCTCCTCAACCCCAAAAACGTTTCATTAAGTTTTTTTAAACGGCAGACAATATTTGAAATTCTGGCTTCAAAAAGTCTCAGAAGTGGATTTTGTCAGTAGTTATTTTTTTCCTACCACTGTAGAATGTGCTAATCCAGCGTTGCGGGATGCCGTAGACGGGTCACAGAGGCCGGGTGCATACTTGAGATTTTTTTCTCAAATTAGTATTTGGTCCGGGTATTTTTGGCATACTGTAGAGTTTACTTTCGTCTCATATTTATGAGCATGTGCGATATCCTGGATGCGTCTGCCAACAGTTCACACATGGAGCCCGAGCACCGGTTTGCCTCCGATCGGGGGATTTTCTCGGAGAGCTCCACAAACTGCCGGCGAGTATAAAACCAGGGATAAAGCCGTGCAGTGTGAACTAGTAATAATGCAAATCTCCTGTTGCCAAACGCGAGGTTGACCACTGTTATTGTCTTCATCCTGAAGCTCGGAGAAATATTTTCCCGTCTGTGATGGAGTGAGAGGAACGCTCCACTGACACTAAACATAAAATGAAATCCTTGAATATACTGCACAGTGAAGCTAACTGGAATAACTTTGGCGTGTGCACTGTGACCTTTCACCATCCAGAGACAAACAACCCCGACCAGTGCAGCTCATCCACAGCTCTGCACAGATTATAATGCGCCGCTGCAAGAGCCGAGCTCTATTAAAAGCGTGATTCTGCCACATGGTCGAAGTCTGCGGCACATCAGACGGTGGAGCACTGGACAGCAGGGACTGTGTGGGGCTGGAAGGATCGAACCCAGATGGTCCATTTCTTTGTGAACTGGCACTGTGTATCCTAATTATTATTCGTGTGAGGAGAGGCTCCTCTTTGAGTCTGATAGCGTTGGCTGACATGGCCCGAGGCAAGGCCAAGACTGACCCCGAAAACACTGCAAAACAACAGAGCCATTCTCCATGCCGGAGATACACACACACGCTCTCCGGCCCGATAAATCAAGATGTATTAAAAACAGATTTAAAAAGCGAGGGGAAATCCGTGGCGATGACTTCCCTCTAAACGTACCAGTGTCAACCTCTAACACCCTCTGGTTGAATCTGCCGTTGAACGCACAGAAACACACAAATAAATACACACTCCCACACATGCGTACACATGACGCACACACAAACACACACACAATCAAACAGCGGGACTGAAATAGCAGCTTTTCATCATGTCATTGAATGAAGCTTTTATGGCGCTGTAATGTCTTTTTATTGTGTTGACGGCACTGCTCTTTAGTGTCTTTGTTCGCGTACACAACGCAAAACACAGTTTAGCCAACAATGAACACAGTGTGCGATGAGTCTACTGTACAGTGTGTGATTGTGTGTCCTCTGAGTTTCTACATGCCATTTAACTTCTAGCGAGCTCAACTCCAGTCTCAGAGTCGGACCGGCTGGTTCCAGTATTTTCTCTACACGTGCCCATTTAGAATATTTTAAAATAGACGTATATACGTTATTATCAGTTTTTCCCGCCATTTTGGCTTGGCGGATGGTTCTGTTACGACTACCATGAGGTTCCTCCACCATTGCTATGAAGAAGACATCAGTCAGAGCCAAGCATCAGCACTGTAGAAAATTCAAAACATTTTCTCTTTGCGCCTGAGAACATAACACAAAATTGATGGAGCCACGAGGCAATTAGCTTAGCATAGCATAAAGACCGCAATCAGGGAGAAACATTTTGCCTGACTCTGTCCAAAATGTTCACTGATTAACATATTATGTATTGTTTATTAAATAGATACACAAATGGAAATGGAAGAAAATATCATTATTGTTTTTGAGAGGAGTACGTTTCTGGACTTGTTGTCCCTCTGAGGTTACCTGGCAAACATCAGAGCCAGGCGACATCTTTTCCAGTTTCCAGTCCTAATGCTAAGCTAAGCCAATCACCTCCTGGCTCTAGTTCAATACCTAAACACATAGACATGAAAGTTTGCTTGCGCTTCCTTATCTAACTCACAATTCCTCACTGCCTTCCTCCTGACGCTCCATCTTATACAAGTAAGGGGAGTTAAGGGCCCATATGAAGCGCACTAATAAGACAAGAGACACCATGAATGACTGAGTGGTCAATCTGTTGACGTCCACCGTTCTCCGGTGTCCTCTTGAAGTTGAGACAAACCTGTTCGTTACAAAATGGAGATAGCATTGCAGGCTAAACTGCATCATTCCACTGCTATAACCACCACAGAGGCAGTAGGCCTCGAAACAATATCTAAAAAACCTAATGTATGTTTGGCATCCATTTAAATGTTTTCATTCAAAGCAATTAGAGGAACTTTCTGCATTATGAGAAAAGTCAGTATCCACCAGTGGCGGGCTGTGGATTTTGTACCTACGCTGCTGTTCAACAGATGTCCACTGAGCTGTTGGCGGTTTGTGTTTTTGATTCTGCTCGAGTCGCCAGAAAAACCTATATACCTCAACGAATGTGATGACATTGTGTGAAACAAAAGTACTATAAGTAGCATAAGCAGATACAAATAGACAGACAGGCGGCGAGAATGAGAGACGAGGGAAAGGAAAAAGTCAAGGACATGGCAAAAGGTGGACTTAAAAAAGGGCACAGTTATCCATCCAATTAAATTTATAACCCGCATTAAGCACATTTGGCAGTCTGGGTTTCAGAAATTGAAAAATGGAGGACGTGTGTCCTCAGGCATGCCCCTTCAACACACACACACACACACGTGCACTGTACTCTTCAATCAAAGCACCGGCAGCTGTAAGCGTCATTTCAAAGGACGCCATTATGCAAGGGAAATGTCATTAGCGATTTTACAATTTCACGCATCGGCGCCCCGAACATGTCTCTGGAAGAAGGCAGGGCATGGGCAAAAGGTAAAGGCCCCAAACTCTGAAAGGAAACCTGTGACTGAGAAGGTGGGAAGTGAATTCTCAGCAGCAGACTATAAATAGCAAATATTCCAAAAAGATACCGACACTTTAAATATGACCAAGCTGCGACAACAAAGGGAGAAAGCGCCTTTCTGTGGGCAGCTTCATAAGCACCAATGAAGACATTCACTTAGATCTCGTCTTTGAAGAGTCTGCAGTTGATGCCATTGGATATTGGGAACAGGAGTCACGGCAGTGGGAGCATCAGGGACGTCGTAAACTGGTTCCGAAAACCCCAATTGACTGAAAAATGTCCCATTCGACTGAAAACTTATTTATCTGACAGTTACCTTGAAAACAAGAAGCCTTCAGAAAGCCTATTGCTCTGAAAATACACACTCTGCGTACAACAAACAGGATCACAAAAATCTCTGACTGGAAAAGACAGGACTGGCCTCATATTACTAGTTGCCTTCATTGGTGGGTTTGGTTAGGCATGTGGAGTGAGATGAATTTGGTTTAGGGTGAGAATATCAGGGTAATACACCAGAGCTGGACTCAGGTTAACTGGACTTTCAGTCTAATGGGTCCATTTTTCTTGCTATTGTAATAATGGGCGGTCTGAACGATGGCGTGCAACCTGCAGACAAAGCCCTCGGTAAAGTTAAGGTGTACAGTAAAAGGATTAGCAAAACTGTTCTGACCCCCAAGTGACCCTTTTTTTAGATGATCTGGTCAGCTGTTGGCTTCTCTACAAGTCTCATTGTCCAACCTCCCACATTTATTTGGACCCTTTGACGAAGTTGTTGTGTTTTCCAGATCTCAGAACATAGCATTTGAACAATGTAATCATAATCAGTACAACATATTTCCCAGCCCAATAACAATAACACATAAGAAAAGTAGAAAGGCACTCGGAGAACGTAGCCTTCCACCAAGGACATTTCCAGAAGTGAACAATTATTTGTGTATCAGCCTCGTGATTCAGATCTGCACAAAGATGTAATGGACTCCACCTCGGCTCATGATACACCCTTCCAACAAGTTTCATACATTCGCACACATATCACCGTTATCCAGCTGACAAACAAAATAACTAACAAACCAGAAAAACAAATCAAAAACATAAACTCCTCGGTGGATGGAAAATGTTGTTGTCAAACCTTTTTCACAGAGGGCCACAAACCATTAAATATACCAAAGTGTGGGCCACTTAAGTGAATAATGAATCAAATGAGGTTGATTATGATTAATATACATATATATTCTTTTTTATATATATTTTATTTTAAAAAATTGCATCAGAGGCAACTTGGCCTTTTCCAGGCTGGTATGAGAGACGCTGATGTTGATTCTTCAGAGAATCATCACACTGCATCTGCATCAGTTCTAGTTCAGACTCTTCCACTTCTTCTGCATCATCAGGAAGGGAAACAGCTTCATCTCTGACTCAACGGCGGAAAGATCTTGGGAGAGTTGACTGAATACTGTCCTGAGATGTGACGGCAGACACATATTTCCTCATTTTAGCAGAAAGGTTGACCTCTGGAAAAGCTGCCCTGATGTCAGACAGCGTGGGCGGGAGCGCAGCGTTGACGTTACCTAGTTGTGTCTCAAAGAGATGGAGCTTCACACATCATGCTTTCACGTGTGCGTGAGGAGTTTGTAGAACTTCCTAATGATCAGGGAATCAGGTGGTGTAGTAGAAAGAGCAACAAATTCCCCACAGGAAGGAGGTGGGGCTGGATGACAAATGGACAACTTTTACCAAGATATCATACAAACCGTTGTTTGAGGATATGTTCCTGTCACAGTTAATGACAGCTGGAGTTGTACTTCAAATGTCCGAGAATCGACAAACGAATGGGAAAGGACCGAGTCATATATATGGTTGTTTTCTAGCCCCATAAGTTTGATTAACCTCAACTTCCATGTCTGTTCCTCAGTTATTCAGTAATTGGCTGGTTTGTTAGTTTATCCGTTGTTCAGTCAGTTGTCTAATGGAGCTTTGAAAACTCATGTAAACACACTATTTGCTTCCACAGATGACACATGCCATTGCTTGGTACGCCCCCAAATATGACTAACACTTAAAGCGGTTTGCTTGTTACTCAGGACCTCATCCATGTGGCGTCTTTTCACATTGCAGTATGTATATAAATGTACGACGGTAACACCGTCCAGGACCTCTGGAAGGCTGTTAATGCACTACAAATACTCGAAAAGTAGAAGAATAGAAATGCAAACGAGTGTCTAACCGTGGGCAGGAGAGACGGATGACTCTCCCTCCTCAGAGAGGCAGAGACTCTGCCAGAGTTTGCGGATCAAAAGAGGTTATAATTAAGCCACATCCTCAGAGACGTCTTGGAGGGATCAACCAACAAGCTGTCAGCGCTGTCAGTCTTTTGGAAGAGAACACAGTGGCACAATTGAGCGGAGCTGAATGGGTACAGCAGGGACACTTTTTATAAGCAGCAGCAAATTAAATATAATGAACAAAGGCTTTGCAGGGAGGGAATTGACGACAGTTTGCAGCCTCGGTTTTTATTGGAGCTCCACATAATATATAGTGACTGATCTCTTAAATCTGCATAATCAAAGATGTATGTATAACATCTCTTCAGTGCTGACTGCTCATTCGCAAAGGTTAATTATAGTTTTGGTTTTTACAATCTGACACACAAAGGAATACACAAGGAGTAACGATACAGAAATGGACAAACAACTCACAGATGGTCCCGTTTAGGGATGTGCATTATACTGTATATAGAGCAGACTTTCCTGGGATTATGATAACTGCCATTGACTCTGGGTTTATCACACCATACTGTGGCAAGCTGCATGGAAGGATTCCCTCTGGAGACTCCTCGGGTTTCTAAGCCTTTTATTGAACAATGAACAGCCCAGTATAAACACGCCGCCCAGAGGCTATCAGTCTCCACAGAGGTCTCGGTCACGGTCACCTTGTAAATGAAAGTTACTACAAGGAACTTTCCTCTGGTGTTTATTTAGGCGTTCCCTGTGGTCTGAAGTAGTCGAATGCAGAAACACTGAAGTCTGAGCTGAACAGGTTTCTGGTGAACATGCATGGTTTCATCGGATTTTGCGCGTCACCCAGTGGCACCAATGACAAGCATTAACAACGAGATAGAAATAGACAACTAACTCGCTGGTCTTGTTTACTTACACAGTTCATTTAGAAGCATCGAGATGACAGAGTTTCATATCGAGTTCAAAGTTCCTCACAAAACTAACCGCACAAACACAAAGTCCCACATGCACACGCAAAACATGAACATACTTGAAACAGACTTTAACAAAAACAGGAACAGTTCGTAACAAAGTCCTCTCAGCGATTTTGCTTCCGTGTCTAACACACATTGGGACACATTGAACCAAGAGCTAGAAAGTTTTCCAGGGTCTTGGACCCGAAGTGAAACCGTTACCCACACTTGTGGAAACACTTCTAGCAGCTATTTGTAAAGTCTTAATGAATTAAAACCTTTGCATGCTCTCCAGTTTGACCTTACACATCCATGTGAAGTAAGAAGAAAGTAACACTGTGTGATGTCATCCAACCTGCGTGTGCAATATCCATGCAGACAGAACATTCAAATGCAAAGACAATGATTATGAGAGAAACAAACTGAACACAACTTACAACCGGCCAACATCACTTCCAAATGTGCCAAAATGAAATGGAAAAAGGACTAAAAACTGACTCATCCCAAAAGAAAAAGAGGCTATTTCAACTCAAATGGCCAAACGAAGACATCAAACTACACTTCAGTAGATTTTTATTAGCAATATCTATTTTTAGCATTCTCTATCCACTCTTCTGTCCAAATGCCAACTCCTCATTGGTCGGTTAACTGTGCCAAGTCTCCGGGTGGCAGAGCAATCTAATAAATAATCCATAATGTATCAAAGATAATTATTACTGCATATCTGAAGTACAAACACACACACGCCTCTTATTCTCAGCTTGAATTTCAAGGAGCGAGCGGTTTGTTCTCAAGTCAGCGTTTGATTGACGCTCGTATTTCTTTAATTATATCAAATGTATTTCCCACTTTGGCAGAACGCCATGTCGCAGCAGCGTTAACAGTTCTAAATCAAATTTGGACTTGAAAGCTTGTGTTTGTGCCATGGCGTGTAAAAAAAAAAAGGGCCTTGATAAAGCTACTGTACCACGGCTTCCTCCAGGCTACTCTACAACAAGAGCGCATTGAGGGAGAGCGTTTCCAGAAGTGTTCGTCCCGAGGGGTCGCTCACGATCCGCGTGACGTCACAGCTCACAGCTCACAGCGAGCAGCTATCAGCGGGAACAGCAGAGGACGGGGCGCGGTCGCTGGAGCACCCACGGGTGGCTGTGTGACCTCCGCGAATGCCGGAGGGGGAGCCAACGTGCAGCCCATGTGACCTGGGGAAAGTGCTTTGCAGACACATTTTGTGATGTTGGTCCGTCTGCATTTTTTACACAGCACAGAAATCACCTTCCTTACCAGTAAGTATCGGACTGGAAGACGCAGATTCCACTTGCCACCAAAAGATACCGACTGAAGGACACAGGTGTAAAACATAACTCTACTGAGCCTTGACATGCCTCAAAGACAGAGGACATTAAGAAACTCCTCTGTGTGTGAATGTTTTGTGTCTGTACGTTTGGCTCTTTCTCACCTGATGACGGCTAGCTGCTTCGTCCTTTGATTTCCTCGACCACCGCTAGCAGCACGTTCTGTCCACGCTGCAGGGCACTGAGAGGGAACCCTTGTTAACTGTTCCACCCGTTGCATGCTGGGTAAAGCTCGCGCTCTGTCGCTCGCCACGGCACATTGAGGAACGGATGAAGAAGGCGGAACCGGAGTTCTACTGGATGTATTGATTTCAGTGGGACGTTTTCTCAATAACCGTTGGTCCGATCGACTTCCCACTTGGCGGGTGTGTAGCTCTGTACTGCAGGAAGCGCAGCGTTGAGTGTGAAGTCATTTAGATGAGCGGTTCCCTCTCTCTCTCTCTCTCTCTCTGCGAGCGACAACACCAAGCCGAGCCAAGCAATCGGCCCATTCCAGACATGGTTTGGAACGGACACTTGTTACGTTAATAACATTACTTATTAATCACTCATCACTGTGTTGGAGGATTGCGTGTTTCACTCAGGTTTTCCCTCCTCCTGGTCTCTTTTGTTGCATCTGTGAAGGAAGGAGAATAACCTTGTGTTCAGGTCCTTTTATCAAATTATATATAACGTTCTCCACAAGTCCACTGGAAGAAACTAACACTTCCTACCACTAGAGGCGCTATGAAGGGCTTCAGGAATGAGTTTTAAAACCCAGGAAATGAGTCAGCAGTAAATTGTGGAGCTTTTAGCTGGAGCTCAAGGAAGCACACCTTGTGTTAGGGTGAGAAAGCACTGAATGTAAGACTCCACGGGGGATCTTTACATCAAAATCAAATCAAACTGTAGGAAAATGACAAAATAAATCCTAGTTAACATGCCAGCAGGAGCTACAATACGCTAATGTTGAAAAGCCAATGCACAAAGAAGCTGGTAGAGCTAGAGTTTTCCATGGTATTGGACGTAAGGTGAAACTGTTAACATAACCACGTTTATGGAAACACTTCTACCAGCTATTTGTAAAGTCTTTAATACATTTAAATTAGTGACAGTGTCATAGCTCCACAGATGCCTTTCAGCTCACAATGAGGATCCTGCTTCAAATGATACATCCACTGTGATGTTTGCTGTCGAGCAGTGCATGATGAAGAGGAGTAGCCTCAGTGTTTTGTTTGGCTGCTTTTCTATTGAGGAAATCTGAAACACTGCTAATATGCTGGGATACTTTTCTCTATTAGCAAGAGTGTAATCTCTAGAAACAGATGGAGGCAACAGGACAAGGTTTTGGTTGAATGCATAGACTGTATAAGAGGAGGAAGTACGTTACGTTGGTTTGTGGACGCAGTCTTGAGGCCTCAAGTTCAGTGTTTTGGCCGTTGCCATCTTGGCTTTTTACAACCAGTGAACCAAAGTGTCCATATTTGCACTGTGAAGGAGAGACGTGCAGACTATGCTTACAGTCCTGTCAATCACAGTTAGCCCGCCCTAAAGCACCTGCTTTATGGTCTATTAGACTCTAAATGGACCATCATTCACTAAATGATCATCATGCTGTATTTAAAAAGACTTGAGACTAGAGATTGAGACCATAAACTCATGTTTACAATGTTTACTGAGGGAATACATCAAGAGAGAAGTAAATACTTCTATACAACCGGACTTCTTTTGGCCCCCTGCTCGCCAGTAGAGAGAATGCAAGTTCAAGACACTTCTGCATTGGCAAACAGTCCATGTGAAGAAAAAAAGAGGCGGAGCATTGGCTCTGAAGATGATTCAGCTTTTTACTGGTTCACAAAATGAGCTTGGAAACTGTCTCAAATTGCTAATCGGACTATAAACAATGGTTGGCTCACAGAAGAGGAAGTCCTGCCGCGGATATCCGGATACACCCCAGAAAGTGTGTCTGTTGCCCGAGAGGCTAAATTATCGTCAGACTGACAGCTAATTGGATTTGCGATTGGCAAGAGTGCCGTATGGTCCAGAGCTTCCATCGCAACGGCTCCTGCCTGAAGTTTAACTTAACAACAGAGATTTCAAAAACGTCCAAAAATGATTTGGCCACAAAAACTCACCCTGCCGAGCACGAAAAAAGCAGAGTACCGAACATAAGAGTAAATAAAAGCTGCTTGCTGAGCGGTTGTCTCCAAAAGCAGCCTGCCTGACAAAACACTTTGGATAAACGGACTGGGAGGACAATGAGACTCTTCTTTGCAGCTCGAGCAGCAGCGCTGACAGATGGCGCAAATTGGTGAGCCCGACTTCAGACGGTGAGGGCAGTCAGAGTCTGTTGATGCCGGTTAGAGAAGTCCAACTGCCGTCCGCTCAAATAATCACAGGTCTGAACGAACAAAGCCAGCAGTTCACCGACATCAGAGAAGAACGGGACGCACACAACGGTGGGGAGCCTCTTGAGCGTGTTGCGAGACTGAATTTCACTCTTGGAGTCATTTGTAGAGTGTGAAATGAGGCAGCCGAGGTGACTGCTTGGTCAAAACACATGCAAAGGCAAAAATAAATTAGCAGCAGGCCATTGGAGGTTAAAGTAAAGAAACCGATTGGTAAACAAGCTCAATTATTTATCGGTTTAATGCAGCAAAACTCAATCTAGTGAGGCGCCTGCACGGTGAAAGCCTTCCACCGTGGCATACATTAAAAATCCATTCAGACCATGGACGGTGATGTGTTTGCCACGAGCCCGTTAAGCTGCCTAATTGGGGGCCCAACGCAAAATGGTGTTGTTAAAAACAGCAGATTGGATTAAGGCCCGGCTTTGGAGGAGAGATGCCGAAGATACTGTTCAGAGGATTACTCTTAGCAGATGTGAATCTCACATCAGGAAGGGATTTGTCAGTCGGTGGTTGATTTATGCGCTGTGGGTTGGGAGGGGCATCTGGAGCTGTGTGTCTTTGTGTTTTGTAAGAAAAGGAGCAGAGGAGCTTTAAAGTCACTGTGAAACATGAGCAAAAAGGCCGATAGGACTATAATAACTAAAACACAACACTCTTCAACACTCCTGAACCTGCCGACCGCTTTTTGTTACTTTTTGTAAATATTCATATCTTCGTGATAATACATCAAGAAATATGGTTTGACTTCTACCGGATACAGACTTTTCACCTTTAGAGTAATATTTTCTCTTTACACTTTGGACAACGATCATATAGCGAGCTGAGATTGATTTTTTAAAACATGGGTATGTCTCTTAAATGTAAGTGCCTTTAAAAGGTGTTTTAGAAATTATGTAAAATCAAGAAAATGACCTCAGAGAGCAGAGGCGATCAAACTCAATATCAAATTGGCAAAAGTCACATTTAGCAGAGTTTAGCGGGCGGGATTTAAAACATGGAGGTGATCCAGCTAGCACGCTCCTCTCTCTCTTTCACTTGACCACACACTCAATACGCACTGAGCTATTCCTGCTACGCTACTTCTCCAACATTGTCCTCCATTTTGATCCGTGTCACTACCACTACGTAGGATATTTCATTACCCAAAGTAAAAACTCTCTGCATAATATTCTGTATGCCAGAAAAATATTTAAAGTGTCCTAATACATAGGACGTCAAACGCAATACGCCAAAACTACCAGGATGTCTTCCTGCATCCAGTCACATTTTGCAGTATGAAAGTCTGCATGCATTTCTGGCTATTCCAACCCACAATCCTTTGCACATACAAAATATGATCAACAGGTTTAAAGTTGAGGGAGCCATGTATGTCCCAATACTGCATACTGCATGCAACACTATACACTTTGTCACTTTGAATGATGAGTCTTTTGCGGCTCTGAGGGAGCTTCGACAAACAGAATGCCAAATTGACTTCAGACAGAAAAAGAAGTGTGCAAAGAAATAAGTGTGAACTTCTTTAAAGTGAATGTGTGTTACAGCGGGCTGAAAATGGGAGATTGAAAGGAAAAAAACATGTAGAGTAATAAATAAATAATAAAGGGAGCTGAAATTCCTGGTCTATTCAAGGATCACTCAGAGCTGCTACACACACACGCACACACACACACACACACACACACACACGCACACACACACGCACAGGAGTACAATCTCACACGTAAAGTGTATGTCAGAGCACTACAGATAATGGCTGCGTTTCCCAGATTCGTTAAGAAGCTCTTAAGCACTAAGAGCTTCTTAGGTTCTTAGCTTAAGAAGATCTTAAGAAGGAAATGTAAGATCAGCCTGATCCATCTCAACAGCAGAAGGCAGTTAAGAACGCGTCTGGGAAACACTCGTATCTTAGCGCTCCTTCTTAGCCAAACCTTCTTAAGAGCCTTCTTAAGTCCTTAAGAACGATCGAATCTGGGAAACGCGGCCCTGGTCGGTTCAGTCTGGAGGCGAGCTGATCAACTGATCAATAAAGCTCAGACTTTCAGATTCAAACAAATAACGCAAGTAGTAATGATGATGTCATCAGTGTGAACTGTGTTTGGGCTTTGCCAATAAGCTCAAAATTGGGTGACGACGGGTCCAACAAAAATAAGCCATTTGTTGCATTGTGGGAAATGTAGGTCAATACCAGGAACCAGGAAATGTTATGACGTCTATCAAGTCCCCAAACTTGATGGAGGCGCATTACAACATAGCGGCAGTGCTGTTCCCTCTTTCGCTGACTTACTTTGAAATGGAAAAAAGTGTGTGGTGGCATCAACGAGCGCATGCTGATACCCACCTTTCATTTATATTCATTCACACCATACTTCCGTCCTTAATTAGCCAGCACTGAACATAATTAAAGACCTGCTTCCAAGTCTAATGAGTGAGTCAGAGGAATTAAATACGAAGCTGATGGCCACACACATTCCAACATCAATCCAATTATCCCGCTGCCCTTGTCAAGTTGTGTCCCCGTGCGAATGGACAGAGTCCACGCCTTCTGAAACACATCAAAGTGCGAGAGCTGTTACTTCCCAGGATCACTTGCAAAGTCAGCCGGTCGCCCCGGCGGCCCCCTCGGATCGGTCGGGCTTCGATCGCGGTGGGAGGGAGGTCGTTAGATTTTATCGGTATGCGTGGCGTGTTGGCGGGGATGTTCAATCCGCCGCGTGGAGCGGTGCAGAGAGGCAGAACATGAATCTTCAAGCTGCACAATGACCTGCATCTAAATTCAGTGCCAGCTCTCATGCCAGTCCTCAGAGACACACACTCTTCACACACACACACACACACACGAACTGCATCTATAGTAATACATGTCACGGATATACACAGACCCTCAACATCTCCTTATGGCAAAACATATGCATGCATACAAAAACATGTCAAACATGTTTACTGACACACACACGCACGCACACACACACACGCAATGTAAAAACCTCCATATATACATAATAAGATGCATTGACACGTGTGTGTGTGTATGTGTGTGTGTGTGTGTGTAGATAATTAACAAAGGGAACAACCACAATAAGTGTGCAATCTTTATTAATATTTAGCCAATCAAATTACTGACACCATACAGAAAAGTGTATGAGGTAACTATCATGGCAAAGATATTTAATACAAACTTACATTTTCTCTGCTAAAATATTTTACCAAATAAGCACACAAGTCAAAACAAACACCAAGGATATAAAAACTCATTATGATTTCAGTTGAACTTTGCAACTAATACCAGTCCCATAATTTGATACGGATCCCAGCAGAGTGTAAGGCTGTGTGTGTCTCACTGGCTAGCTAATTGCTGCCACACTGCCCAGCGCTAATGCATCAGCTAACGCTAATCACGTTGCCTCACGGTGCCCCAACCGGCAAAGTGTCCTTCAGAAGCCACACTAGAAGCTTTGAATGTAAATACATTTGTTTCAACCCTTGCCCATCGACAGAGCCATGGCTGTGTGAGCACCAGGCTAACCGTAGCGCACACACAGAACAGACAGCGAACTGTGAGGATGCATTTATATACTGTCAGCACTGTTGATAGCGCTTTTAGCAGCGTTAGCTTCTTCATTTTCAAAAAGGATCAATTTCAGGTATCTTTTGGCATAAGAAGTTGACACTGCTACTTGTGACGGGGTTATTCTGGTCGATAACTGGTCGTGCTGCTCACACACACACACACACACACACACACACACACACACACACACACGTATGTATGTATATATATGCACACTCACAAACCACAGCTCACTGTTCAGTGTCACTTATCCTGAAGCAAGACTCTCTCTCGGCTCCTATAGAGGACTTGACTTTAGTGTGTGTGTGTGTGTGTGTGTGTGTCTCTGAGGGACGGCACTGATCGTAAACAACAGCAGCAGTGAAACAAATAGGTGCTCCCCCGACGGCTTCTTCCCTGCGCCCAGTCGATGATGCACGATAACGCAGCAGCGGGCCCCGGAGGAGACGGATGGATGTTGGCATCGGCGCCGTGCTGTTTTGCATCTCCAGATGAGGCGGCGTTGCAGTTAATTAAAAAGCCCAGTGTGGAGGCAGGGCGGGCTGTATGTTGCAGTGATTGAGTATGGTGGATATCCAGCTCACACGACGTTTTGAGCGATGGTGAATTCTCAGCGATCATTTCTCTGTGCGGCTTTTGTGTTTCTTTTGTACTCTGCTTTGAAGAGGAAGGCAGCAGGAAACACGTTTCCCAAAGGAATGCCGAGTAGCCAATCTGAGCCAGTCGGTAGCGGCGATGTCGCCTTCCTCTGTGCTTCTGCCTCAAAACAGTCGGCGAGCTTGTGCTGGGATGCATCTTTTTGTTCAAATCTAGTCTCAGATTCAGTTTCTGTGTGTACTGTGGGACCTGATGAGTGTAATTTAGAAACGGGGTAAACACAGCGAGCGGTAAGATGCTAAAATTGCACCGGTAGGATTTGATCACTCATCCTCGGTCGGGGACTGCCGGGCAACCACCTGGGGCTCGGCCTCCTCTCGGGGTCTCCATGCACCGCGGGTATTTCTTTCCCGCTGTTTCTTTTTTCTCTGCTCGGTCGACTGCTTTTTTGTGGGCGTAGTAGGGGGGAGATGGTGGCGGGACAGGGGGGGGTGTTGATTCAGATGTATCTTAATCCACTGTGGTCCCGCCCGACTAAACACTGATAATCAAACTGCATAATCAGAAATCTCCGCTCCTGCTAAACACAACAAACACTGCTCCATGACACAGAGACTGTAAAAATTGAAAGCTTTTTGAATATCTTACAAAAAGCTTTCTCTCATTTCTTTGTGTGGTTTAGGCGAAGTTACTTGGTTAGGTTTCGGAAAAAAAATATTGTGGTACAGAGAGGCATGTTGGCACAAAAGGCCAATTTTGCAATAACAGGCTGTTGGACAATCGGACATTTTTCTCATTATTGGGGTTTTGGAAAGAAGGGCCGTTGGATCTGATCTGGGCCTTTAATCATTGCTGACATCATCAATCATGGTGCAATGTAAACCCCCATCAGTAACCACACGACCCCGTTGAGCTTTATTTTGGCAGGTTAAAATATCCCCATCAAACACCTTCAAATTCTGTTTCAACAGGAAAAATGACCAACGGCTGCACTAGAAGAAAGAAATTGTTTGAATCTCTTTCGCCGCCGGCCTGGAGACTGAAAAACGATCCCCTCTGTTGACGGGCCTGATAAGGGCAGAAACGGTGAGGCGAGGTCACCTTCAGATAGACTGAGCCCCGCTGGGTCGTTCATCACAGAATATGGCGGCGGGGAAAGTGAGACCTCGACGTCAGTCACGGGACGCGACCAGGTAAACAGACCGGCGTTACGGCGCCGCTGGAGATCTCGGCCAAAACCAAACAAACAGCAGAGTCTGAAATGTCAGATGACAGATGAAACTACTGTTCTTTTTGCTGGGACGTTCGTTTTTGGGTCGATATTTGTCAAACTAGAAGGACACAAGATGAAAGAGAGAAGGAAACGACGTAATAATATGTGTATTTAATAAAACCTGCATTTCTGATGAGAGGGAACATTTCCTTTAGCGCTCTGTTCTTATATGAACTTTAATTAAATGTGTTAAGTCATAATTTACTGTTAGTTCAGGGGTTTCAAACTGCGGTGCAGGACTCAGGAGGGTTGTTGGGCAGAGGTGGAGGGAGAGACGTGAGGCAATCAAGAAACTTTAGACGCTGACAGCTGCAATAAGGGTCCAAAATCACACTTGGAGTCATAAATCTCAATCTGAACACCCAACATGATGCACATATTTTTAGATTCAGCACGACTTCCTGTGGACATCATTATCTCTGATATCTCTGCTCCTCATTTCCCAGGATAGCATTTCAGCAGGGAAACTTTCTGATGAGCTTTTAGCCGACGCGGGATGATTTTCTGTCCGTTCCTTACTTTTTTTAAGGTTTGAGGTTCTTCTCTGTTCTTTGTCAGTGAGGGAGTGTTTGGGCCTCGGCGAGGTCTCCACGGATCAGTTTTAGCCCAGAGCGCTAGCCGCGGCGATGCTAAGGAAATGTTAATTACCTTGCCAGCCACATTCAAAATGCAGGCACTCCTCTCTCTCTCTCTCTCTCTCTCTCTCTCTCTCTCTTTCTCTCTCTCTCTCTCTCTCTCTCTCTAACACACACACACACACACACGGTGCACTGGTGCCGCTGTGCTTCCTCCTTCCTGCTTTGACTTTGGAGGGAATGATGTACCAGCCAGAGACAGCATGGCTCATCCCACAGGCGCTAACTGTTCTAGAAACGTCCACATTCTCTCACCACGCCTCCTGAGGACCGTTCAATTGCACAACAGAAGC
The DNA here is from genome assembly GCF_023055335.1 of Clinocottus analis. NCBI lineage: Eukaryota > Metazoa > Chordata > Actinopteri > Perciformes > Cottidae > Clinocottus > Clinocottus analis. Next base: position 13,442,380 of record NW_027175932.1, on the reverse strand, counting down.
TGGATGAACTGTATCGTTTCTGCCGATGATTTAAAAAGCTGCCGAATTGGAATTACAACGAAAAACGGCGTTAGTGAATATTAGCACTAAGAAGGTATTAGCACTGTCTGGAAAAAAAGAATGAGATACCGTTTGAATTGCTTTAATGTTTAATGGATAAAACGTACAAACTAAAACGGAGATTAAACAAGACTGGTCATACCAAAGGTGGAGGTGTTGGCTGTAGAGATATCTGCCTTATCTCCAATATACAACAAATATAAAAAAGAATAAGAATAATATCAACATTAGCAAAAAAAAAGGGAAGTAGAAAAATATGTTTTATTGGTCGTTGTTCCAATAACTCAGAAAAAGTCGCTCCTTTTAAACGGGACAAACGGACTCTTTCAGCAAATATCGAGCGAAGTCTTGCAAGATGACGGTCCGTAACATGCAGGCTAGAGGCAGCATAGATGCACAGGCTGCATAGATGGCTGGTTAGTTGTAATTAATTATACTGATTGTTGAGGTGTTGAGTGCTGATATGAAGGTGCTGCAGATACATGGACACCACAGACTGCAGACATCAGGGTGAGCTTCCTCGTAGGGAACAGATATCTTCTGAGGGTCTGGACCAGCGTTCAAAAGTCAGAAAAATAAGACCTGATGATGTCATCGAGTATTATGATAGCGTGACCCACATCTGGGACTAAATGTCACGATATCTCAACCTCTGTCGCTTTGACCTTTCTGAGTCAATCTCAGATCCTTGCTTCTTATGAATCTGAAAGAGGCCCACCTCAGACCTTAGTGTGGTCCCTAGCTGGTCACTGGGGTTCGCCTGCCAAAGTGTTCTTAAAGAAGAGACAGACTTTAACCGTCTCAGCGGAGAGCGGCAGCTGTTGCACTGAACTCCAGCGTCTGTGGATCAAAGCTGTGCTGCACCGCGGTAAGACACACAATGATGCCTCTTGTTTTCTGCTGTCTGCAGCGAGCAAAGAGCTCAAGTCCCTGTCAACACACAAACCCTACAATGATAGAAAAATAGAGACTGGCAGAGAGAAAGAGAGAGACATGGAACAAATAAACTTTAAAGGCAGACGTTGATGGCATGTGACGTCATTGGACACTGAAACCATTGAAACCACATTGATTAATGTTCACGTTAGCATCTTTTTCACGACTCCGGGGTGCATATTGTGCTTAAACGTGGATGTGTGTGTGTGCTTACTCAATGGTCTGTCTCACAGCATCACAATAATCTCTAGCCTCATGAATTATTAGGCTACAGCACTGTGAATATTAAACTGAAGGTTATAATCAGCAAGAACAGTAAGTATGTGCCTCATTAGCACGTAGCAGTGAGGTAGTGAGACTAATGACACACATTAGCAAATTCAAAGTTCACAATGTTCCACAAGAGCCGAGACAAATGACAATGCTAACACGCTGATGTTAAGCATAAAAACTCTTCAGGCACCAGGTTCACGTAGCATGCTAATAGATTTTATATTCATATATGCTCCAGGTATAAATAAGTTTTGTTTATACGGCAACACGGACGCAGGTCGTCCACTTCAGCCTCGTTTCCATATAGATCTGGGAACTTATGCTAGTCAACCAAACATCTGTGATCTGCAATGTGTTTGGCAAACTCCTCCTTTTCCTGGTTCAGTGTTTGTCTCGAGGATGTTGGAAAAACTAATTTGACTTTTGCGTCAGATTTAGGACAAATTATACGCACTGTGAATTAATAACTGATTGATAAAGGAATACCGCTCTACTTATACTGAAAGGTTCCACGGCATATTTAGCTAACATGCTAGCTAACTAGAACAGCTAACTACTGTGTGGGTGTGTGTGTGTGTGTGCGTGTGTGCATGTGTGGGTGTATGAAGGTCGAAAATGGGAAACACATCCTCGGCCTTGGTGCAAGAGATGAAAAGCATGTCATGCGCGGTTGTCTGTTCTTCGCAAACCTTTGTGACCAGATGACAAAAAGATTTACGCCCTGCGGCCCCACGTGGCCACGCCCTCTCAAGGCTGAATTGGACGTGAGAGAGCAAAGACAGCAGGAGAGGCAGGTGCAGCGACAGGAGCTCAGGTCTAATCAGAAGGTTCGAGCAAAAAACATTTTCCTAGATGAGAAATAATCGCCTTCCCCAGTGCTGCCACCACAGGAATAAATCTTCAGTGTGTGTTTGTGCAGCTGCTGTGCGCTTGGGTCTGTGTGTCTGTTCAGCACATCACATCACATACAAAGTGACCCTCCGCCACCATCTGTCCTTGTCACCTCCTCATTTGCCCTTTTGACCCCGAGCAGGAAACATGGCTTCCCCAGATCCCCGCGCTTCACTGAGGCCAATCTGTCCACTGCAGTGCATCAGAAGAAACATCTCCCACTTAGGTGGAACCCGACAGCACCACATCCTCGTAAGTCATCGCCTTCCTTGTAATTCTGTTGCGGGTGGAGGAGGGGGGGAGGGGGCGGGGGGGATTTATGGCTGCTGTGTGTCCGATAAGAAAATTAATGAGGGTGATAAAGCAACTGTAGGTCTCCATACTTCCTGAGTGATCAAAGGGCCTTCGCATGACTGCTCCGGTGAGTCAGAGGGAGCCGTCGTCCTCACACACTCAGCGTTTCCACGTATCTGCCGGCCGGTCGGTTCCATGTTGGCAAATTTGTCTCATTAAGAAAAACGTGATGTGGAGGATAACAAAAGACTCACATCCTCTAGAAACAACTGGATTCTTCTAATTGATGCTATGATGATGTGGCATCAGGTGTTGGTCATTATGGACCTGTTTAAAGTGGTTGAGTATGCACATACTTACATATCTGATACCACATGACCTCTAACGAGGTCGAGCCCTCTACTCGCGTACAGCACCACACGGTAGGACAGTGTGGCACCCGGCGCTCTGCTTCCTGTGACGTGTGGTGCGGTGTGCGGCGCTGGGAGTGGACGCCTGCCGTCCACATGTTTTATGGTGAGTAACTGTAAACACATGCTGCTGTTTTTATGCGTTCTGACACAGTCGGGGAAGAACGGAGACCCAGATGCTTTTAGTTTCAGCCGAACGCGTCGCTGCCTTCCCAGTTGTTATCTCCAGCTCCTGAACAGAAAACAGTGAGACTCTCATGTCTGCTCTGCTGACAAGACAAGATCTGTCCCTCGTTGGTAATATGTATGTTTATAGTCTTTAAAAAGTGTCTTTTAAAAAAACAAACATATCTTTTGTTTTAAATCGCTTCCATTTCCTAAAACAGCTGTGGCAGCATTTTTATCAGCCGATCGATACACGAAGCCATAGTGAGTATTATGAGCACGTTCAGGAGTCTATATAATGTGCTGTGTGTGTGTGTGTGTGTGTGTGTGTGTGTGTGTGTGTGTGTGTGTGTGTGTGTGTGTGTGCTCATGGTAATGATCATTCATCATCACATGTGACCCAGTGCAACACTGTGGCTCAGTGTTGTGTTTTGAAATGTTTTTGGACTACAATGGAGCTCTTTGGCACAGAGGAGGAAGACATATCAGGTTTTATAAAGTACATTTTAGACACGGTGCGGTTTCATCCAGATTCAATAGAACACACATGAATCCATGAATTGTGCGCTGATCCTGCTGCTCCATGAATCTGGTGTTAAGGGTTAAGAGACGAGGAGGGAGAAGGAGTGAGACTGACGTGTTCTGGCGAGTTGGAGGCTGGCACACACACACACACACACACACACACACACACACACATGCACACACATTGATGCGTAGGTCGCAAGGGCACACTTGACATCTCTTCAGTTGCTACTTAGGCCGTTAAGTAGCAAGTATGTGTTAGGTAACACATAGCAAAAGACTCTGAACACACCTGTAGAAAGACAATTCCTTGTTGGTGTGGTTTTTTTTATTGGAATAAAAACATGAAAAAAAAAGAAAACTGAATTTTCAACCCCTAAGCTCTCTCTTCATTCATAACACAACCACTTCTGTACCTTTCTGTGTGCACCACCATGACCTATGAGAGACGCACCAAAAGGAGGGCGCTGTTGATGCCATTCATACTATTTCTCGTCTCGAATGCTCATCTAAGAGCCAAATAGGATGGTGAAATACAGGTGTAGTTCTGTATGTATAATAGGTGGCGCTGTCCTGAAGTTCTGAGCTCAGGCGTTTGATAAATTAGGACACTATCAGGAGTTTGAGCCGAATTTCAACACCGAACACGTACAACGTCGCCGTAGAAATCCAAACGCTTGACACCTGGATCTTTTTTCCCGCACAGTCGCTGAGTCAGCGCTAAAGATTATTATTCTGCCACAGGGGGGGAAAAAGAGCTCTGGCCTATTTGTATTTCTTACAACCGATCACAGTGTTGGGTGGATGCAGCGACGGCGGATAGCGGACGTGCGTGACGGACGTGGACGAGGGCGACTTCTGCGTAGCGTCAGTACACGTGTTCAGCTCGTGCCCCGCCTCCCAGTCTTTAGCTCTTCCTCCCCTCCATGTGCTCAATGTCTGATTCTGATCGCAATCACGTTCGCCTAAAGCCAAAGAGGAAACAACGGCTCCCCCATCACAGCGCCTCGGCCGCGGGGGGATATCGATCGGAGCGAGGCCTCGGCCGACAGCCGCACAGATAACGCTAACTAAAAGATAGATCTTTCAGTAGCATCCCTGAAGACAGCTTTTAAAACAGATCCCCGCCGTCTACCAGCCAGAACTAAGCGCGGGCGGCGGCCTCTGGGGATGTTCACTCTTATCTGTGATGTATCAAGCTGTACTCGTGACTGCTCGCAAAGCGCTACAGCCTGTGTTCCAGCGCCCCGGGGTTATATTCTCCACTAGTCAGGCTGCAGATGGGTTCCTCAGATCTGCCTTTTTTACCCTCCCTCCCCCCTCCTCCTCTTCCTCTTCGTCCCCCACCCCTCCCCCTCTCCTCCACCCCTCTCTACCTGTCAAACACTGCAAGCTCCTGCGCCTCCAGGCCAACACAAACGCCTAGTTGGTATTGATGGACAGAGACAGCTGTAGTAGAAATACAAAACGTTTGAGCCTACACACACACACACACCTACACACGCATGCACACGCACACACACGCACACACACGCACACACACGCCAGACTGTTTATAGAGGGTGCAACCAGAGCCTCGGAGCAGATTAACGACTTTACTTCCCAATTAGCCCACTCAGCAGGAGAGGAAATGGCTCGAACTGGCCTTCTGCTTCCTTTCTTCTCTTGTGCGTGTGTGTGTTCCTCCACAAGCGTGAGTGTGTGTCGGCTCTCTCTGATCTAATTCTAAAGTGTTCAGCTCTGCAATCTGACAGCTGCCCGCTGGTCAGTGGCTGTCACATGTGGCCGTCACTTCCTGTTCGTGTGAAAGCTCTTCGTAGCCTGACACGGGTCTGGAGGCAGGGGGTGTGTGTCTGTACCCCATGTCACACACAGTGTAGCCGTAGTATCTTGTTTTTCAGTACTTTTAGTTTTTAGCTTATGACATTGACTTTGATCCCTTTCCTTTTTCTCTGTCCTTGTTATTTTTGATTGCATAATGTAACGCTTCATGTTGGTGTTGTTGTCCCCAATTATCACTGTGTCCCCCTTCAGCCAATCGCAAGCCCCCAGCACCCAGCAGACCCGCATCGGGGTCAACAAAAAAGATTTTGGATTGGACCTTCTCAAAAGTGGGCGGGTTTAAGATGCAGTACGATACGGAGCTCCAGAGGACTGCGGCTCCGCTCGCACCTTGAGCACGAAACGTTTCCACGATGCCACAATATTGTCGGTTGAAATTGCGTTTGCACAATGTTTTGCACTTTATTGTTATTATGATTCACTTCATGTTGGACGGAAGAGAGACATACTTTCATTTAGGGCTGCAACAACGAATCAATAAAATCGATTATTAAAAAAGTTGCCAACGAATTTCATTATCAATTCGTTGTGTCGCGAGATTATTACGCCGCTCAATAAGTCACAGAGAAGTTTGAGTATTGAACAAAACAGTTGAGTGAAGCGGACTGAAGGTCCAACAGCGTCTGCAGCGCGTTGTATCCTCTCTTATGTCGCTGCATAGTCGCGTTGCGTGTACAATAACTTAGCAGCTAGGCTAACCGTTGTCGTTAGCTCGCTAGCTAGTCGTTCATTCGCCGTGTTTGAGCTGTTGGGTTAGATAACGTCTTCATTTTAAAATACCACGGACGCTTCAAGAGAAGCAACGAGTAAATATCTCCTGAGGTGCAGAACGCAGACCTGCGTTCAACAGTCTGATATAATGAGGCTTCATGCAGACGAAGTGCTGCTGGGATTTGTAGTTCAATATCTAATGAACAACCTTTGTTCAGGTAAAGTGCAGTCTGTAAGTTATCCGTTGAAACATTGAGTGTTTATTTCTGAAATATCATCTCTAGTTCTCTGAGTTCTGTGTGTGTGTCTGTGAGTGTGTGTGAATGTGTGTGTTTGTGCGTGTGCGTCTCTGTAAGTGTGTCTGTGAGTGTGCGTGTGTGTCTGTGAGTGTGTGTGTCTGTGAGTGTAGAGAACAAGTTCTGACGTTCAAACAAATCCTGTTAAGTTTTCTGATTTGTATTTCTTTATTTTTTTTTATAAATTCTTTATTGTTTTTTTATTGTTTTTTGCACTGTGAATTTGATGCACTGTCAGTTCTGTTTTTGTAATAAAAGGTTGCAAACTAATGCTTTAAAATTATATTTTTTTATCCGATTAATCGATTTATCGAAAAAATAATCGACCGATTATTAAAATAATCGTTAGTTGCAGCCCTACTTTCAATCTTCTGTATGTTTGCACATTTGTAAAATTGACAATAAAACTGACTTTTTGACTTTGACAGGAAGAAAAGGTCATTGGATTTCAATAGACGCATCTGAGGACATTGTTTTTTGGATTTATTTTTGACATATGTAGTAATATAGTTTTAACATTTGTGATAACCTGTAATTCTTAATTCCTCTGCCTCTCTTTGCTCATGAATCATGAAAACAGGACGAACCCACCCGCTCTGTGGGGAGAATGCACATTTCCCAGTGAAAGTGTAAAATGTCCCACGGATGTTTCAGACTGTATTCTCTGCTGAGTAAAAACTCAAAAGACTGAGCTGCTGTTGCGTCATCCTGACAAAGTTACCCAGAGTGAGGCCGAGTCGCTTTGTTCCGGTCTCACCTCGCTCCCTGTTTCCTCCTCTCCTTCCCTGTGGGTTTCCTCCTTCCTCACGAGGTTCCCGCCGCCCCCGCGCTGTGTGCCAGACAGCGCTCTGTCGAGCCTCCAGCCTCGTCTTCGCTCCCCTTTCGTTGCCATAGAAACCGTCCGCCGTGGAAAAGTACAGGCGCGTGGATCGACGGGGAGGAGGACGGCGAGGGGCGGCGGCGGCGGTCGGCCCCCGCCACGCTGCGAGACAGCTGCCAAAACAACCACACAAAAAGAAACGGGTTCGAGGGCGGCTGGTGTTCCCCGACCGCCCCGAGCTAACGCTTCTCGTTTCTGAGGTCGGGTTTATGGGATGGTGTCCGATCACAGCGGTTCCTGGGGGTTTTAGCACTTTGATGTGTGAAGTAAAAACAGAGAAAAGTGGACTCATTAGTCAAACTACTTCCAACATACAACATTGTTCCTAAAGCGTCACTGCAGGCCTCCCTCAGGAACTGATCCAGGAACTGAAGCGGCTCCAAAGTGCAGAAGCGTGTTCATTTTTAAACGTCCAGGCACACACTTCCATTTGTCACTTTACTGTCAAGAAGAGGCCTGTTAGGTGAATACGTAACAAAGTGGGTGCGAAAGATCTGTGAAGATTTGCATGTTCAGCTTCACTTCATCTTAATAGTTTGTGGCCCATCAAAAAGGAAGAGTCAGAAAGATCTTTTGGAGGAATAAAAATCTGAATGAAGGCCAGTTCCAGTGCTGCCAACCGAGCTACAGACACTGGACTGTTGAAATCAATCCGCTCTAACGTTACCTCCCATCACAATGGCTGCCAAATGGGACTTTTAACCAATACCAGTGCTGGAGGAAGTGGCTCGGTGGTGTCGGCATGTGTTATTGGCCAACAAGCATGTTGGGAAATGTTCCACCCCAGATCCAGTGGCGTACTGTGTCAACAATCAGCGCCACCAGGAGCATCCGACACACTGCCGTTGGGTACCTTTCATAGTAATTGTGAGGCAGATGGACACAGCCACTGTTAAAGTGAAGCCAAGAAACGTGTTCTGTCGGATGTTTAGAGACCGAAAGTGTGAAATGCGACTTTTTGAAATAGATAGTACGAGTAAATACAAAATATGAATCTGCTTTTATTTCACTGACAGAATATATTGCAGGTGATTGAAATGTTATTCCTGTTATTTACAGTTATGTAATTAAATAATTTAAAGGCCCTGCAATTAACTTGGTTACCTTTAAGGAAAAAGCAAGACAGTGTCTTGTAGGGATCAATTCTTTTAATTCGCCAGGTGATAGCTAACGTTTTTGACGCTGTCAGAAGTCTTGACATTCTCATATTGACAGCTAAAAAATAAACACCAACACAGGTAGTTGAGTTGTTTCTTCACTGCATTGACATGCCTGTGCCTCCATCTTGTGCTCTGCCCAGTGTCAGTGTGACAAGCGCTGTCCCCCCTCGGCCTCCAGACCCGTCGGCCCTGAGGAGCTTTCACATGAACAGGAAGTGACAGCAACATGTGACAGCCACTGGCCAGCAGAAAGTTCAATGTTTCAAGTTTTAAATTACAACTTCTGCCCCCTTCTCTACAAAGAAGCCCTCATTAGGCAGCCACTGGCTTTTACTGTGTGTTTTTAAAGACAATATGAAATATATATATATATATTTCAACACGCTAACTTGCTAGATGCTTAGCGAGCATAAGCTTGCGAGTCCTTACTTATATCTTCACAAATAAACACTGCTTTCATGATCACATCACATCCGCGCGAGCATATGGGCACGTCAGCACGATGGCGTCTCTTTTAATAAACGTAGTCAAATTCCTAACGGGGGAATTTACTAATATATTTCACTTGGGAACTGGAAGCGCAGACTCCTTTCCTGGTGTTAGGACTCAGCAGTGGATCGGACCAGCTGTCTCCAATTAACTGGTCTTTAGTCTGAAATGTGTCCCCAAATGTAGCCTACATCAGGAACACACACACACACACACACACACACACACAGGAGCATGCGCACAATGTAAGCAAAACATCAACTGAAATAACGAGGGATTTGAAGACAGGGCCTCAAAATTCGGGTCAGGGTTGAACGTAGATATGATCTTCACCTCTGATGACTCTCTAATTGGTACAACTTGGCATGTTGTCAGCTTCAATTACCGCCTCAACTGTTTATTCCCGTGATCATGTTGGAGAGCAGCGTAACATGAAGATGCTCATTATAAAAAATAAAAAATAAAAATGGGACGAGTGACAGATACATCACAACTTCACACATTTGTTAATACAGTTCCACACGGGTGAGTGGTTTGTATACACGCTGGGCACAACTACAGTATATATATTATATATATATATATATATATATATATATATATATATATATATATATATATGGTACAGTTAGTGTTTGGTAAATTAGCTCTCGGGCCACTGCCGACACTCATTACTGCAAAACGTGTGATCAAGATTACCAGCCCACTGTGAAACAGGGGCTAGCTATTCATTATTGATGATCAAATCCCTCTGAAGAATGCCCTAAATAGAGCGGTTGCATAACAAATGTGTAGCTTGTGAGCCGCTGATGAGACTTTCCTGTCAATACCGGCTTTTATGAATGAGAAGCAACTTCTAACACCGAGCTCCAGTCTTTTGAACCTCGTCACTTTGTTTAAAAAAAACTTTTTTTATGCATAATTTGAATAAGCTTCTCTCTGCTAATGCTAAAAAAACAAACAAATAATGTATTCAAACTAGAGCATTCAAAGAGAGCACATTTTAAATTCTCCTCTGCCTTCATGCTCGCTGCACTAATGCTGGGTTTTCAATCCGTTCCTTCCAGCGAGAACTCAAGTCAGTGAATTTCACTGACAGGTTGATACATACTTAAGCCTCCATTCTACTGCATACCTCCCAAAAAACACCAGCTGCAGCGTAAGGATAAATGCATGAAAGTGGGACGACTGTGACGGCCACCATTGTGTTACAAATGCTTTCACAGCTCAGCTTCATATCTTTAAACATACTGTGAAAGTTGACAGAACAGGTTTACACTTGTGTGTATTGCATTGCTCCCCGTGTTGAGTAGTTTTGGGAAATACACTTGTTTGCTCTCTGGAAGTGTTAGACGAGAAGTGGATTCATATCTGCCAGTTTACTGTAAGACTACAGCCAGCTGCCCGTTACCTGAGCTAACCTTAGCGCAAAGACGACAAGGATAGCTCAGTAATCAACACACAGTCTGGAATAAAAACCAGCAGTAACATGTCAAGATAAAAAGTGAGCTTTGTTACCTTCTGACAGAGCCTAGCGAACTGTTTCCATTCTTTATGCTAAGTTAAGCTAACAGGCTGTGGCTTTTTATTCAACAGACACGTCACAGACTATGTAAGAAGAGGTTGAGTCATTGTGATGTCACCTGTTGATTTGTGGACTACCGTTATGAAGCCTAGAGTTTGACGATTTCACCGTCGCCATCTTGGAACCAATGAACAGAAGGGGCTGTATTTGGAATATGGATGAGTGATGTAGAGACGCCATAAACGGCTAGCAGCAGTGACCTGTCAATCACAGTAAGCCCGCCCTAAAGCACGCCCTGATTTATGGTCTGTTTGACTCTAGATGACCATCATTTACTAAATGAACATCATGCTGTATTGAAGAAGACTTGAAACTAGAGATTGAGACACAAACTCATGTTTACAATGTTTGCTGAGAGATAAATCAAAAAAGAAGTAGAGTAATTTTCTCATAGACTTCTATACAACCAGAGGAGTCGCCCCCTGGAGGACAAGTTGGCGGGATAACGTTAACAGTCTCATTTAGTAATATGTTTGCTAACGCCAGACCTTATTTAAGACATCTAACCAAAAGCCTAATGTTAGCATTAACTGCCAATTTCGTTCACCCTTTAAAAATCACAAAGTGGTGTTAATTTGTGAAGATTATCAAGTTGAACCAAACATGTATGTGTCATAAACACATATTTTCAACAGAGCTTATTTTATGCAGGCAGCCAAAACCCAACAAAAAAAATCCCATTGGCTTTGTGGAGGGAACCAATGCGATGCTAACTTCCTGTTGGTCTACAAAAACATGTCATCCTGCAGTCCACAAAATGTCAAAGTAATGCTTGAACCAGACATATAGAGAAATAAATTGTCGTCACTGGATTTACCAGTTCATACATATGGAGATCACTAACTAGTGGCTCAGTTCTCTTGCAGGTCAGCATGATACTAACTCACTTCAACAATCTCCCAGGTAGATACCTGCATGTTATGTTGAGTCGTGTGAATTGTGGAAGAATGATGAATGAATCACACATGCAAACTGCTATTGCTGTAACAATGTCACTGCCTGAAAACACAGCTCCAGCTAATACAATTAATTAAGGATAAGATTGGTTTCTACAAGTTAATGAGCAGGCATTTGGCGAGTGTTTGGTAATTGGTACCTTTGACTCAAACATATCCATCATTCAATTTATTAGCTGCTTACGCTTCTATTGGTGGTAAAAAACTGACAGTCATATTTTGCCAGGCCCTCAGGAGACGGAGTAGAGACAACTCGGATGCTATTGGCATTCAGACAATACAAATATTAAAACATTAACACCTAAAAGTTTGAATTGAAATTGTTTATTTATTACTTCAAATCCTTTCTGCTGAAGATGGACGGCCTAAGGTAAGTAAGTCATCCTTGTAGCCCTCAATTAGAGACTAAAGACGTCCTTGTTTGGGAAAAAGGTGATTTTGTGGTCATTGGTTAGGGTTCCAGTAACGTTAGTAACGTTTATGCTTAGGGTTAACACAAGTCACCTGAAAATGGATGTAAGTCAATGAAATGTCCCCCCAAAAAGGACCAAAGTAAAAGCAGCATGCAGATTAAATCAGTGTAAGACAAATGACTGATGGACAGCAAACACGGGGCCAAAACATCAGTGTTTCATCAGGATGAGATTAAAGGCCGCCCTCAGAGTGGTCCGATATTTTGCGTCGATACATGCAGAGAAGACTTCAGAGGAGATGATGAATTATACATACGGTATGAGCGTGCTGACTGGGCCGCGTACCACATCACAGTCTGTCTCAGGCAACCAAATGTTTCATATTTTGGGAGAAAAATGCTATTACCATTTAGAGTTATTACTGTTTAAAAAGGTTACGGGATAATACAAAAAATCAGCAAGAGGCAAGAGATTTTATTTAAGGAGGAAAATGTGGACCACGGTTCTTCAGTATTTTGCATTTGTAGCAGCATGAAACGTGTTTTCGTTGAAGGATTCAGGAGGGATGACTACAAATGACTGTCTCAGCCTGGTAGATGCATGAATTGGTATTTTATTGTGGATTCATGCTCAGAAAAACGTTGTTGATTGGAGAGGTTTCTAGCAGAGCATTGTGAGAAGAGATGTTTGAATTCACAAAGCGCTTGATCAGAAAGCACAATCCATTATGAAAGACTATTTGGTACTACAGTCCCACAGTTCATTGTTCCCACAATGTTCAAAAGGCGACACAAAAAAAACAATCTTGTATCTTATACAACTAAAGTGGCAAGTGCTTGATGGGATTTCTTTCCTACATGCAGGACCTTTTTTTTCCATTAAAAGCCAAAGGAAAGGGCATCCTCATTTAAAATATTCAGATTTTCCGCCCATGTATGATTGCTGACCTGTGTTTCTGTGAGCTACTTACCTCGGCTGTCGTTAAATGCCGCATAGCCCCACTTACAAATCTAAATATCATGTCAATTTTTCTCTGCTAATATTCTGATACCGTTAGCTCCACAGATTTTCACGTAGCAACGTAGCGTTTTAGAAACCTGTGTCTCCTGTCACATCTCTCCGGGTGCCGCCTATCACTGTTACACGACGTTTAACCTCGACGAGCTCCAAGTCCACTAAAGCAGCCTGAAGAGGAGGAAACGTAGCAGGAGAGTCCACGCAGCAGAGAGTTGTCGGACCCTGATTGGAGCTGTCTGAAGCTGTGATTGGCCGGTACATTTCTATACCTACTCTACTTTTATCTCTGCTTTGGTCTTCACCAACTCTTCAGAGGAAACACGTGGCTCTTTGGCGGCTAAACGCTCCGCTATGTTCTCCAATTCTGACCGTTCTGTCTGCGGCGGAGAAGGTCGTGTCGGGTGAGTTTATCAGAGCTTACGAAGAACAGAAACATGATTTTGACGATGAAGATGGCGAGACTAAACCTAAACAGTGAAGTTGCAGGTCACTAAAACAATGAGCTGAATGAAAGACACTGAAAGGAATCTGGTGATATTTCACCTTTCACATTTGTTATTTTACCCCAAAATATAGATGAGAGCAGTCAACCGCCGTGTTCATCCCTGTTTTACAGGCGCTGCCAGTCTGCACAGGCAGCGTTCGTTTTAACTGTCTTCCTGGACAGCTTTAGCTCGCCAGCCAACCATTTAGTGCAATTAAATGCTTAATGACACACTCCAGTTCAGCCCGTCTCTGCCTACATCACAATGCGTTGCTATAACTAAGCAATTAGCTTCAAGGAAGAGTTACGTGGAAAAGAGACTAAATCTAACTATGCTCGAGCTCTAACCCAATCACAACCTTTCAATTCGGTCACTTCCTCACTCCCACGTCGCTCTCTGCAGTCTCCCGAACATTCATAAATGTGACAGCATCGTTCCTGGGAGACAAATGCATGTACCTGTCTGCGAGACGGAATATTAAGAGGCAGGGGGTAAGGAAGCGAGAGGGAGAGGGGGAAAGCAGAGGGGCGGTGCTGACAAGGAGAGGAAGTGATGAAGTGTGTTGGATTACAGGGTGACATTGAAAGAAGCCTCCCTGTCCCTTTCTGCTCCATCCCTCTCTTCCACTATTCACTCACAACCTGCTCTCCGCTTCCCACACATCGTCCTCCCCCCGCCGCCGCCTCCATCGGTGAGGGTCCACCGGCCGCCTGGTGGCACTGCACGAGTGCCCGTCGGCACTCCGGAGTGTCACAAACATTTTCCCAAGGCGGCCGTGAATGAGATCATTGTCCTTCGCCGCAACGCTGCACGCTAGGATACAGGGAGGGTAGAAAGGGGGAAGGGAAAGAGGTGAAATGGAAATCGGAGGAGAGCTGACAGTAGACAACGAGAGGGGAGGAAAGGAGAAGACAGAAGAGGAAATGAAAGGAGAGAGGAGGAAATGAGAAAATAGGAGAGGAGAGAGAAGGAGAGAGGGAGGGTAAGAGGAGGAAAATTACTTGGTTGATGGAGGGATAAGAGAGCCAGGAAGGGGAGAAATAGAGGGATGATGGGAGAAGTAGGGATGGAAAGAAGAGGAAAATAAAACAGGAGTGGTGGAGAGAGGGATTGAGAAAGTAAAAGAAGGGAAGAGGAAAGAATAAGAAACAATAAAAGAAGAAAAAAAGGAAAGTTTGAGGGGGAGAGAAAAGAAGGACGGGCCAAAGCAATGAGAGGAAAGTCAGGAAGAATTACAGATGTGACGAGAAAAGAGGAGGCGAGTGTGAGCGAAGAGAAGAGGTGGACCGAAGGTAACGAGTGGACGGATGAAAAAAGAAGGGCATTCTGTTGCAAAGGACAGAAAATGGAGGGAGGGAAGGGTGCAGAGGGAAGGCAAGGTTAAAGGAAACGAGGGAAACAGGAAAAGGAAGGAAGTAAAAGGGTGGGGAGATGTAAAGAGAGAAAGGATAACGTGCATTTCAAAGTGAGTTTTAAGATACAAAATAAAGGAACTTGAGCATAATTCACAAGCTCCCATTACATGTTTCACGAATGTATAAATGTAAATTATTTTGGTATAGAAATTATTCAAACTGAAAATTATGGAGGCCCATATTTGGTCACCGTATTTAGAGGTATGACCTTGGACATAATGACCTAATCAGCTCATTGACGCAAACAAAACCGTTACACAGGTGAGACCCAGAGCTCCACCCACTGTGGACTCACCATCGCCTCTTCAGGCCAAAGTGGCATTACAAGACGGGAGGCTAGCTGGTTAGCATGCTCATTTCAGTGAATATCTCTGCAAAGCAATACACAGACGTCTTTGGCGTGACACAAACGCCGTAACCTCTTCACGTCGTGTTGATCATGTTGCACCTTTAAGGATCTGTTAGTGACTGAGAGGACCTGTGGGATGAATTCAGTTCACAGTTTAGAGTTGACGTGTACCAGCGATGATAACTCTGTGCTCAGTGAGAGTTATTGTGTCTGGTCATGTTTGCATTGCTTGTGTCGCCAGATTCCCAGATTAACTCGAATTTCCTTTCAACAATGGCAACATCATTATCAGAAAGAATCACTGACGGGTCAGGCAGGCAATTATTTTGGAGCATAATACAAGCACACACACACACACACACACACACACACACACACACACACACACACACACACACACACACACACACACATAAACTAAAGTGAGAGACAGATAATACTTAAAGATTAACTGCTTCTAAATGTTGAAAACACTACCGAGCTGAAATAACAAAAGCACCAACAATACGTCCCAGATATCAGCTGAATCTATTTACCAAACACACTGAGTGTGTGTGTGTGTGTGTGTGTGTGTGTGTGTGTGTGTGTGTGTGTGTGTGTGTGTGTGTGTGTGTGTGTGTCTCTGCCAATGAAAGACTTCCATTGTTCCTAAATGATCACAAAGGAAGCGGTGCCACTGTTGAGCGTTATAACAAAGCTCCTCCCTCCAGAAATCGACTTCTTCCTTGAGCAAAGTTTTACACAACAACTGCCTGACTCCTAATTACATCTGAACTGTAATCAGATATCACTGATCCCCACAAGGAAAAAGTGAACGCATTGTGGCGCAGACAGATCTCTGAGCTTTCTGGACTTTACCTGTCAGTCACGGTGCGGGTGTGCGGTGACATCACCCGACCACTCCTGCCAACTACACACTTTTCCCTCTGTAATGGGGAACAGTGGAGACAGATTGTACTGTTTACAGTCAACACAAGCTAATCTGACCTCTACACACGAGTCCTCTCCTGGAGTTCAGCACATAGCTTTACACGATAGGCCTGCACTGTTGACAAGTTCGAGGTCACTTCTTGGGTAAAAGGGTACTTTCCATACAGATATAAACTGACTCATGAACATCTGGGAGGTTGTGCCATCGTGTACTCGTAAAAAAACTTTTATTAGCCAGTATTGAAAGGCCTCCTGGACCCTTGAGAGCCAAGTAAAAGGCCAGAAAGTGGCACAGCAACATGTATCTGCAGGTTTGAGCGTTGGCGACTGGACTGTACTTCATTCACTCATTCACACACTAGCTAGGACTAGCTAGCCATTCATACACTGTAGGAACAGCCTGCTGGGGTAAATTGGGGTTGAGCGCCTTGCCCAAGGACACATCGACACAGACTAGCGGAGTTGGGGAATCGAACCGCCGATCCCTTGATCAACCCTGCTCTATCACTGAGCCACAGTCGTCCCTCGACTGGAGGGCCCCCGCGCAGCTCAAAGGCTAATGGCTAAATGCTAATGGCTCACACGCAGTCAGGGCCTCACATGTGTTGCTGCTACATTTGAGTCGCTGAGCTAGTTGAAAATAAATACACTTACAAAAAGTGTGTTGAAAGGTGAAATACATGGTGCGTCATTGTGGATGTGAGTGTTAGCAGCTGTCAGCGCTCTCTGGTAGTCGGCCCTGTTAGCTGCCGGCTCAGCCTTCACCTCGTTGAGAGTATTTACGTATTCAGCACCTTTAAATGTTAGAAGATCTGCGCCAAGGAAGATACTATGATCCCCTGTTTTAGATGACCGAGGGTTACTCTCTATTCTGCTGTGTCGACCGATTATCAATCATATGAAAATGTCAGTGATAATTGCCGTCATATATCCTTCAAAAACAACAAAGGTGGAGGTGGAGGACAAAAGGAAAATCTGTCCTGAGGCTGTTCACATTGTTTAGCGAGCACACGGCAATGTTAAAAGGAGGCGTCTCACTTTCAAACCACACGCACGAAAACCCCAAACACGCCCATATCACAGGCCGACCTGTGCGCCGGTAAAAGCCGCAGCCCTGACTACTGTTACATCTGCCGGGTGCTGACTCACCGTTCGCCGTGTGGCCCACTCACATTCCAGGAGGCTGAACAATGTTTGTTTCTATCCCCGGGACACGCAGAGCGCAGGGGAGCCTCCTGCCGAGAAAAGGCGATAAAAGATTAGCTGTAATCGGAGAGGATTGAGTGGAAAATGCCAGGTCTGTTGTTGTTGCCTTTCAAGGACAAAAAGGTTTCACATTCACACTGATTTGGCAAATGTCAGGTCAGCTACTGTTGTCCGCGACCTAACCGACGCATCGTCAAAGGCTTTGCGGGTCTGACTCGCAGTCGTCACATCAATGACATCGGCGTTTCCTCAGGAGGAGGGGAGCTCCTGCAATAACTGGTGAAATGTTGGAGGAATGTTTGTCAAGTTGATCAACGGCCTCAGTTGCCTTGGTCAGGATCGAGCAGGTCAGAACCACGTCCATCCTTCAAGCTGCAATCTTCACACCTGCAAACGTTCTTTCAGTGTGGAGAACTTTGCCTCCTGAGTGTGCTCGGGGGAGACTTGCCCACAGGCGACGTATCGCTCCAGCCAGATTTATAGAGCTGTTGGGAGAGCTACACAGCATGGGAAGAAACACCAAGGTGAAGTTATTAGAGACTTAACTTGGGGCAAAGCAGACAGCAGAATATATGTACATACAAAAGAAAGCATTCCTATCATCCTTTATCCTACACGGTATGATCTGGTATGGTATGGGCTGAGCGTGTCTTAAATTCATTAGATTCTTACAATTTATCGATGAGGCACGGTGTGTAAAATACCATCGAGTAACAAGTAGGTGAGAGCACGCATAAAACACCCTGCTCCGCTGATGTGAATGGGAAAGTCTGTTCTACTCCTATTCTATATTTCAACGCTCTGGACACTGAGCTGCTGGCACATGCTAACATGTGCAGATGCTAACGCTAGCTAACACGTCTGCTGTGAGCCGGTTGATGTCCAGCGGCGTTGTTTAGTTGTGTGTCCTGATGACACGCGGGCAGGGCTTTTATCTGTCCCTCTCAACTGTCTTTCACAGGAAGGTACCAAAAGAAAAAGAAATCTCAATTATGATTTGGTCGTGACAAAAAAACTAATAACATTTCTGAAGCGCTCCTGAGCTTAAAAATATATATAAAAGATTGATATTTTTCGTACTTTATAGCTCATCTGTATTGTGATCAACAGTAAGGGAAACAGCCAAACGTATGTACAAATTGTAGCTTTTTGTTCTTTACATTTTTTGGCGTTTCTTGAACTACAAAGGAACTCATATCCAGATTCTCTCATATTCAGAAATGAATAAACATCGTGGCATTAAGATCATGGATCTGACACAGTGTCATGTCCACAGGGAAAAGTAACATGAACTGAACTAACAGACGTTGAGAGTGTAAATGTGAACATTTTGTTTTCTGGAATACTTGAACTGTCTCCGATGCGTTGAAAGATGATTACATATTTTCCACTAGACTATGAAGTTGTGAGTCTCTGCATTCATCTGTGGCTGAACGATCACATCTCATGCACAGTTCCTGTCTCCAATTAGGCAATTTTTCACACCGAAGTAAACATCGTCTCTCCTCTGACCCGACCGTCGCTGTCAGTCCGGGTCATTTCTTACTCGCCCTGGAATGAGATTATTTCGGCCAACTGCGATTCGGGTCTTTACAGAGATGGATTCCTACGGGGGCGGGACCTCCTCCAGACCTCGTTTTATTGCGTTTGTACGTGATGCTAGACCGAATCAGGAATGTGTGCCTTCACCCGGCCGGGATGTGCACTGACACGGGGGATTGAACCTGTGACGCCCGGCTGGAGGAGGATCTGGTGGAGCTGCTGTTCCGCCTCATTAAGGAATCGGGTCAGAGCAGATGATGGCATGTGAAAAAAGCTAGATTTAGAGAAATCCTGACGCCCTCTTAACATGGATTTAGCTCTTCTTCAGCGGGCCCTTTCCAGGTACAGAACACCTTCAGCTGTTGACAGGAAAAATGAACAAAAAAGCCATTGTTGGTTGCTAAACCGGTCTTGGCTGCCTCTCCGCACTCCAGATGAATTTGCCTGCGAAGTGTTTTGCCCGCCTCCATTTGCATTGTTTTTAACGACAGTTTGGCTCCCGGGAGGAGATAATCCCAGTGTAACAAAGGTGTTATCTCATGCAAAAGGCCAACTGAGCTTTTCAAACAAACAGAGGGAGGTCAGCGATTGGCTGAGACACAGCTGTCCCTGCCGCCGCCGGCCTATCGGTGACCTTGAGGAAGCCAGGAGGAGGTTGTGTCCGCTCAGCTGCCCCGACTGCTGCTATCGCTGGCAGACGCTCTATCACCTGTGTGTGTGTGTGTGTGTGTAGGCGAGGGGGGAGGGGGCTATGTGGGTGTGTTTCCCCGTCTCCGTGACTGCTTGTGTTTGTACAGACTGAGTGCATCTGTCTGTGTGTGTTTGTGTTCAGGAGTCTGCAGCTTACACCACCTGCATAGTCATACTGATAGGAGAGAGAATGTTTACTGTGTGTGTGTGTGTGTGTGTGTGTGTGTGTGTGTGTGTGTGTGTGTGTGTGTGTGTGTGTGTGTGTGTGTGTGTGTACAACAAAAGGGCAAGTGCTCTCTTGGTTGAATGAGAAGATGTGTGTGTGTGTTAAATACATATGTTCCCTGGTTTGCTGACATCATGTTTTTCATAACTGCTGACAAAGCAAAAGTAAAACTCTCTCGTACCTGCTGTGCTCACTTCAGAGTCTCAAACACAGCATGGGGAACGCGTGCAGATCCACACCCACTGAACAAGTTTTAAAAAGGTGCAATGTGTAAGATGTGAACACACATTTTGTTAAAAATATTGTAGTCATGATGCTTTTTTGACAAAAACCCGTCAAGGGATTATTTGACGAATATCCTTGGTGATGACGCAAGCCCACAAATGTACGTAACATCTTTTGCCGTTGCCAGGGTAACGCTCATTTTACCTCCCAAAGAGGGGTACGTAATAAATAAACTCCTGCTGCACCGCTCTGTGCCGAATGATGGAGTTTATCTGAGGCAGCAGAGACCAAGGTGACACTTCATCTCTTATCAGAGACTTCCTGCTCTAATCGCCGAGAGGCTGAGCCAGCCGACCAGCACCGCCTCTGGGTTGGCAACAGGTGCGGCCGTGTGTGTGTGTGTGTGTGTGTGTGTGTGAGAGAGAGAGGTAGGTGGTCTAGAACTAAAGCCAGTTAGCACAGAGAGGGTCAAGGGGCAGAAAATTGTAGGAGAGCCAAATCTGCAAATTGTCCACAACTCTACACACACACACACACTCTCTCGCTCTCGCTCTCTCTCACACATACACACACGCACACACACACACACACGCACAAAGAGAAGAAACTGTAGTTAGAGTTATACAAACACTGCCCAGGGCTGCTGCGGAGGCACACACATAACATCCTTGTATAATCTGGAGGTGGCGCTCTTTTGGAGGACGTGAGAACAAACTGCCAAGGTTAAAGGGCTGAAGAGAACTTTTGGTCAAGCATGAAAACAATAAATGTCAAATTTTAATCTCCTCGCATGGTGATCATGCTCCACTGTGATGGTGGACGGTCGACTGGCTTGATAATCACAAAACAAGCGATCAAATTCAGGGCTGGACATGGAAGGTATTCATGCCATGACAGCAACATGTAAAGGCATCTTTAAAGCTGTTATTAAAGCTGCATGTATGTGTTTTTGGCCATCAGGGGGCAGAGGGGCCGGATGAGAACCCAACCGTGACCTTTTTTTTTTTGCGCACAGTAGCTTACGGACACGTCCATCTGAAGGAAACCAGGATTCACTCGAGTTTGAGCTGTTGGTCTCCACCAACGGCTGAGGAAAATCTTTCCTTGGCAGCAAAAGACAACTGCCTGCTGCTGCCCGAAGCGAAGCTGACGAGAGCAGTGAGAGTGTCACAACGAATCAAAATGAGGAGATAAGGAAGTACATAGATAACTCTTTATTTAGGACTAGGCAATATGTGCAACTTGGTCCTCTCTCTCTCTCTCTCTCTCTCTCTCTCTCCCTCTCTCTCTCTCTCTCTCTCTCTCTCTCTCTCTTTCTCTTCCAGCCACTTCCACTCTGTGCGTTCACGTGGAGGGTCCACCTATCACGTGTCATCCCAGACCCATAAGCGGTGAGTGGTGGTGGGTCATAAAACCCTCCAGCAGCGAGTCCATATTGATGCTGACTTTGGGATCGAGTGCTCTAAGAGCTCTTTGTGCGGCCGGCCCCTGGGCCTCAATGGGGCCTTTGGAGCGTCATTAGCATTAGCCTCACCTCCTCCCTCTCTTCTGGTTCACCGCTCTCGGTTTACCTGACCAGAAAGGCTGTGACTCAACTCATATGAGATAACGTCTCGTCCATTTGGATGCGTACCAAAGCAAACTGCCGCGGCCTCTGTGATTCACAGAGGAGGCGAGCGGCGCTCTTGTCCGTCGGGGCAGCTCAGCCTCCGAGGCGCGTTTGCGTAACTCAAACTGCAGTCTGCACCCACACACACGCACACACAGCGACACAGCGACAAGCTGGGATGCATTCTCAAAAGGCCAGTGCGCCTCGCTCATCCTTTTTTTGTCTTTTCCTCACCAGTTGGGTCTTTTTCATAGAAAGTTTAAAACACAATTGATGGAGCTACTGCTGAGCAGATGGCTAAGTATTCCTGGATTGTTATGTCCCCATCCCACACTGCGCAGCCTGCTAATGGCTAATAACATAAAGTGTAATGGTGTAATGATGCTGAATGGTGAGAATGAGGATCTGAAGTGTGGGATTGTTCATTCGACGATCCCCCAGAATCCTCCAGTGCAGAATAATGAAGAACACTTGAAGTATCCAGACTTGGATACAGATATCCACACAAAGGCACAAACAAGTTGGCTTTGATTCTGGCGCATAGCTTGAATCAAGCGCCGTAAAAGCAATCCGACACCTATCTGTCTCCCGCCTACACAGTTGGGAGAAAACAAAACAGCGAGTGTGTGAACAATCTGCTCTCCGTTCTCTGTGCTGATGAGCTGCTTCTCCGTCTGACGGGGGGAGGAGGGGGAGGGGCGGGTGGGTGTGCGGGGGAGGAGAGGGAGCCTCGCCGGCGCCAGATGTCCCAGAATAATGGGCCTTGCTTTCGTGTACCTGTTATCGTTAGTTTGAAATAACAAAGCCATCCGAGGGGCATCTCTGAGTGATCGGCGAGCAGGGATGTGACGGCGATGTGCCGCTCGATAAGAGTCCCCGTAATCTGAGTAATGAGCGTCATGATGATGACTGCGGCTTCTACTCAGCCGCTAACGACACCAGCGCACCGCGAGGAAAGTTTTCTCAAAGAGAGTGGACCGACAAGAATATCAGATAAGACCAATCAGACCATTGACCTGGACTTGCAGCAAAGGTTGGCATGGGAACCAGCCAAGCACATGGAAAGCAAACACGGCAGAAGCGCCGGAGAGCATCTTCGACCAGCGGACTGCTCGTCTCCAATCAGATACCGCAAGGTTTGAAACAAAGTAGATGTCACACAATGTTATGGAGCAATGACGACACAGAGTGTTTATGCGGCATGCTGGTGTTGCAGCCCGCTGAGCAGACCCAGAGGGTCACATGGTCCATCCAATGAACGCAGGTCATACCAAAGCCACATAGGATTCATGAAAAAGCTGATGATATGTCACGCGAACCACAATCACGGTTCAGATGAGCAAGCGGGCAAAGTGGGTCAAATGTCAGGAATTTCCTTCCAAACACAGAAGTTAACACTAGTTGGTGAGTTTAATGGAGCGACGTTGTTTACATCCAGGTGGCCTGAAGCGAGACGCTAAACCGGCTAACGTTGCTGCGGGGGCTCGTTGTGCTAACAGACATTTGTTTGCTAACTAATTTGCCACCAGTCCTGAATCTTCTCATGAAAACAACTACACTCGTGAAAGAACTACAAACCGCCCCGAAACATGACAGTCACTGAATTTTATAAATATGGCGTACTAAGACTTAAAGTTCAGCATGATTAAGGGAGCGGTCGCCTTGAGTGACAGCTGGGAGCCGTCTCCAGCTTTGTTTATACTCGCGCTGGGAGCCGATGGCTCCGAGCATGATCGGAGGCGTTTAGGTGGCTAGCCGCTAGCCGTCTCTTTTGCTGCTTCACCCGCCGATTGCTCTTCTCTGATAGCATTAGCGTTTTATTTAACGGCCACTAGCCCAGGAATTAGGTTGTGTCGTCACCGCCAATATGACGACGGCCGGAGCCGCCCACCTGGGTGATGTCACTGAGATTACATCAATATTTTATACAGTCGATGATTAAAATGCTGCAAAGTTCTAAACCTTTATGGGAAAACAACACATCAGTTCACCCGATCAGGTAAAACTCAACATCTCCCACACGGCTCTCAGGGCCTCTTCCAGGTGAGTCGCGTCGTCTTTTCCGGATCGATCCCATCATCGATTGCCACGTGGACGACAACACACCAGAAATTCTTTGAAACTGATTGATGGCTTTGCACCATCTGGACTATAGAAATACTTGTGGACAGACAAAAGGAGTCACTGGTGCCCTTTCTAACGAGCCCGCTCACACCTTCCAGTAATATTCACTTTATGGATCAATAACCTCTCCGAGTCCCACTTGTCCTGCAGTGCTCATAATGTTATTCAGCCATAATCAGACACAATGGATCCCGGTAAGGTTATTGATTACTTGGAATATCCTGGTATTTATAAACAGGTGAGTGCGGCGCTGTAAAACCAACAAGGCATGACAGGCTTCCATGCACCATCTGACAGGCGGCACTGTGCCATACATACGAATGTCCTGTTTACGGGCCGGACTCACCGCGGAGCCAGAGAGCCAGAGAGTCAGGAGCGTATCAGCATTGCATGCACGAGCTGGTGTCTGGTCTGTGAGAACAGATTTGAGTCCAGTTATGACGGGGACGTTTGAAGAATTCATTTTCAAGGACAAAAAGAAGGAATCAAAAGACGGCGGGTGACAGAGGCCCGTCACAGAGAAGACGCCGCGGGGGAAGCGGCGAGTAAGTCTGCGTGCGTTTGATGCAACCCACTGTGTGTGTGTCTGGAGAGGGGAGACATGTCCGTCAATGTGACTTCATCGTGAGCGGACGCTGTCGCCCAGGATGGCTGCAGTTACCAAACGAGGTCATCCACAAAGCTGCCGTGAAGCCAGCCGGGCTCGTTCCTCCATCGGCCCCAAAGAGCAGCTTGATGCAACAGTTTCACACACATGTAGTGTAATGTAATGTCAGGGATTATTGTCCCCTTTTGCGCTACATTATCTATCCATTCTGAAATCGTTTTTCACCTGAAATCCATCAGGCAACATGAAAAAAAAACATAATTTTGGGCCGTCCAACAAGCACTTCTGATGAAGCGTACAGGCCTCGCGTCTATATTTTCCCTCAACATAAAACTATCAACAGATTAAAACCAACAACGTATATATCTTCTCTGTTAAAGACACACATGAGCCACACTGTATTAGTGGCAATCATGACAATGAACACACACACACACTGTCGTGTGATGTGACAGGTCAAACTGGGATCATCTGGGGTGTCGTGAGGATACAGGCGGACCCCACAGATCTGGATTAAAAGCGCTTTGGAAGTCACTTAAGTCACATTTTGTCTCTTGTCGCCTGCCCCCCGATCAAAGAGAGACGTAATGGTGAGGAATACGTCGGCAGTCAACTGACATGCCAAGATGGAGCCACAGAGGCTTCCTGTGTGAAGTTTAAAGAGCAGCTGCCGCCGAGCATCTCAAAGGAACGCACCGTCAACAAGACAAATTAATCTTGTCCTCTCTCAGCTTTTGTGGGTTCATTTGAGAACAGACAATATACATTTTATTTACCGTTCAATGTTGCGTTATGTCTGGAAGTGTCCTGGAGAGTACTGATATTTATTTACAGGGAAAATAGAGACAAAGCTCTGAGTCATTCATGTTAACATGAAGAGCAGTTAAAGACGTTCACTGTTCAAACACAAGGAAACATTTATTTGTGTGCAGGCCCGAAGACAAATTGCACATTACGCTTAATCGGTGTACTTTGTAATTTGTTTTGAATCATTATCTTTATTTTAGCACTGAACTAGTTACGTAACTGTTTAGAAATTATTCAGCGTTTTTAAAGCAATATCTTGCAGATATTACTTGACAGCCAATTTGCTAATTTTACAATCTTCTCCATTCATGCCACTGTTTGTTTGTTTTTAAACATTTATGACCATGTGATTGCTACGTGTCATCACTGCAGCTCCTCAATACAAGTGACCTCATATTTCCTGCTGTCAATCTAGAAATGAGCACCTGCTAAATGTCAAAAATATACACGGCTTTCCATTCTGACTCCTGATTGCAGCGGCGTGAACATGTTGCATTTTGAATGTAACTGGGACCCTCAGCCACCGCTTCAGTGTTTAGAGAGGCGCGCTGCTTCCTTCCAGCAGCGAGCCGTCCATGTGTGGGACAGGATGCCGTCATGCGCACTGCGTGTAATTGAATTAGCTCAGCGCTAAGACAGGAGAGTAGCCGGAGCCACGTGTGCTTTTGACATTACGCGCTGGCAGTGTATCTGAGCGGCAACAACTGGCAGTGAAACCCAATTCTCCACGCGGCTTCTACATTTAGACCAGGAAACGGGGGGTGAGAGGTTCAGCGGTTATAAAGCATGAAAGGCTGGAGACCGACAGGGCCGCGGCTTTACATGTCGGTTAAACGACCCCGCTGAACCCGGGGCGCCCACTCGCATCATACATACGCCGTTGTTGTGGAGATACAAAGAAACCACACGAGACAGTTTATATTTTTGTTTTCTTTTAATGGAATGTGTCTTTTTCGAGGTATGAAAATAGATCTCACGTTGAAATAAGAAATTGGACAGTGGCTACAAAGGGCACGGCTATAACTGTGTGTGTAATGAGGGCAACAGGAAGGCATGTCGAAGAAGCATCGCACCAGCCGCATTAGATAAAGGGCACAGCTGTGTGGGAGATGACAACAACACCGAGGCATGTGTTGTGTGGTTGTGGTACACTGGCAAGACGGGGAACGCACTTTCCAGCCAACAGGAAACGGCACGAGCCACAGCGAGGTGACGTCACCTGACAGGACCACGTCCCACCATCGTGGAAACAATAACAGAGGAAGACGTTACCCGCCACCTCCCGTCAAATGCCCTGTGTACATCACCACCTTCACTTTCACAACAGTCACATTGTTACGCGTGTTCATTTTCTCCTGGAAAAAACATTAAGAGGAAAAAAGCATTTCATAACTTCCAGTACAAAAGTTGCCGATTAGAGACATAGTTTTATGAAGCGTCTGAGCTGCTAGAGACACACATATTCTGATTGGTTGTGGTCCATGTTAGTGGGAGGGGCCAAGAAGAGCAGTGGGATGCATAATTACCCATCATGAGAGGATATCTTACTGACTAGCTAGCTAGCACAGTAGCTAACTTACCATAAGTCAGTTAGTTAGCACTTTAGCTAACTAAAAGACAGCAAGCTAGTTAGCACCATACAGTCCATGGTTAGCACAAGCTAACTTACAATAAGCAAGCTAGTTAGCACAGAAGCTAACTTACAGTTAGCAAGCTAGTTTGAACCGTAGCTAATGGCAATAAATTGATGCAGTTTATTCAGGCAGCTATTCGTACCATTGACTCCGGCTGACAACTGTTTATAAACCACGTCTGTATCTCTTTCAACATTTAACAAAGTCAAGGTACGTCTCCTCTTTTGTTTTCATTGCCAAGTAGTAAGCTGGGCCTACTGGTTTCCTCCATCTTGTGGTTTCAGAATACAGTATCAAGCCAGAAAACAGCTGTTATTGGTCCCAACCCAACACGATTTAAAGCAACCAATGAAATGTCTGTCGAGAGCGGTCAATTCAACAAAAACCCAACTGAGCGTGTTACTTGCTCACCATAAAGACTCCACTCTGTAGCCACTGAAAACAAACCGAGGGTAATTATCTGGTAGGCTATCTCACTAAGATTTAAGACTCACAAAATCAAGATATAGCTTAGTTATTTAGAAATGCTGGAAAATGATCGATGTACACCATGAAAATCTAAGATGTCAAGTGGCTATTCATAAATTCAGCAAACATGCAGTTATCCCATCATATATCTGTTGTATTCAGTATATTCTGAGCTGTAACACTGCACAAGAGCAAAATCATAATGAAATGGTTCTTTGGTTCAGTTGAAAAATAAAAACATGATTAATGACACATTTTACCACCGATGAGTTGATCTGATTAACCTACGGCAACCATCCTAAAATAACTACATGTAACCCTTGTGTGTAACATGTGGGCTGAGAACCACCGATCAAGCATTTCTTGTTCCCCTCTAGCAACAAACACACTAAACATTCATCAACAAACAGAACTTTTGTTTTATATAGAAAATATATATACATCTAATAAATAAGGGATAAACCCATCACAACTGTTGAGTACAGTTGTGTTCCCACATGCTTTTTGTCCATCAGTCTTTTGTGAAATAAGTCTTTGTATTGAAAAGGGGACGCTGGTATGTGGACACCACCGCGTGGAAGAGGAGTTCTCCTGGAGTGGAGGTGTGTGGAGAGGCTGCAGGAGAGACTCTCGTCGATATTCATCCTCCAGCCGAGTGTCCAATTAACCTGCGGATGCAATCAATTAGACAGACTGCAGACTGATGGGGCCGAGGCAGCGCTAACGTCACTACAAACACAGACTCGTTATCAAGTTTCTCTACTTTCTTCATGTGAAAGTTTTGACTGAGAAAAGCATTCCTGTATCACATAAGATAAATAAGCATGTGAGTGAACGTGGAGAACTGGATCAAGACTTTAGAAATCACCTCGACCCCCCCTCTTGAAAGAATGTTGATCAGACATAAAAAATGTAAGTCTTTAACATGTTCCATTTGATTTAGTAATATTTCATCCATTTAGCTAGGTGTTATGGACTTATTATGTCACGAGGCATTTATTTTACAATTTAATTGATTGAAGTCTAAATAGACTGAAATCAGCTTAAAAGTACACTTCACATGTTAATTAAAACAACTTTTAACATTGCTAAAATCCCCAAATTTTTGTAAAAATGCAAAACTCATGGCCTCAAACCTCAGGTCAATGTCCATGCTGCTCATACTACAGTGAAGTGGGATCCATAATCATGAGAACAAACATGACTCAAATATGTATCTTGCAAAGTCAATATGGAAAGGGAACAAGGTTGTTTTTGCCCCCAATGTCTCCCTCAAAATCAAAAGCCATGGCAGCACCAGTGTTTCCACTACTTTCTTCCACGATAACAGAATAATACCACATTGTTTCCTCAGTGTGTCAACATATGACCATGTGCCACAGAGAGCCACCTGCATGGACACAACGTAGCTTACGTGGAGTGGAGGACTGTCATCTGGCTCTGGTTTGGCACATATACATTTGGAAGTATATGTCTGTGCGTGAACTTAAACACGTCTGGGATTCACCTGACCGCCGAGGATTATTGCGCGCAATATGCGCGTCTTGACGCAACGTTTGGAGTTTTCAAATGCTTAAACTTTAAAACAGCGGATTTCCAAACGCTCAAATATTGATTCACTCGAGTGACTCTCATTTGAAATGCTTTATATATAGACATATTCATCTTTCCGTTGTTGGTGTCAACAATTAGGACACGTTTAAATAGATTAACCTCCGCGCGTAAAAAGCCATGTGTCCCATGTGTTATGGATGAGGGGGAGCCCTTGTTGTATTAAATATCAAACCTGCCTAGGAACGGATACCAAGCACACTGTACCTCCATGGGGGGGACGTGTGGGCAGGCCTAGCAGAGGCTGCCAAACTTTTCTTTACGCCAAAGTAAATCCACATTTTTGTACGATTTCGTCCCCCTCTTGCCAGAATATTCACTCGGGGTTTGCTCAGTGAGGGAGCACTGGAGCCTGAAAGCAGACGTCCTCGTTCTTAACACATATCCAGGGGTTAAAAAAAAAACTAATCGAAACTCGGGTCCTTCATTTGCAAAGGGATTCCCAGGTGGTCCCTGGATCTGGGGAGCGCCCTCCCCCCTGCCCCGAAATCTCGCTTTGTCTTACCCGCTATTGGCGCACCAATGTCCGCGGACTCGCCGCAGGTCACGCTACGTTCGGCGAGCTGCGGACCGTCTTGTGGCCGGGCATCTGGCCGGGCATCTGCACGAGCAGCTGCTGCTTCTGCCGGGTGGACTTGACGGCCAGGATCGCCTGTCGGTTCTTGTACTGGACCATCTGCAAGGTGATCTCCGCGTTCCAGCCCTCGTCCTGCGGGCACCTGAAGTCGATCTCCTTGCCCTCCGCCATGACCACCGTGAAGTAGACGTACTTGCCCTTGCGCTCCACGCAGTCCACCGTCTTCATGTTGGCGAAGTGCAGCTCCTTGACTTTGCCCACGTCGTGGTGGTGGTGGTGCTGGTGCTGGTGGTGCTGGTGCTGGTGGTGCTGCTGCGGCTGGTCGTGCTGCTTCGGCGGCAGCAGCAGCACGCCGTCCTCCGTCAGGACGCAGTGCTTCTTCTTCCAGAGCTGCAGCAGCCCGTCGCTCCGCTTCTCCAGCAGTCCCTCCTTGAACACCTTCATCCCGTTTTCCAGCATCTTCAGTCCGGACGCTTCCGGCTTCCAGCTCCCCGGGTGCTGCGGGCGGGCGGGCAAGGCGGTGTATCCCGGAGCAGGAGCAGCAGGCGGAGGCATGAGATGCGGCGGTGAGCCGCGTCTGGGTGTAGTGAGAGGGGCTGTCTGTCTGGCTGCTGGTCACGGAGTGTGTGAGGGGGCGGGAGGGGTCTGCACCGCCCCCCTCGGAGGTACCCTGCCTCCCGACTGCACACAACTCCAGCTCGATGATGATGAGTTCATGTATTAGGAGGGCACGAGACACAAAGCAGCAGTTGAGATGACTTATACTGCGAGTAGTTTTGAAGGAGCATGTTCACCTTTACGAGTACAACGTGTGAAGTACACACTTGTTTCCTCATTGGATACTTCATCTCCATTCCGGAGAGGTTCTCTACCTCATTACAGACCTCTTCAGGGGAAAACAGATATGCGGGTTTGTGTTACAATATGCTGGTGCTCTGTTCATCTGTGGTCCATCGCTTGATTCAAACACTGGAAGAAGCCGTTAAACTCTTTGTATGCTCTCAGCACATGTACATAACTCTGGTCTTGTATTGAAGTCTTTATGCAATAAAAGTATTTCACCTGAGTAAAAGTATTTGAATACTTCCATCATTGGTGCAATCAGATTACAATGAAGCATCGAGTTTGTGTTTGGCCTCCAATGAGCAGCCTGGTTTGTACTCTTGTTAGTGACGAGACAAACCAACAGATACTTTGAAACCCGGCTGAAACCCTGTTGAAGCCCTTCACTTATGAATGCATCACCGTCTGGGATGAAGTCTTCTTGAACATCAGTGTGGTGGCGATGTGGTCATTTCACTTCTCACCATATCCCCACAGGTCAGGAGCATTTCAGTGTAGGCGAGGTGATGGCGCCCTCTTCTGGCTCAAGAGTGCAGACTCACTTCTTCAGGCTACTGGGCCAAAGGAGCAGCATGTAGCGAGTGGCCATATTTAATTTAGTAGAATTATTTTGTAAGATACATTTACAAGTGTAATATTTATAAAATAGCCAATCACCCCTACTCATAAACACTAGTTGTGTTAACCCCAAGACCAGAAACACACACAGAGCACTTAACAAAACAAGTCAACCATATTTCACATGTTTAACCAATTTATTCATGAACATACACGTACGGTTATTGAGTACATTAGTATTTTTGTAGCATAGCATTTTGCCTTGACAACAGCTGTTCAGAAGGACCCGACAGGACCCTTCACGTCCCCTCCCCAAATCACCAGGATGTGAACTCTGCAGAACGAGGGAAACGCAGCGGACACGACGCTGCCCAACACAAGCGACGCTCGGCTGTTTCACAACTCAAACACAAAGGCATTGAGAATCAGGGGAAGGTGGGGAGAGGGGGAGGCAGGCTACGGGTTTTTTCTCAGCCCTCCTACCTGGCTAGTAAGTATTGCTCTGACGCGCTTCCCTGTGGCCTTCTGGGTAACAAAGCGAGGAGTTTAGGGTAGGGTGGTGGTTCATTGGCCAGCAGGATGGCCTTATCACGCCCCTCCCCTCCTGTCACAGTGATTAAAATGAACCAGGACCTCAGGGGCTGGGCTGAGGGAGTCACCTGACCGGTCACGAATTATTGAGGTAAATGTGATAACCGGATGAGAGGGTGGGGAGGGTGAACCTGACATGTCTACAGACACTTAAAACTTTTCCCCTTCGCTGTGCTACATCTGCCCAACCCTGTTCCTCCAGAGCCTCTCTGAACACACCACGCGGGCCTGCCCCGATCGGAGCCCTTAAAACCCAGATGGCACGAGGTGAACCGTCCGCAGAGCGGGTGTCAAACAAAGTGCTGCTTCCAAGGAGTAC
Organism: Clinocottus analis; assembly: GCF_023055335.1. NCBI lineage: Eukaryota > Metazoa > Chordata > Actinopteri > Perciformes > Cottidae > Clinocottus > Clinocottus analis. The sequence continues at coordinate 13,410,661 of NW_027175932.1, read as the reverse complement.
TCGAGACAGATAACCAAAGATGGCACGCCACCGGTACACCACACAAAAGTACAAAGTGCTATAGAAAAGACAGCCACGCCACTGCGAGCCTGCGGGGAACCTGAAGCACTGGGTCATCGGGCCCGAACTGGCCGTCCCACCAAACCGTCTCGGCCTCTTGCTCGTTTTAAGAATTCTCTGGAATGTTTTTAAAAAAAAGAGACTCGACCAGGTCGCGCCGAGCCCTGGGAGCGACCTGCGGCGGGGCCGGAACTAACTTGATTTTTGGCTCAATTTAGACGAGTCCGCTCCAGCTGTTGGAGAAGCGGACTCCGCTTTGGAGAGCGAGAGGGTCGCCTGACGGCGCCGGGCCAGTCCGCTCACTGGAATGTATGGAGTGGAAAGTAGTCGCGCACGAGTGAAGCAGGACGCGGCCCAAAAATCACAGATTGCGGCTCCCATGGCGAGTGAGACGAGATAAACTGGAAAAGACACTCGGGCTGCAGCTCGGCCACCTATCCTCCGTCACAAGAGCTGGAAATGCTACAGTGCTTCGGCCCCGCTAAGAAGGAAAACAAGTATCCACCTGGGACGACCGGAAGGGAACAACCTGGAACTTTGGTAGGAGGAAGAGGAAGAAGAAGGGGACGAGGAAGAGCGAGGGGGCGTTGCCACGACGCAGTCTAAACCACAGCTGTTGTCTAAGAGCAAATACAACAAAAGACTTTACGAGAACCCAAACTAGTTTTTAGCAGTGAAGAAACAAGTTCATGCTTTTCAAGGGACATTTTGTTTTTCCCTGTATTCTATCTATTGTACAGAGGAGGAAGAGAAGGAAAAGAAAACTGGTCTAGTAAAATACTATGTATATCGAGCCACGCAGCTCCCAGTATTATACCATGAGTTTTTGTAACAAAAATCTTGAAACTTTTTTTTTCTTCTTCAAATTCTCTACCAAGAAAAATACAAAACATTATAAGGCGGTAAGTAACTATTTTTTTGTTGTTTTTTTTTTAGATCTGTTTTTTTTTGTTTTTAATTTGAGAAGCCGTTAACAGTGCAGTTGATCCTCAAGGAGGCAGCCAGACCGGGCTTCACTGCTGCTTGCACTCAGCTGGGGGGACTGCATCCTTCTGTAAGCAACCACAGGGAAGAGGAGGCGGTGTTAGATGAAACCACGACACACACACATACACACAGATACACACACATACACACACAGAAAAGCCAATTCAAGACCTAAAACAGTCAAGCTGCACTGAACACATCTGTACATCCGACTATGGAGCCGGTCCCTCGATGCTAAAACTTGTGAAAACGTGACGGTGCTGGTTCCTACAGTTCCTCAGGTGAGACCCTCGCCTGCGGTGAAGCCACACTGCCGGCACAAGGAGAGCTAGTTACCGTTAGTCCTGCAGGTTACTTTGAGTTTTACTACGGCGCGTTCACGCTCCAGTCAGTAAAAAATAGATTTGGGCTACGGTAAATGATGTTAACGTGGTGCGTTCAAATGTGATCTTGTAAAGTGTAATTCTCGGCGACAAACTTGAATAAATAAAATGTGATCTTTTCACAGTGAAATAGAGATAGTGGAGAGCGCCGTTTGCCTTCCTAACACTCGCTCTAAATGTTGGTTTGGTTTTAGTTTTTGAATCCAAGTATTCAGAAACAGAACGGTCTGGAAGGTAGAAGGAGGCGACATGACGTCGTCCTGGGTCAGAGTTAAGCAGGACATCATATGGCTCTAAACACACTGAAGGAAAAGATAAATACATACTTTAATGTTCCACATTTGTTAAAATATTCAAACAGATGTGAGCCTTAGAATACACTGGGATTCATAAACTCCACTGTTAGCGGTCAGACCGTAAAGAAGCTCTTTGTTCAGTGTATACTTTGAAGGAGATGCTTTTAAAGCTCTAGTGTAAAAGCGTGACGAGATATTTTTGGCGCTGCTGCTACAATCCACGTAAACACCTCGACATGGCCTCAAGCCGCTGGGCTCAAATCAATTAGCAGCTAACAACGAAGCGCTGGAGTGAATCCTGTAAAGAGACGCTGCATACGAGCAGCAGAGCAGACACTTCTGAAGGTGATGCACTCTGCCGCTGCTCCCGATGCCGCGCAGACGCAGCAGAACGTCACTTCAGCCATTTAGTGAAATGCGTTTGCTCACTGATGAACTTCTGACAGTTGAGTCTGTGGACATTTAGATGTTAAATCTTGTCTCTCACACTATGATGTCGCGCTGCTGGAAGAGTTTGTGTTGTTTTTATCTGCTGCCAATAGAGACGAGTAGTCAACTCTCAAAGTAAGAAATCACTGAAAGCACAACGGACCTCAATTTAATGTGCAACATTATAAAACATTACATGTTCAAAGTTAAAAAATATGAATCCTACTTTTCAATAATAAAATGATATTAAAAATGCGTTTTCTAAAACGAGTAGTGTGCACTCGGGTCGCCTGGACTGTGCATTACTTTGCGTAAAAGTGAGTCTGTCTGCAGCATACAAGCTAGCTTACTAGCCAGCGAGCTGGTAGGCTACTGTCAGAGAGCTGCTGACCAACCGGTCGGGGGAGAACCAGGCGCTGCTGCAACACAAGGCGGGCGCAGGGCCGGGAGAACGCGGCGGTGAGGAAGTGAGTCATGAGCGTCAGATGAGTTCAGACCAGAGCGCCAGAGTTAAAGAGCAACACCTGAGACGACATGTGACTAGCGAGGCAATGTTGAAGTGACTAATCACGCACATCCCTGCGAGCAAGCTATCAAGTTTCTTAAAAAACGAATGAAGGTTGACGTTGATGTCACTTTCAGAAAGATAAAAACATCTGGGCCTATTGTAAATGTGTGCAAGCCGTTTCACATCACGGCCCTGCACGGCCTTTATGCCGTCATTACAAGCAGATCTATAGAGAAAAAGAGTGAATGCTGAACAGATCTAATGTGAACAGGGACGAGGATAAAAACAATGGACCAATGAGCTTTTGATGGGTTTTAAAGACACACATCCATAAAAAGCAGAATTTATGGCAGAAAAAAAAATCCTCATCCTGAAAGAAACTCAAAACTCGCCTGCGTTTGTAAATGGATGGAGTTCAACACAGTGGAGGAACAAAATAAAGGGGGAGGGGGCTGGACTAGCTTCAACATACAGAAATACAGGTGCAAATGCAGGAATCACTATGGGTTAAGAAACCAACAACAAACCGGCGGGTTAGTCACTCGGGAGGGTGCAGCACGGCGGCAGGACGGGATCATGAGCGGGACGTGCAGAGAAATGAAGGAAAAGCAAAAAGCAAAAACTGACAGTGGTTGAGGGGGGGGGGGGGGGGGGTGATGGTAGTAAGCTGACAATTCACAAGCTGTACCTACCAGGATAGGGTTATTTTTCTACTGTCACCACTTAAACCTAGTGAGGAAAAATTTAAAGAGTAGCTGACAAAAGATGCCAAAGTGACTGGAGATGAAGCAACATTAATGAATAGGAGAAAAAAATAAAAGCATAACTAGCAGAATACAGAATGTCAAAGACGTTTTTGTTTTGGCAAAGAAGCAGAGGCCATGCTTGTTTACGAGCTGCTTCAGTCTGGGTAATGTTACTTTAGTTACTTTATTGGTTTGGTCTATGTGCACGGGGAGCATCTTATGCTGAACTCAACTTGCATAGCTGCAGTTTTTCAGCTCCATCGCCTCCTTCAGGAAGGCGGTGAAGCGAGTGTCCAGGAGAGAGAGAAGCCATTATTTATCAGTCAGTCAAATGGCAGTAAACCTCTGCAGGTTTGTACTTCATTCAAACCAACTACTTGATTTTACATTATGTCAAATACACAATGCATTGACTAAGGCTGAAATAAATATATATTGAATATTTGTCTGTAACATTTCCCTTCTCTATAAGGCAAACTGGATCTGTGTGTTGCAGAAGGTTCAGGTTTTAGTAACATGCAGCAGTCGGACTTAAAAATAGACAGTTCACCCCTCAAATACATCTTTGTTCTTACTTGTAGTGCCATTGATCACTCCAGGGTTGTGTGGTTTGCTATGTTTTTGCATTGGATTCATCGTCAATAGAGATGCCAGTCTTCTCTCCAATATAATGGGACTCTGCTGGATTTACCGTTAGACACATAGCTGGTGAGCATTTTTTGGCACTTTGAGCACCGCGAGCAGAGTGCCATTCGATTGGAGAGAAGACGTCTACAGCTGCTGTCTTATAGCACCAAGAACCCACACAAAAGCTATATATATTACCAAGTAGCACTGCAGGTGGGAGGAACAGTCCGTTTTGTGTATTTCGGGGTGAACTGGCCCTTTAACTGACTGGTGAGAAGTTATTCCGAGGAACAGGCTTTGGTTAAGAAAATGGTGAAGAGGAAAAATATCTAACGGGAGGGTCTTATTGTGCGTCTGGAAGCCAAATCAAGATCACGACGACAAAATAAAAGCTGAAGCAAAACCAAAAGCTGGTGTAAAATGAGATGCATTTGACAGTATGTATTCTGTATGTTGAGATTGACAGCCGTTCTCTACCTGCAGCTCTGCGGACACCCGTAGGACACGGGGGGGGAAGTCATGCTCAACGTGTCTCACTGGGACATTTAAAAAGGTTCTGAGAGATCACTCGCAGCTATCAATAGCCGACAGTAAGAGCCGCTTCGCTTTTTGGAAAGAGCACCCTGAGGCAGCCAAGTTGAGAACGGCTGAGTAAGGTCTTTATCAGGACACCAGAGATCTTTAGGGAGGGAGGGGGACGTGCGAGCTCACCTTGGGATCGTAGTCGGGGTCGTTCTCTTCGTCAGCCTCCTCCTCTCCCTCCTGAAGACAGCACAGAACGGCTTTAGACTGCTGGGCTTCCTCGACGCGCCCACAGTTAACACATATTCATATTTAACCATTGCCATACGATAACTGTCCACAAATAGTCTCACCTCATCATCTGCCTCCTCGCCCTCCTCATCGTACTGTAAAGCACAAATGTAAGGATTAGCTGGTAGACAGCATTTGACGAAGAATTGAGCAGCATGTCATTCCTTAAACGTAAAGAGCAACTTATCCGCTAATCAATCCTCAGTTAAAACCGCGGGTAAACCGGATAACGAGGGCATCAAAGTGGAATCAAATTTAAAAACGAGCACATTCGGTCATTGAACCTTTAGCCGTGCTTTGTTAGCGCAACAAGCCGGTGCCAGAAATGAACCGCTGCTGCCGGCAGACCTGCAGCTGGTTAGCTCGGCAGCTACAACAGCAACGGAGTCAAGGACACGACGAGGAAGACCTGCCAGCACCGCTGATGAAGATGCGAATGGAAACGCAGTCGCGACACACTGGGATGAGAAACGTTTGCTTTGGATGTTTAAATGGAGCCACTAGAGAACTAATAACACTTGACATGATGCAATAGTTTTATTTGTAAAATGTAATTTCATGTTTCCTGTTTATTGGCACGAGATGGAGATGATCTTCAGTTTTACAGCCTATTGTGACCTGTGGTCTCTGTTCAGTGTTTGTATAGAAGTTCACAATGACAACAAGTAACCAAAGTCCTGTCAGGTCTTTGGAAGAAGAAACTGATGATTATTTAGGTTTTTCCTGCTGTAACGAACACAAGTTTGATTGCTAAACCACAGTGTTCTGAACGCGACTTGTGAAAACCGTTTTATTACTATAACGCCAACAACTAATGGAACCATTACCAGCACATTCCCTACAACTCGTGGCAGCAGCAAAGACAGCAGAGCCCGTTCCCCTGACAGATATGATGTAGTCAAGCACAGCCTGGAGAAACTGGTCTATTCAAAGTGCTCCAGTAGACATCAGGTTGAGCTAAAGCTAAAGCACACTCACGTCATCATCGTCGTCCTCGATGGCCTCCCCTGTGAAGTAGAGCACGGCCCGAGGAACAATGCGCTCGCGGATGAAGTGGCCGATCTCAAAGTCTGCAGCCAGGACGGCCTCCGAGTCCTCGTCCTGAAGACAGACGGCCAGTCAGTTCATTCAGGTTTAAGACAGATGCTCAGGGTCTTTAGGACTGGTTAGTCTCTTTTTTTTGATAAAAAAAGGCAAGAAGTGATGTCCAAAACATTCTGGTCATTAAGATAAACGGGAAATGTTCAAAATACCCAAGAACACCAGATTAGAATTAAGATTAGAAGCACATTTTTTGCTTTTGTTGCTTCAAGCTGTTGAAAGCTAATACATTACAAAGAGTAGAAGTACAATGACTTACCAACTCGGCTCCCTCTGGAACTGTAAACAAAAGGCAGAGAGTTATTTAACTGATCGTCTGAGAATCAACTGGCCGTGGTCAGTGACTCTTTGTGCTGCGTCGTCTTACCATCTGGCGGGGTGAAGAAGTTGAAGAACGAGTCGTTGGGGACCGTTTTGGTGACCGTCCTCACCGTGCCGCGGCCCTTGTGCTTCTGTTTCTTCTTGATTGTTTTCAACGTGACGTTCTTGCCCTTTGTCCACTCGATCGTGCAACTGTGGTGAAACACGAGCAGGAAGCAAGGTCAGCGTCAGAAAGCTGAAGGATGTCTGGTGTTTCATCTCGCTGGTGAGGTTGTAGAGGCAACCCGTTAGAGCGAGGCAGGGCATGCTTGTTGAGGGAGTGTTTTATTCAATATAGAGGCCAGAAACCATAACATGAAATCATAATGCTCCTGAAAAACCTCATCTCCCGTTGGAAACCAAGATCACTTCAGTATGAACATGAGGCAGATTTCATTAATGAACAATTGGAGAAATCTTTGTTTTGTTTTTTAAAAAAAAGTTAATTATTGTCAAAAAACACAATATCACTGTACAAATAATACTTATTTAGGATTTGTAACCCTTAAAATGATCATTGCCATCAACATACAAATTATGGAAAAATGTTTAGCCCCCAAAAATGATCCCATGTGACTAACAGAAGAGCAAACTGAACATCAGGCTCTCACCCTGTGCAGCACATGATCTCTGGCCCATCGAAGGAGAAGGGGTCGGTCTCGTCCGGCTCGGCCCTCATCTTGTAGGTTTTCGTCAACAGCGTGTTCGTGAAGAAGTCGTTGGCCTCGAAGAGGAACTCTAACGTGAAGCTCTGGGGAGGACCGAACCAGATGCGGTTACAGACGGGTCAGCGGGAACCGACGGCTCCCAGACACTCAACACCGGGCGCGCTCACTCACCATGGGCTGTCCTGGATCCGAGAACTTCACTTTAATGTCTTGTAAATGTTTTAGGATGGGTTCATCGTGTTCCTGTGGGGAGAGAAGCGCCACGGCATTCAGAATCAGTACCACTATGTCAGGATCGACGCTGCAAACCCATGTTCTACACAACTTGGCCAGCAGGTGGAAGCAAAACCTGATTTCCCCCCCATCACATATGCAGCCTCCAACCCATTTTCCCTGGACGAGCCTACCTGCAGCATGTCACTGAGCAGGTCCACGTTTTTGAAGACAGTTAACCAGAACTCCGGGATGCCTTTGGGGTCCTCCTTTTCCTCGTCCTTCTTCTCTTCCTCCAACTTGGCCTTCTCCTTCATCTCGTCCTGGTTGAGGGAGACATTTTCTTTTACAAAAGGACGCGCGCTCGGCCAGGTTTTTTTCCAGGCGTCATGCATTATGAAACTAGGCTCGTCGCCACCCACACCCACAAAGACGGCACTCTGGGATTATATGCAGGAGCAAGGGAACCAGCTCCATAATATTAGATCACTAAACTGGTTTCATATACTTTTATTTCTGCTTTGCAATGCAGACGTCTGATATCGATGCTCGTGATTGAATCCCACGTTCTTCCTAATTAGCTGCATGCCTCTTGGGGGAACAACGCTTACTCAGTTCTGGATGAGACTTTGAGGTACGTGCAGGAAACAAAAGAGATGAGGCCAAGTGCTCAGGCAGGGAGCATGCAGGTGTTTAAGTCACCTGTACCTGCTTACTTACTGTCAGCTCTTCCTCCTCATCCATCTTCCATTCACACTCCTCGTCTGTCGGCTCATACGCTGCTTTCACTATGTCGCTGCGCTGTAAAGAGCAAGAGGAGGAAAACATTTAGACCGGGCCAGTTGCACCCAACTGGCGCACATTTCCAGAGGGTTATATCGTCGTCTGAAGAAGGGAAATCATAACACAAGTAAATGGAATGAGACACCAAGCGGGAGCCGTCTCAGCAACCAGAGAGAGAGAGTCTGCTATTCTTGGGAATGTTCCAACCTCTTTGTTTACATGAAGACAAAACATATTTCATGCTGCATTTGCGACAAACAACGCAGTTAAGTCGACTTTACAAAAAAAAGATCCAGTAAAAGTGAACAGGGTCAGCCTCACTTGGTGAGGAAGTAGTGCACAGTCATGCGTGGGGCTGTACCCGACAGGTCAAAGATTAACACCGAAACGCTAACATTTTGAGAGTCTTGGCCTAAATTTAAAGTCGTCACGTCGTGTAACTGGATGCACAGCAGTACAGATCAGCACAAACATGGCAGCCCGCTCAGGGTAACAGATGCTGAGGAAGAGTGCACCAGTCATGTGGCGCACCACGATGTATTTGACGCGCATTGGAACACGGATACACTCTTAATCCTAAAAGGTTCACGAATCTTTTAAAAGCAAACCGACGTGTGATGCCAATCGTTTAGTTCATGCTTTGAGAAAAGCATTAACTGGGTCTCAAAAACGCACAACCAACAGACAATGACGTCGGCATTACAGCAGCATGCAGAAAGCGTACGGGTGACTTACTTTGTCGAAGAGGGGCTGGTAGAGGGCCGCGTACTTTCTCTCCAGTTCATGGACCTCTTCGTAGAACTTTGCCTCAATGTGGGCACATTTGACCTGCAGGTTCTTGAGGGCGTTCACACGTCTCTTTACGACCTTCGGTAGGCTGAAGGGAGGCAGATATGAGAGGACAACAGATGAGAACAACCCTGGAAACATCCTGGCGTAAAGATCAGTTACTGTTATGCATTTCACTCTGTGCTTTTGCTCGGACAATTTTGAAAAAAAATAATTTAAATAAAAATCACACTATGGGAATCATCTATAGATTGTACCAGTTTAGGTTTTAGATTGGAGAAAGAGCTGCACAAACTTTAAAACTTATGTTGTGATCATGCGTTCCCTTTGCTTCTCAATATAGAAACGCAGAACAAAATGTTGTTAATGTGCAGCAGATAGTCGAGAGGACTCTGCCTCAGAAGTTAATGAGCTCTGGAGCAGAGCAACACTCTCAGAGCATCTCCAATAAGGTACACAGCAACAAACAAACCATGCCAAGAACAGGTCGTATTGAGATTTCATTTAACAGCAGCGTGGAGGAGGAAGGCAGAGTTATTGGTTTATACTTGAGGTTCCTGATGTGCATCATGTAGAGAGTTCCACAAGATTGTGCATCTTCTAAAACTCGCTCTGGGCCGAGTGACTCCATAGCAAGAGAAGCTCTATATGTCCGACAGACACCATCGTAGCAGGGGCCCATTTGTACGGCCAGAGACCGGGAGCTTTTATTGCCGTATACATCTTCTCCCGTCTCATCCACACAAAGTATGACACAAACATCCTCCGGTTGGTGAAACGACAAACATATAGTAGCCCAACACTTCAGCTAAACCTTTATAGACAATAACATTTAGTATAACTGGTAATGCATATGCTCAGCCCTGGACTACGGCAGGATAAGAGGCGCTACATTTCAGCTCCGATGCCGGTGGGCCTTCTTCTCTCAGTAACATCAAACCTGTCTGCATCTCCGTCTATGAGTCACAAGACTGTGCCGTTAAAAGAACAACTGGTTTTAGAAAACGTGTACCAGGGGAAGTTTGTGTGTTTTGTTTTTTAATCTTTCAGATAATGTTTTAAAATGTTGTCTTATCTTGCTTGTGGATAAAGATTGCACACGTCTCTGTAGCATCAATACGAGCCGGGGCACTATGGCTCACGTCTCATCGGTGTGAACACAAGTTCAATTAATTCATATGGTGTGCTCAGTGTGATAAATTAAAAAACACCTGCACTATTCTGGCAAGAGGATGCGTGTCCCAAGTGCTGGGATGTTGTAAACTGGTTGATTTGTTAGTGACTGCCAAATACCTGACAATTTGATCAAAGAGCTCGCTGATGGTTTAGGTGAGAAAAAGATCAGATGCACACAAAAACATTCAGGAGAGCGTCTCAGACCTCTGCTCCAGCTCCATGCTGTGAAACAAGCGTGTTAGCCACCTTAAAGAAAGGCAGAGCTAAAAAACTAAAATAAAACTGTTCAATTATATGCTATATTTACAATATTCCACCAGTTTACCTCGCTGTAACACAACTTGTCTGTTTCCACTGGGCAACAGAAACAGTTGTCCGGACTCCAATAGAAACGGCTGAAAACTATTTTTTAAGTGAGCTTTGTTTTCAGCCTCAAATACAATTTGTTGAAGTCCTAACCCACCTTATCCCTATGGCGTAATTTGGGAATCAGGCATGGTTACCGGCACATTGCTTTGCTGCTGTGCCGGTAACCATGTCTGGTTCTCAAAACTGTTTCTTAATTCTCAGTGAATCTAAGACAAGAATCTGGAATCCCTAACAAATTATTTTTTACCCTTTTTAACCACCTTTGTGGCACCAAGTGTCATAAGATGCAGTTGGGTCACCAACTGCTATGGAAAGAGTCTCCCATCCTTTGGTGTGCTTACAGACACTGAACTATGCTGCAGCTGGTTCTGCGTAAACAGGTTCCAAGCTCAAGTTATCGCCCGTGAGAACAGATCCCGTCTCACCTCTCCATGTAGCCTGACGGCGAGCCGTTCAGTCCGTCCAGCCTCTCCTGCAGAGCAGCCAGGATCTGTGGGTTCTGCATCATCTGCACGGTCAGCTGACGCGCTGAGAACACAAATGCACAGTCAAAATTTTAAACGAGTTAATTCATACATGCATGCATAAGAAGGTTGTTACAATGATTCAGGTTTTCACAGAGACTCAGGTGGGAAATTTGATTAAAGAGCTCAAAAAAGCAGATTCATGTTTAGGACAGGAATCACAGGTATAATAAGGTTTACCAGTGCGTGTATGGACACACGAGGAGGAAGTCAGCAATAAGGAGCGCTCTTCGTTTGTGCAAGTGGACAGGTGACAGATGGTACAGTCCAAGTGTCCGACACATTGCTCGCACCTATCAAAGCTCAGCCGCGTCGCTGCTGGCAGGCGAGAAGATTAAAGAGATTGGAAGTCACTTTTCTCTGTTGGCACATCCTGCGCGTGTTGCCTGGAACCAGCGAGCAGAGATCCGCTGTTCAAGCCTCTGAATAAATACACCTTTACTTGACTGAAGTCACACAACGCAATCTGTTGCTTTTTCGGAGGCTCCATCAGCGGGCACGGGGATAAAATGCTGAGACAATCAGTGGGATTGGGCACTGAAGTCTTTTAAAGTAGGGCCCTAAAAAAGGTTACTGCGCTCATTCATTTCTTACGTTCTCAAAAAAAATAATTAAAAAGAAGAATTTAAGCATGCGCCTTACGCACTGATCTACACAGGCCGGTTGCATTTTGACCGTTTGTGCTCGCGACCAATTCCTGAAGGTACAGCTATGCTTTGTAAAAAGGTCCTGGATGTTTTTTAGGGTCATGAGACCACAGACACTCTACATGTTTCATCACTGGTCTTAATTGATGTTACTGGTGTGTTTCAGGTCTGACCAACAAGAACTATCATCTACTTCTGGATGCTACATTCAGTGTAGGTCAAGGGTGTGATAACAGTGAACCTGACACCTTACAGGTGGAGTGTGTCCCTTTTTAATTAAAATCACATCTGCAACACTGAATACACTTGAGGATGGGGTTGGGTGCTGCTGAATAATTTACACTGATGGCAGCAGGTGAAGCTTCACCCTTTCCTTCTAAACAATGCACTTGCATGCATCTTATGAGCAGGGCTGTGATTTGCGGTTCCCTTTGCGTTTGCAGCCTGGATGCGTGATCGGGTGATGGTGCGGGGTTATTAACGAGTTTGCGCTGCATGTTATTGTTGGCATGCTGCAACTGCATTACTCATGCGTTCATAATCTCCTGCCTCGTGTAAAGCTTTGCAGAGAGTGCGCTCGCTATGAGCGATCAGTCGCAGGCAGCCAGAATGAGCCTCCTTTCAAAGTCTGGCCTTTAAAAGACTATTCAAACTTGTTATAAATAGACAAGGCCAAACAGCCGTCTATTCACAATGAGCCGGGAGTAGGCAGTTATGAGAAACTGTCTGAATCATTTATTGGGCGTCAAAGGGATGAGTAAACAGCAGCGAGATCCCAAAATAAAAACGGATTAGTGCCTCTCAGCTCTTAACTACAATTCTAAAATAATTAGTCAAAGTCATTATAATTCTGCTCAGTTTAAGTACCAGACAGAGACAGAGTTCAGATTGGTACGATGCTATTGGAATAACATTTAGAAAGATGATTTAGAAGATTTCATCATCTACGCCCGTCCCTCTGCAGTTTCATTTGCATTTAACGTCCTACCTTTGCTGTTTTCATCTTCTCCCGTCTCTTCCTCTTCCACATCCTCCACGTCCTCCATATCTGCAGGGTCTATCTCAGCCTGGTCTTTGCTGCTCGGGGGACACACGGAGGGGGAGGAAGACAGAGGGGAAGGTCAATAAAACGCAGACACATCACACCGAGTGTGCAGAATAGAATCCACACCTGCCACCACATATACTTCTGTTTTTTTTAGAGTCAGAGTGAAACAAAGTAGTGCGGTGTACAATTATTTGGGGAATTAAAAAAAAAAAACTAGGCGTTTTATCTGACATTTAACACCCTCTTAAATCTGAAAAAAATAATTGCTTGGTGAAAATATAAAAGAAATTAAGCTGGGAAACACGTTTAGTCCTAAATTACCCAAGGAAAACTCAGATTTACAACTGTGCACTTGAACAGGATAATAAACAATAGCTGCAGCCTACTAGCATACCTAGCTCGAGGGCACATTGGTTTATAATGACAAGAAGAGTTCAGTGTTATTTCCTGCCTGCAGGCAATGAGCGGGTTATCAGTTTTTTTAATATTACAATGCTAATATCCTTAAAGAGATGCCATGCCAACAGTAACTGCTCATCCTCGGGTTCACACTCAGGATGGTATGTTCGGTATGTCAGCACTGTTGACATCATTAGCTCAGTTGGCACCGCTAGCTGTTAGCAGCCAATGGTTGAGGTTGAGAGCCTCAACCTTTGGCAGACTTTCCTGCATGGGTTGTAGCTGCTGCAGTAGTGGGTGAGTTGTTTTTTCTTTTTCCCATGAAGCTACTCCAAGCACTGAAACATGACGCCCTACTTTATAGATGCAGTGCAGAGTGCACAATACTGAATACGACACGACTTCACCAGCATGGCCTCTCATCCTGCTGTCAGTCTGCAGCACAAAATTAAAATCAATGGCCAACAGGGGCGAGAGAGAGGGAGCAAGATGGCATCCATCCCTGCGTTGTGTGACAGCCACTGGAGCGACAGTCCTGACTGAAGGATGTTAAGGTCACTCCCTCCAATGTTGTGAGGCGTCTTTTGCAGGCGTGCGTTTTGTGTGTTATGAAGGTGGGAGAGCCCAATGCGCCGCAATTTGTGTGTTCGATCGTGTTGTCCACCTGACCTCGCCTCAAAATCTGTGATATGACAGCAGGTCCTATCCCTCAAACTGTCACAGACCCTAGTGACCAACTACAGGCAGCACAGACCTCAGACCAGCAGAGGAGACAAGTGGTTCACCCACAGTAGCACTGGCAGAAGATGCACTTACTTGTCGATGTCTGCCATCTTAGCTGAGTGTGGAGTGATGCTAGAGAGAGAGAAAGAAGGTGATTAGTTTATAAATACCGGAGGACACAAACTAATTTATTTTGACTTGCACATGACTGTCTCCATATCTGGGTCAAACAGCATTTGCAAACAAGTCCTGATGCCAACGCTAAGATGGTACAGGGGCAATGTTGAAGTTATCAACACTTAATGACAGGTAAAAAAAACAGCCACAGAAGATTGGTCTAGTCCCAATTATTGATGCTGCACTCAAACTGAAAGCATACAGCCACTCCTGTATGAACCCTGCACGACCAGCATAGGTTAGGTTCTAGTGGTCGACCTGTTTGATAAGGTTCTCCCCTCCATTACAAGATAAGGGTATATTGTTGAAAGAGCCAGGCCTATGCCCAACTGGCAGAGCCCTCCGTGTGTCACACTTTACATTGAGATGAATCGTGATCTGGCCGTTCTCTGCACCGGCCTTACTCGACGGTTCTCGTAAGACTGGTGCAGAAGACGGGCTGATCACGGAAAGGGAAATAAAAACGAGCGTTGCAAGTCATCCTACTCCTGCAAACCACTACTGTGCGTGTGCACTACTCCCATCTAAGAGGAAATGCATAAAAAATGCATACAAAAAGAGGAAACCTATGCAGCAGTCTACAGCACTGCACCGACAGCCTGCATCCAATTAAAGATCATGAACAATGCGATACTCATTGAGATCGTTTCAACGGTGTCGTTGGTATATCATCATACCTGTGACAAAGATTACTTCAAATGTTTTTAGCACAAATATAGATTTTTTTTTAAAGTCTGTCGACCCAGATAATACAAGACAATACATGTCTCCAGGCTGACTGTTCACTTCAGTGAGAATAAATGATTAACTGCCATATAAAAACATAAACCTCCGTAACAATTACCGGATCAAATTCACAGTTTGATTATTGTTGGGGCTGGACATAGATGCTGTAGGTCTTCACATGGCTATGTTAGGTTTGGATTGTATTAGCTAAACTGGCTTGCATTGGGCTTACAGCTAGCAGCTTTGCTATTGTGTACAACAACAACCTGAACCATTGTATAGTAAACATCAACAGAAATACAAATATCTGTTTGAAATTTAATACAATTAATATTTGAATGTAATTTTTGGCCAATGTTAACAGACTTCGTACACTGAGCATATTAATTAAACTGACCGTGTTTGTACTTTCAGTCTTGTTTGGTAAACTGGTTGTTCAGGAGAAGAAAGGCTGATGCAGATGAAGTTAGTTGTATAAATAGAGAGGAGGAAAGTATTTTGTCTTCTGTATGTGAAAAAAACCCAAGCAGGAGATTTCAATTTCAGTGTTGTTGGTTGCTTAATAAAGTATTGTATGATATCCTATTAATAAACAGGATGACAGGTAGTACAGTTTGATTAAGTCCACCTTAAAATGGGAAATATTAACATCTGGACACTCATCTCTACTGCACTTCCCAGCTCCAACCTAAAAATCAAAAAAGAATGCTTAATTGTGTGTCGACTGTCATTTCCGTAAGGTCCAGACTATAGCAGTGGTCCTTAATCCTGATTTGACTGCCATTTTACTGCTGGTTTGGCATCCAATCGAGCCTCTAATTGCACTCACCTGTCATCCCGGCTGTAAATTGGCCCCTATCTGATGGCGCCACTTTACCAGCAGCCCAAAACTTCAGAATCTCATGCGCGATCAGAAAATCAACCACTGAGATGCAAACGTGTTCACAGAGCTAAACAATGTACACCAAAACCCAGAAGAAGACTGATATCCTTTCTGAACAGCCGTCATATCGTCACCATCTCGCTGTACATTTGCTGGCCTACATTTCAGCTAAGACAGCATTATTCAGCTGCGGAGACGATGTGACAGTTCGCTCAGCACAGTACAAAGTGGCAGATCAAACCGTTTCTTTCTCCATAAGGGGATAACTGATGAAGAGAGCAGGCTGTGTGTCGACTCAGATTTATGGCTTTAATCATGTCCCAATTCCTCTACGGAAAGCTGCATTCTGTCATTTATCTAAAATGGAAACGCACTTTAAAGCTCTCACTTTGTAGTCAATGGTGCAAATGAACAAAGGCACACATGCCCCATATCACACTGCAATATCTAAGAGTAAGATGACACCCACCACCATCTTGTATCCTCTACTCTGCCAAGTTATTGACGGGAAAGTACTGTAGAAAGCTTTTAGCAGCAGCACACATTCTTCAAATTTACTGTGGGTGCGCGGTATAAATGTGATGTAATGGTGTCTGAAGTTTGGGTCAGTGCTTAAGCTTCATAATGGGCACACATAATGGCAGGTAAACGACCTGATTGGTTAGGAGTACATTCCTGCCAAGTGTCTGGAACACCAGCACACGTTTAGATATCGCCATGCAAACATTTTGTCTTCTCATTTCAACGAAGATGCTCAGTCGATAACACTCACATGTGATAAAGTGATGAGTCATGAAAGTAGACGCATCTAAATTTATTGCTGCCTTGTTAGGGATGCAAGTACCACGCATGTACAGAGAGACCTTGCCTTCATTTCACCCCGTCACAAAAAGCCACCAAAACACAAAACAGTCCTATCTTTTTTTTCCACATCTGTGATAACAATGTTGACTACACGTGTAACGCACCGGCCCTGCGGACAGACCACACGTGGTCCCATTAGTTTCTGGAACTAGTCCTCGCCTACTAATCCTGCCCCAGCGACCACGTGTTGCACGCTCAAGTCTAGCGAGCCATCAATGACTGACCCAAAAAAAAAAAAAAAAAAAAAAAAAGAGCCGGGGTGGATGCCCGGCCGCTCACTCTGACTCTGTAATTTCAACAATTTACATCGGTCCGAGCGAGACCCTGAGACTAGTGAGACGTTTACCGTCCGACGTCAAACCACCAATTTCCGCTCGCTCCCTCCGCAGACAAGCCGACCCAGAGGCTAGTGAACCGGCTAACTGTAGCCGGCCCGCCCGGTCTCGTCCGTGCACCGCCTCGATGGGTCCGGCTACTTAAAAGCTAGCTTATGTGCTACCAGTTAGCTTGATGCGCACTACCCGGGCTGAGCAAGTGGGAGGACCAGTTTCGACAGACACGGTGCCGGGGCGCGACAATACGGGCCAGCCGGGAGGAAGCGGTGTCAACGCTCCGGTACCGCGGTCCAAGCAGCGCTAGCCGTGTAACGTCACCGGCTGTCGGTGTCAAACCGGCGCTTTAACGGTTCCCCCTCAAGCTCCCCAACAAGAGTACCGTCCTCCAACAAATAAGGTCAAGCCCCCCCCCCCCCCCCCCCCCCGCAAAAAAAAAAATACAAGATACAAGACACGTGTCAACTAATTCAGAAAAACGTTCACAATTACGGCAATTGTGCGACGTCATGTCCTCCCTACCAATGCAGTGATTGTCATACCAATCCAGGGGACGCGGACATGCACGCCAACCGCCGTTTCATTATTTTCCTAATCGCGTGTGGCGGTAACACACATCATGGTGGAGCCTGTCTCAATGGCTGCTGCCGCTGTCTGCCTCCACTAGCCTTAGCAGAGTGGAGCAGTCTTCCTCTGCCGCCGACGAATCAAGCAGCGGATTTGCAATTTAAACTCGTGAAACGACGCGTGAGCTCGGGGCGTTGGCGTCGAGGCCATTGGTGAGTCCTGTCCCTTACCTTCGCTGTGTGGCCGGAGGCTGGACTGGTGAAGCGGCGCTGCGCAGTGAAGAGGTCCCGGGGAAGAAAGACTCCGCTCCGATGGCGGTAAAAGGGAGAGAGATCCCGCCGCCTGCGCTCATATACATCCGACGTCATCACGTAAACCGGCAGTCGCCGAGGCAACGCTGTAAGTGGGCGGGGCAGCGCCGAGGGCGCCCCTATTGGGGGGAGCAGGGGATGGTGGATCATCATCAGCACCACCATGATCCTCTTCCTCTCATTGTTGAGCGCTCCTCTTCCTCAACTCATTCATTATTGTCATTATAACCATCTTGTCTTCCTTCCTCATCGTCAATTTCCCATACCATTTCATTTTTAATCATCATCATCATCATCATCTCATCTCGTTCAGCATCGTCATCATCTCACCCTCGTCGCAATATTCTCATCTGCACCAGCCGCTCCATCATCTTCATAATCCACCTCCTTCCCAAGCAGCAGCCAGCGCCGTCATCCTCATCATCACAGGCTGATGTGAAAGCTCACCCTCATCATCCTCACTGTCACCCTGATTGTCATAGCTGTCATCCTCCTCGCCAATTTCATCAGCAATAGCAGCATGATATTTATTAACATCCCAGTCCTAATTATTTTAATCTTCCTCAGCCATCATCATCATCATGTAACACTTTATGGCAATAACAACCTCCCCTCCACTGAATGTTACAAATGTTGACTTCGGAAATACCAGTTTGATTTCAGTTAAATCTCATGGCCATCAACAGATTATATCAAGTCACATCAAATCAAATATTAAAATCTAAGATCCATATCCACAGCTCCACAAATGCATTGTGTTGAACAATCTCGATGCCATTATTGTGCGTCATGTTATTATCTGATTTCATTTATTCAGCCTATGATGAGGAACAGTGTGGACCTGCCAAAAATGTAAAAAGTCATTCAAGGTGTTTTTGTGCATTCTGTGTCATTGAAGTGTTATCCAGGAGAAGACTTTGTACTGCCAGTACGAGGGGAGCTGCTGCACCTCTCATGCTGATGATGGATACCGTGATTATTGGCACCTGCCTTAATGCTGTGCCACCTGTCGGCCTCCCCGGGGATCGACTTGGTTGTAATTACACTTACAGCTCGCTCTCATCTTTAATTTGTTGTGCTTTATTGTGCTCGTTAGCCAAATGACATCAAAACTATGAATTTTATTTCTTTTTTAATTACCAGGATCATAAGCAGCCTGATTATTATTTATTCAATCAAAGTCGGAGGGGGAGTCTTATAATTCTAATAGAGCCTGCTAGACGCTGTATTGTCATAATATTGAGCCTGTGTTGATGTCGGTTAGGAGACACAAAGACTGTTAAATAAGAGCGTCAATCCGAACTGACCTCATTTCGTTTCCCAGCATGATGCACCTATAAACCTCTCCATTCCAGAGCGATTGCTTAGAGTTATTGAAGGTTACATTCTCTGTGAAAAATGGCTCACATGTTCAGGTGTGTCACAGCTGTCATTCACTGCCACCTGACTTCAAACTGCACTCATGTCACCTGTCAAAAGGAAACAAACTGACGGAGAAATTGTTGAATAAACTGATCTATTACCAGAGCTTCTAAGAACAGTCTTGTGTGTTCACTCAATGAGAGACAATTCAATTGATTTCCAGGAGAAATTTGTGTATAACAAAACATAGATGGACTCCTCCAACATCTCTGGACCCGGAACAAAGCCAGAGCCCGGTGAGGATTGCAGTGTGATTCATCCGCCAGGCAGCACCAGCCCGAGTGTTACTAACACCGGGCGTGCCGCTCCGCGTCAACCCTCCCGGAGCCATACCTGGCACGAGCCCAAAGGTCAGATCTGTCATCCGGCGCTTTCCCACAGGAGGAAACATTCCCACGTGGGCCTTCCATGTCAGAAAACTCTTAAGTGAATATTTCCCTGAGTCATGGCGAGCCAGAGCAACAGGAAGAGGCCGTGACTGGGCTGGCTGGAGTGTTTGGGGATGTTTTTCTAACCCCTGCCAATCTTTTGCATTCCAGTTTTAGCACCATGCTGGTGTTCAGTAAAAGAAAAGTTAAGTAGACGGTCTCATATCACCCCCTTTCTCAGGTCTCTTCACTGGCATGGGATCTACTTTAAAATCCTCATCCTGACGTACAGAGCACTCTACGGCCAGACTCCATCGTCTGTGGTTGAACTACTTTGCCTTTCTTCAACAGCCCGTAACCTCAAGTCCAACTAATTAAACCTTCTCTCACCTTAAAACACGTGGTGACCGAGCTTTTACTGCAGCAGCTCCAAGGCTTTGGAACGCCCTCTGCTCCTCTACGTTTTGCTGTTTCATTTTTGACTTTTAGTAGCCTACTAAAAAGATACTTATATACATTAGAGTTTGGTAAAACACATGCTCTATGACTTGCCTTTTATCTTTTTTTAAATGTTTTTTTAAATCTCTTTTCTATTGAAATGTGTTATCCTGTAATTGCCAAACTGCTTTTAAAGTCTCTTATTTATTTATGTATTTTTCTGACCCCTGTTCAGCACTTTGTGACCCTTGTCTGTAAAAAGTGCTCTACAAATACTACTTACTTACTTAAGTGAGCAGCCATACTGGTGTTGAGTGAGCAGTCATACTGGTGTTAAGTGAGCAGTCATACTGGTGTTAAGTGAGCAGTCATACTGGTGTTAAGTGAGCAGTCATACTGGTGTTAAGTGAGCAGTCATACTGGTGTTAAGTGAGCAGTCATACTGGTGTTAAGTGAGCAGTCATACTGGTGTTAAGTGAGCAGTCATACTGGTGTTGAGTGAGCAGTCATACTGGTGTTGAGTGAGCAGTCATACTGGTGTTAAGTGAGCAGTCATACTGGTGTTGAGTGAGCAGTCATACTGGTGTTAAGTGAGCAGTCATACTGGTGTTAAGTGAGCAGTCATACTGGTGTTGAGTGAGCAGCCATACTGGGCTGGCTGGAAGTCTGGTGAACGGTGCCTTAAAGTGGCTGAAGGAGGTAGAACATAAATCCATTTTTTAAGGTTTTTTTGGTCTTTTCTTTTGAAAAGGCCGTCTACATGCCCCAATTAAAGCAAGTAAAATTACAGTTTTCTATTTAGATTTCAGTGAGTGTCCACAGTGACCTCACTGATTCAAACTTGGGGATTTGACACGACAAAATGAAAACAACATTATCTGGCATGCAAATGAGAACTCAGTTTCAAAAACATAGTTTTGTTTGTGTTCTTGCTTCGGCCCCCTAAAGCGTCCGGTTTTCTTTTCATCCTTTCTCTACTAACTATATCCCCGCAGCCTGTTCATGGCAGGAAAAGCTCCGTCCAGGTTCCCAGTAACATATTCCAGCGTGGACTCCACTTTCCCTGCTCCCAGTATGCATAAGCCGTGCTGGTGACTCTTGCTGTGTCGTCATATCTATGCATTTTTTTCCGGGGGTTATGCGTTTAAATACTTCAGGCTGTGCTGATGTACAACAGCCAAATGAAAACAACGCCACTCGTACTGTGGCAACAGAAAACACAGCAGTGATCACAGCGCTTCACAAACTGACCTTGAGCAGCAAGTAACACCGATGCCTCCGATGAAACCCCAACGACCTGCCATTTTAAAAGGTCATCTCATAATAGCAAGTGTTACTTTTTCTCTCTTTTCTACCTAAGAGTGTGTTGTGGTCATGCACTTGGCACCAAGCCCATCTTCTCAATACATTTATGCTTTGGATGCTTAGATATATACACATCTCTACACCCAGGGGAAAAAATCCTGTTTTAATTGTAAAAGCAGTTCATTTTTTTGGGAGTGGACGTCACATTTTGGGCTCAATCGTTTCGAATAACAAAGGAAGCTGAGGCTCCTTCTCTGAACAAACTCCTCACCGCTGAGTGTGCAGTTCTGCAGGCTGTCAGCAGGATATCTGGTGAGCTCCAGACGGGACTGGATCCTGTGAGGAACCGTGTTTAAATTACACTTAAGTGCAGCACACAGAGGACAGGGCGGTGTTAGAAGACGTAGAAGCAGCATCGGCGCTCGCTGCCCGGCAGCATGGGAATGAGAAACAGGTGCGTGCTTAAGCTTAAGCACAGGACACGCAGCCTGAAAATGTCACCCGAGGTTTGTGTCTGGAGCCTTAACACTGACACAACTTCTCCTCTGCTGCTGGGGAGAACTACTGCTCTGTTTGAAGGAGAAACCTGCTCCTCGGGCTGCAAAGACACTGTGAGTGAGCAGGGTGGTGAACGCAGACTGGTGGGGGGTTGATGGACAACAGTGGTGGGCTGTGGTTACACTGGGATGGCTCACTTGGACAGATATTGATTATTCCATCCTCTCTGACCACAGTGATGGAAAATTACTCTGGAAAACCTGCAGCAAAACTATTATATTTTTAGTTACAGAGCTCTTTGTTGATGTTGTGACAATCAACAAATGGATGAGCTCTATCAGACAAACATTTAACTAAAGTGTGACTGCAGGACATGCAACAGACAGATATTAAAAGGATGCCAAATTATGATTCATTTATTTGAATTGTCTTGTAGTATGCAACATAACATTTGGCAATGGGATGTGAAATACAGATTGAAGTAGCTTAAAAAAAATAGATATGCATCAACAACAAGTAGGAATATCAGCAGGTCAAAGCGGTCATGAAGCCCAAAGACCAAATAAAGTGATTATTTATTAAAATAATGCAGTTTACACACACACAACTAAAAGAACAAGACCACAAATATAAATTAGAATAAAAAGAAGCAAATCAAAAACTAAGATCCAAATAAAATTCCTTGTCTTGTGGACAGACTCGTGGGAAACTGATCTGAGCTACACGCTAATGCTAACAAGCTAAAACGCTCACACCAATGATGCTAAACCAGGGGTGTCGAACTCATTTTAGTGAAGGCCGTGATCTTTCATGACGTGATCCATGTTTAACGACTTGTAACACATTAATATCAGAGCTCACATCAGTTGTGACTGTGGATCAAAGGTTTGCATGTCTGTCTTATGAGCAGAGGATCAGAAGTTTGAATCCCGGTTCTGTTAATTTAGCTTTTTCTTCTGCAGGACTAAAGCCCCTGGCCGGCCCGCGGGCCGTATGTTTGACACCCCTGCGCTAAACTCAAAGAATGGAGAGCATTTGTCTAAAAGTATCGGACATACTGAAATTCTGACCTGTGGCGCGCCAGACGGCCCCTAAAGTCGTGTTAGGGAAAGCCTGTATGTCTGAACCAAGTTTTCATGTGAATCCATCCAACATTTCTTGAGATATTTCAAGTTGTGGATCAACCAACCAACACAGTCGCTAAAGTCAAGCTCCTAGCATAACAAGGCCTACAACAAATACACAATGTGTCGCTTTGCGATGCAATAAAATGGCATTGGCAGACTCTTCAGGGCTGCTTGCATAAGAATCCACGGACTGATGGATCTACCCAGAGTCCATAGTACCCGAGCAGCCGTTGAGCTTTGAAGCGTCCTGTGTGTGTGCCAGCAGCCGTGATGGGAAGCAAAGCAGGGGTTCTGCAGACAAAAGGGCAACTCAGGCTTATTAAGAGAGCCGTCGATTCAAAGTAATTGGAAAATAAATTTGAATCTGCAAAGTGCACCGGGTTTGTAAACACCAACTTGCTCATTATAACGTTATCTGAAATGTCACAGCGCGCACAGTAGCGCAGCGCGGGCCGTCTCAGTCTGGGATCCACCCATCACATTGTTCACAGGGGCTATCGGGTTAGAAGTGCATAAATAGTTCCGCTTTGTTTGCACACGGGGACAGTGACCTGACAGCGACAGGAGGGGAAATGCACACCAGGTCTGCAATGCATTCAAGTTGAAAGTTAAAGTTTCACCACCGCTCTGCATTATTAAGAGGCGAGTCACAATCAAGCAAGAAATATAGACGAGCGCCTGGACGGCGTGCGAAAGATCGAGACGCGAGCAGGGGAAGAATTACTTCCAGCAGGAGCCGACGTTTTGAAAGTCTTCGTTCTGTTCGATTCTGACGGGAAGAGAGCATTTTGTTTTTGAGAAGAAACGTCGGCCTGTGATGCACTTTGCCTCATCGGCGACCTTTGACCCCGTGGTTGAGTCATCAGCAGCTCTTGAATCCAGTGGAGAGCGGCGACCCAGAGGACAGAGGGGAGATCTCCTCACAGTCTGGAGCATCTGACGTGGCAGCCCACGCTGGAGACCGCTCCTTAAGTTTAAAGACATTTCCACACTGAACTCTAGGTTTCGAGGCTTCATTGTCACGAGAATACTCAATAAAGAGCAACGCTCCTTGTATGTCTTCTTCACGCCTGTGGAACTTTTCTGAAAGGTAAACCTCTCAACCTCGGATTTCTTTATCTGAAATGTGTAAGAATAACAATCCAGAGCCTGGAAGAAGTCAGGAGGAGTTGCTGTGGAAACAACCCCAGAGATCACTAGGAAAGGACAGAAAAGCAAAACATTTATGTGAGTGAGTCGGATGACATCATTATCAGAGCCGGCGTCTGCCATTGTGTCATTGTGTCGAATCTGCAGCCCAATAACAGCCCCTCGGACTCAACATCGTTCCCAAAAAAAACTAACTGCCGAGCCTCCATTAGATGGAGAAATGCCACGTACCTCTCAAGGGCGCCTGGCAGAACGGTGCAGGAACGCATCCCGTGGCCACCGAACTGCAAATTGCCGTCCGCGCAGCGAGGCTCCCTAATGGGCCGTTTAATGAGACCATGAAATGCAAATGGGGGACCTCAGTTGTGACTCTCGAGCGGCCAGGCAGGGCATTCGGCTCCGGGCTGGCGGGGGCGAGTAGACCGGCTCTGCAACTTTCCGTTCAAGAGCAGACGCAACACTTCGCCGTGGGAGGCCCGGGCTCGCGTTATTGCGCGTTGATAGGCTCTGTGTCACTCTGAAAATAGTTGATGACTCACAGTCCAGTCAAAAGCTATGTTTCAAGCACGAAATGAAGTGAATGTGTGTGTGTGTGTGTGTGTGTGTTGTTTCTCATTTGTAATATTTAGCGGTGCCAATTCTTGTCACGGTAATCCACCATCTGCTCACAATCTGTTCACACATTCAGCCTTCTGATTCCTCTTATTCCTATTCATCCTCTCTGTGAACACTTCACACAGAGCTCATGAAATCTGGTTTTCAAATGCAGCGTAGAGCACTCTGAGCGGTCGGAGCACTACAAAGACGCTCCGTAAGTACAAGTCTTTAGAGCGTTTACAATTCAAACCAAAGCTTTCCTCACTGACATCACATATTATTAACTAGCGGAGCACTGTGAGGGTCGATTCAATGAGGGGAGAAAAGAATACGCCCTGCCTTCACATCCGGTCTAAAGCGTAGTGGGTTCTTCCTTAGCCTGAGTTTCACGGACATCAGGCCTGTAGGTTTTTAGTGATCCCACCGACAAACAGACACACATACCAACAAACCACACCGGTGTGTAAAACAGGTAAAGACATGACCTGTTTGGTGAAGGTAATAACTAAATAGATACAAATCTCAGTATAAATGTATTTATTTTGAGTTTAAAACCCAACGAGACCAAAAACAGCTCTGCATTAAAGCTCTGAGAGGCTGCACAGCATGATTGGAGCTAAATGCTAACTTCAACATGCTAACCAACTCACAATGACAATGCCAACATGTTGATATTTAGGTGGTATAATGTTTATCATGTTCATCAACATATGTACCCTTATATGTTGTTATACTTAGCCCTTATTTAAGCTTTTAGCATCATTAGCAACATTTGCTGACACTGAACACAAAGCACAGGTCAGCTCTATGTAATTAGTCATAAACCAAAAGTTATTTTTCAATCTAATTGGTGCACAGAAGGTCATGACATCACCACTATCTCGTCGTGCCCCGCCCACTTAGAAACCTGTAAAAAAAAAATGTGCAAGAACAAAAACACCAACGCAGAATCGTTTCTCATGTGAGATAAGAACCAAAACGCATGCACTTGAAGGTCAAAGGTCAAGGCCAAGGATGACATGCTGCCCACCAACAGAGGCTGAAGTCTGAGGTCATAACTCTCACTTTCAGCGGTGTTCTGCTCTGTGGCTCCTCGGGATGGAACTGATGACGAGGCTGTCATCAACTGCAAAGATGTGACTTGACATCTTCTCAGAAGCTGTAAGGAGAGATGGCCGATTGGGATGCCAAATTTAAATATTAATGACAGCTACCAGCTTCCTTTAACCCTTTCCTGGACGGCAGATGCTCTCCAGCTTTCTCCTCTCTCTCTCTCTTTCCTCTCCACCAAGGAACAAATGGTATTATGACGAGGGTGGCGGCAAACCTCCGATGGCTGCGTGAAGAAAGCAGGAGGGAGAGCGATATTAGCAGCAGTGCTGATGTTAGCTCAGCAGCAGAGTGCAACGCTTTCAGAAATGGAGACAAACAATCTCTGTGAAAGCTGACAAGGAGAAAGATCCTGTGTGATTCCTGTCCTCTTCATCTCACCGCGCTCCTCCTCCTTGTTAAGTTACTCGCTTGCAGAAATAAATCCAAACTGATCGGCTGATAAAAAAAAACGCTGAAAATGAAACAATAGCAGTCGTGACAAACCAGTTAACCGTGACGGCGATATCGATGAAGTCAAATAAAAAACAATGCTGGGTCACGTACGTTGATCGCTTCATGAGAATGACAATGAAGTAATTGAAGTAAAGACAGAAGGTAGAACCATAAGTGGCTGTAACTGAAAAATGGAAAGCATCTAAGAAGTGATTATGGCTCAGATAAGATGAACCGTCGTGACATCACCCAGTGGTTTGTGGTCTGATGTTTTGACACCTCGAGTTCAAGGATTTCGTCGTCGCCATCTTGGAATATGACTGTTGCCATGTTGTTGTTTTTTTGGCAGACCAATGAACAGAAGTGGCCATATTTGGAAAGTGGAGGAGTGACGTAGCGACGCCGTACAGGTCTCTGGTAGCAGCAGAGCCCTTCAATCACAGTAGCCCCGCCCGAAAGCACACCATGCTTTATAAATTGACCATAATGTAATAAATGAACATCATGCTGTATTGAAGAAGTCTTGAAACTAGAGATTGAGAAATAAACTCATGTTTACAATGTTTACTGAGGGAATAAATCAACAGAGAAGTTGAGGCATTTTCTCCAGACTTCTATACAACCAGACTTCTTTTTGCAATCGGAGACGTTTCCCCCTGCTGGTCAGTAGAGAACATGCAAGTTTTAAGACTAACCACATCGATTTCACTCTGCAGAACTGGAGGTCACGAGTCATTGACGTCTGTAATCCTGTTTACAGCCCGACCACGTTATCTCTCTAACCCGCTTGCTTATGGACACACGACGCCAGAACATTTCCCCGGGCACATTTCACACATCGTTCGAATACAATTACCTTTCTCAAGAATTTGTCCTTCAAGACAACATTTGTGCTTTGGCGTGGTGACAACACAGCCTGTGCTGCAGCAGCAGTAACGACGCAGAAGACGAGCGTGACCTTTCACCCCCCTCCCCCTCCTGCTCTGCCCTCCAGCCAAAATGGAGTGACAAGACAGTGATGGGTGTAATCCACCGGGCTCCTGACAGACCGGCTCCCTGCTCTCTGTCTGCCACCACAGAGCATTATGGGAATTTCACTTTGATCTGCCAGATGGGATGTTTGTCACAAACCGGCTCGGTAAAAACTTGAGACGGCGACTCGCCGCAGCGGAGGAGCTGCAATCACTGCGCGTTTGATTTTCCGTCGTCTCGGCCTCCTCTTGTCCCGCCGTGATGTACGCCGGGAGGAGGGCCGCTCGGCCCTCGGGGGACAACGTGAGGCCATGATGCCGCATCGCAATCCGGCATCATCGCGAAACATCGCATCCGAGGCCCCGCACGTACACGCGTTTGATTGGAAGGATTGGTCGTGACGTCTGGGTACCCTGTGAGCACACACAGATAACCAGGAGGAAAAATAGATAGGGCTCGGCAGGGGGGAGATAGAAAGAGGGAGAGGCAGCCGCCCGCCGTCCCCAGCTTACACAAGAGGCTTGATAAATGCTTACCTGTAGTCTGTGGCACATGACATCAAGCCCTGTTGCGTACCCAGCAGTGGTAGCTGATGGAGAGGTGCAGGTCGGAGGGGAGCGGGTGACGGTCTCTGTGAGGCTTCCTGCTGCGATCTTCTGGATTTTATTATTCTGCTGCGTCACAGCGTCCTGTTTGCTCGGGCACGACGTGGCGCCCGCATGCCAACACACCGACTCGATGAAAACCTCACATCTCCCAGAGAACCAATGTGGAAGGTTTTTTTTGTGCTTGCTAAATAAAAACTGCACCTAGATTAATTGGTTTGGATCCAGAATGATGCTTTATTTTTTTTATATTTCAACGATTCAACATCCACTCATTGAAATCTCTGTTGGTGGAGACCATAAACAGCTCAAAGGTGGGTGGATGTGCTTGCATTTACAGCAGGATACAATGAAACTGCCAACAACTCTAGATAATAGGCTTTTATGCAGCTGGCATGTGGACAGAGCTATTTATTTGTTGTGGGAAAAGATTCCACTCGTTACCATCATCCAAACCACTTATCTTATTCAGGGAGCTGATCCCAGCTGACGGCAGGGTTCACCTGGACCGGTCTCGCTTCATCTCAGGGCTCATATAGAGACAGACAATCCCCCCCCGCTCACATTCGCACCTACGGGCAATTTACAGCTTTCAATTAACCAGAGTTGCATGTCTTTGGACTGTTGGAGGAAGCCGGAGGGAACCCACGATGCCACTGGGAGAACAAACTCCACGCAGACGGACCGCCCGAGATCAGGGATCGAACCCTGGCCCCGCTGGCTGTGAGGTGACAGCGATAACCACGGCACCATCCAGCAGCCAAAGAGGGCCCCAGTTTCAAATTCCCTCCCCCGTGATTGCAAAAAATGTCGGTCCTCTTTGTTTGTGTTTTGAGATAATTTTACAAGCGAACATCAAATCATATTTCAGGCCCTGAAATGGATATCTGCAGTGTTTCAGGAGCAGGTAGGGAGGCATACAGAGAGACATAGGGACAGACTACATAGACTGACAAAGAAGGACTATGTGAGAAGAAAGACAGAGAGGACTCAGCCCTTCACTGTCACCAAAATGATGGCGTTTTCATCTTTATCAAAATGCACTCTCTCTCTCTGTGCAGGCAGGTTTGACGGGGCTTTAAATAGCTCTACAGTGAAATGTAAAAACCCGTCTTCCAGAGCTCTGGTTTGTTCCGTCAAGCTGCTCTGTAATCCCATTCAGCGCTGTCACTACAATGTGTCGCCGCACTCGCCGGACAGTGGAATAACAGGCCCGCTCTCCCGTTAGCCAGCATCACGAGCCAGACACTCATCTGTGACACAAGATGACGAGGAGGACTCTGGAAATATCACAAAGTAATACTGTTTGAAAAGTCAAGCCATCATTTTAATCTGTGTGAATGCTGCGTATTTACTGTGAGGAGACTCCATGGAGCTGTTTACCGTTGACGCTCATTCAAAAAACACTTTTGATCTGTGTCACTCATGAGAGAGTGAGCAAGTTGGGACATTTCCAGCTCCAGTGTGAACACAGCCGACAGGACATCAAGAACAGAACACTAAAAAATGACAAGGGAAATGGAAATGGATTGAATTATGCACACTGTGTACTGTGGAGCTATAACAGAACTGTTAAGTCACAAATATTTAGAGAGGATAAAAACAAAGCTCTGGAGGGTCATTCGACAGACGACTGTCACTCCCTGGAGCCCTCACGCATCGGGGTAAATAAAGAACGGATGTGCGAGAAAACAAAGCCCAGAATAACGTGGAGGCGGGGAGGCATGTTGCACAAACTGCTTTCAAGACAGAAGTGTTTAGAAAAACGGGCCGAGCAGAAGTATTTCAGCTCTGGATCTGCTCCAGACTTTCTCCAAAAGCAGAGTTTCAGCGAAGTCTCCTTGAAGCCGGAAGTCTTTTTTCTGTTTTGCCTTCTTTACCTGAATGCATTATTCATGACCTGGCCGGTGCCGTCGGCCTGCTCCTGTGCCATGTGGCCTATTTACGGAGCCACTCGTGCATCCATTAGCCGCCAGCGGTGCGGTGCCAAGTGAGCAGGCACATGAATCCATTCATAACCTCCCGCACAATAACCACAGCAGCTGGGCTGTTTTAACCTGGCCCGGGCTAATTAATGGATCATGTCCTCGTAACGTCCATTAAAAAAACAACAACATAAAAGCAAAACAAACAGTATCTGCGGTGACTTTTAGCAATGCTAAAGAGTCGATTCAGATGCAGTCGTGGTTCCCAGCCGTGGACAATCCCTGACTTTCCTTCTTGCACTATCACATGAAGTCAACATTTGAATTTGTTTAATTGTGTAGTTTTTGATTAAATATCTGTAAAACTACTGGCAGCCTCGGTTGTAAGTTATGTTTAGTTGTGGTTAGCAAAATGTTAGCATGCTAAAACGCTAAAGTAAAATGGTAAATAGGACAAACATTGCACCTCATCATTATTGCCTGCTGAACATCGGCCTGTTAGCATTGTTGTTGTGAGCATGTTAGCGCAGTAGCATTTAGCTCAAAGCTATGTCAGGATTGCAAAAAAGTGAAACAGCCACCATTAACCGTGTTTGGGAGTGTTCACACATTACTACAAGACATTAGCCCCACTGCTAGTCATCACATCTTTGGATTAGCCTGAATTAACTACTTGTGCTCTTTTTAGATTAGCCAAATGATTGTGTCTGTGTTGTTTCTTTTAGATGTAACCGTCAGAGATGGAGGCTTTGCAGCCATTTTGCTCACTGTTGGTTGACCCTTGTGGTTCTTCTCCTCAAGTGGGAAATAACATTAATTGGAATTACTTGCAAACTGGCATTAACGATAATCACGATTTGATTGACATGTCATGAACGCAACATAATTACAGCGTTGCGGAGCAGCTAGCATAGCTATTGACTCCGATTGATGTTAAAACTGTACAGTAGCTTTTGATCGTTCCACAGGACGAGTGTTTTGAAATGAATTAAACTGCAGCATTGCAAAATTGAATGTGTGTGTGTGTGTGTGTGTGAGCAGTTGTTCATAGGGGGAGTGGGCTGGGCCTGAGGAGAAGAGGGACGACTGGCTCCTAATCCTCAGGTTCAATGAAAAACGCCTCATCGGCTGGTTTTTGGCCAGAGCGAGGTCATTGTCCGCGTCAACGTGGCCCTGGCTGGCTCCGGGGCCTTCAGAGCTCTCACGCTACATACAGAGTCTCTGCTGAACACTGCAAACGCCGCAGGATGCTTTATCAGTAAAACTGAATGAAGCACACTCAAACAATAACGTTAAATAACACGGGAAGCTAGCAGCGTGACCGCACTCCGAAAAAAAAAGTGCATGAGACAGACAAACCAACGGCAGATGGCGAGGACGAAATAATGTGAACATGTCGCCAACGGCAGTGTTACCATGTAGCGCAGGTTACCACGTTCACAATCTTAGTTTAGCTCATGTTAAAATCACAAACTGTGTATACACAGCGAGCACAGAGTACAACTGGAGCTCCTGCTACCTCTTCCCCACGTCCCTCCAGCATCCAGTGGATGGATTGGGTGTCTATCTTCTCATATTTCCAGAACGTCTCCACCGTTCGCTGTCTGGCGAAGGCCATCAAACCATCTTCTGTTTTATTTCTGACTGTGTTTCTGGCCCAGATGCCCCACAAGGCCACAGGAGCATCTGGAGGTTTGGTAATGAAAAGCTTCCCTCGTCTGAAAGCCCTCAGCGGCGTCGTCTCTTAACCTTTCTCCACCCTCACTGAGTCATCCTGCCATTGATAGCTTACAGTGTTCCCACAGCAATGGCCGAGGTTTCTTGCAGTTTCTTACATCAGATCTGTGAAACGAGACACATTTCAGCCCCCATCTGTCTGTTCTTTTTCTTTTAATAAGAGACACTTCCTTTCTCTTCCATTCTTTTTCATTTGTTGATGACGGGGATGAATGATGCTGTTTTGGAGTTCATCCAGGAATGCATTTACCATTTATATGTGGAAATGAAGTACACTTAAACCTGCTGTGGCATAGCCTGGAATTGGATTGGCCACCTCTAGTCCGAGCGGAGTCAGAAGATGAAACGCTGTGGGCTTGTTAGATAGATTGGCTGCTGAAGGGGCCTGCCGGTTACAGGCAAAGGGGCCGAGAATGTTTGAATTCTCTGTTGACATTTCTTCGTGGAAAGTCAATGAAACGACGAATAAAAAAACAAACATACACAAGTGATGCACAAAAAAAGGTGGTGCAAAATGATGCCAAAGAGTTGACATCGAAGCACAAAACTATCAAACAATCCCAAGGAGATGAAGCTCGTTTCAGCCTGTGTTCTCCGGTTGGAGGGCCCTCTCACCTGTTTCCAGGAGCCCGCTGTCTCGTCAGCCGGCCCCTGTAACGAGGCTGCATCAGTGTTGTCTGCTGCTATAAATAGACCAGAGACACATCAGTAAATGTGAAAAGGATTTCATCTGTTTGAGAGTCATTAGTGTTGATGTCACTCTGGCTTTCATTGGTGGACTGTTTTTAGAAGGCCTTCATCGCTCAGCTGCTTAGTTCACGTCTACTTTTTTTCTCCTTTTGAAGTGTTTTTATCATTTGTGCAAAAATATATCAGCTGACGGTGAGTCAGACAGCAAACATTTTAATTCCTTCAACCCCCTCCTAACAGTTCAGCATCAGAGGACCGCTAACTGAACACTCTCCTCTTCTTGCAGCACGCCGCGCCTCCGGTTTTCAGCTGTCACTGGATTTCATGAAGTCCACTTCAACATCCACACCCTTCAGTCAAGAATCTGAAATCGTGACGACATCAGAGCCAGCGGCTCGTCGAGCAGCACAGATGGCAGAGTGCAAGTAAATCCTTAGTTAGAGGCGAACCTCAGTACACAGCTGAGAGCCGCTCTATTCCCTGCTCTCTTTTTGTGTTAGTGACGCCAGAACCTGGGGAATAACACTGCAGATGCACAGGGTGCATGTGTATGTGTTTGAATATATATGGTATACTTTATCATAAATCAAAACTGCAGCCTAAACAAAACACACACAGGCTGAGAGTCTGTGACATTAACTTTTAGATTTTTAGAAGTACTCGGATCTCGTACTTGAGTTAAAGCATCAAAATATACTTGAATCACTAAAAGTTAGAGTACTCATTCAGTGCTTTTTCAGGGTAATATATTAAATTACTGGCTGATAATTAGTGTTGCAGCTGGTAAAATGACATATACTGTCAAGTACATTCATGCCTATTCATAAATTATATTGATATATATTATTAAATATATTCAAATCAAATAGATCTGGTGGAGTAAAAGGTACAATATTGGTTTCCAAAATGTAGTGGGGGAGAAGTAAGAACAAAGGAAATACTCAAGTACAAGTACCTCAAATGTATACTTTACACATACACCCAAGTGGCAACCTCTGGTGCTGAAAATGAAATGAAGCAAACAGTGAACATACTGCATCACCACTCGTATTTGTAACATACTTCACAGTGCCTGTTCAACGGCAATACTTTATTAAATCACAATCTCTCCACTGAGGTTTCCAAGAGGACACCAGGAAGGGTTTGCCTCCCCGGACCGCTCTTGGTCTTGGATGTCAGGACGCAGCGTGACCTCAGAGGGGTCGGATCAGACGCTGAGGAGTCAGCAGAGCGTCGGCCACACCGACGGGCCGGCTGGCAACCAGAGGCAGCGCTTCAAAATCTCTGAGTCATCGACTGCCCCCCCCCCCCTCTCATTACCACCTTTACCAGCACCAAACACTCCTCCTTCCTCCTCCTCCTCCTCCTCCTCCTCCTGTGTTATTCCAGCCATTGGTCTCGGTGACAGCACATGCTAATAGAGCCGTTGGGAGTCAGTGGGAGTCCATTATCTGCGGAGGGGTCTGGGAAGGACAAACCGGGGATGTGATGGGAGCGAGCGTGTGAGGGCTCGTAGAATCGCTGGTCGTGGGACAGAACAGCTCACCTGCGAGGCCAGAAAGTGCTGAGTCATACTGGAGACAGTGGCGGGGAGGAAGAGAAGAAAGAGAAAAAAGAAGCATTCCCGCCTTTCTGTCGACAAAGCGTTTCTGGCAGGCTGAGATCATTTGATGAAAATCATGATCACAAACTGACAGAAACAGTTCAACAACTCCAACACAAAGGGAATCAGTTCTTTCACCGGCGGTGATGTGAACCTGTTCTTCTATTTATAGCAGCCTGAGACAGAGATGCAACAGCAAGAAGAGCGACGCCGCGTGAGAGAGGGACCAGCACTTTATTACTCAGTACTTTACACTCTGACATATCTCCAAGTCTTTTTAGTTGAGTCTACAGACGTGCACAGCATTATGGGTAAACTGGGCTGGCTGTCGACCTTCGACTTCAGAATAGACTGAATTATCTCAACGACTACTTGATGAATCTGCAACTTATTCCATGCAGGCATTCATGGTTCTCAGAGGATGAACCCTAATGACTTCGGTTTCTCTAGAGCCGCCATGACGACTCGATTGGAGGATGCAAAGATTCCCCGCCCCCCCACACTACAGACACACAACATCTGAAACCTTCCTTAAAGAAACTAGGAGACGACAGGTGGGAGACCGGGCCGGTGTGACAGAAGAGAGGATCTCAGTTTGAGCCCTCCGATCACAATCTTAACGTCTCTTTGCATCTGCAACATCCCTCAGAGGTCAAGGGTCGTCAAACCAGACAGTGCTCCGGCTCTGGATGTGCAGCTGTCGCTGTCTGAGGCCTCAGT
Organism: Clinocottus analis; assembly: GCF_023055335.1. NCBI lineage: Eukaryota > Metazoa > Chordata > Actinopteri > Perciformes > Cottidae > Clinocottus > Clinocottus analis. The sequence continues at coordinate 13,376,451 of NW_027175932.1, read as the reverse complement.
TCAAAAGAAAACGCTGCAGCGGTGAAACTGTATCTGAGCAAAGCGAACCGTGTTGATGACCTCGGCCGTTACGCCTCCATTGGATCGGCTTGTTGTTTTTATGGCGATGCGAGGCGAAATGAGGGACACTTGAGACAAGGCCCGGGAGTCTGTTAATGAAACAGAGAGGAGGAATGTGTCTTCGGTAATGTTTCTTGGATCAGGAGGAGGGTAATGACGGATGGAGTCACGCAGGACAAATCACTGACAACAGAGTCTTAATCCAAACCTCAAAAACAGTCACTGAGGCCTCACAACCCTGAGGAGCGAAGGCCAGATAACAGCCCTGCTGGAGAACTGTATATTTAATAGTTTAGGTAATTATGTAATCACGTAATTATGCGTTGTCGGCTGTTATTGACGTTGACATGAGTCTGCCGTCGCTTTAAATGTTGTGGGACGCCGTTATTATCTCATCATATGCTGAAGGAGACAAGGAAGGAAGCATTGAAGCACCTTTCCTAAGCATTTAGAGAGTTCCAACAGCTCGTGTCATGGCTAATACTTTCCCTAGTTCAACAATAACAATCAGTGGCAGCGGTGCTCTTGTTTAGCTGTGAGGCATCACGGTGGATTAGTTTGTTGAGATACATGTTAAATACATGAAAGCATAACTATACACAACTAAAAGCTACACTGATCCCTCCACAAGTGAGTCCACATAGTAAAATACATCATCCTCCCTTTTTAAAACACGTATCTTCACTTGTGCATTTACATGATATTTTCCATCACATGGCCAACGAGTAATATTCAAAAACTATTTGAATCCTCTGAATGTCGGCTCCAGGACGTCACGCCGCCGTGTGCCAAGTGCAAACGTCTGAGCGACACACTTTCATCGGCAGCCTCAGCTCCGAATGTCACATCTCAATGATAAACATCATCTGTGCTCGTGAACAGACGGTCCTCAGCCCCGATGCATATGTTTACCCGACAGAGACGCCTGCATGTACCAGCCGCCCTGTCGGCTCTCCATCTTCTCAGAGGGAAAACACACGCAACGCCTCACAGGAATCTGGCTGCATGTACTGCGAGTTGAAGGGGTCGCCTTGAACCGCATCTGCATTTAAGATGTGAGTGAGAGCGGGCGTAGTGTTCGGAGAAGAGGGGGAGATGGAGAGGCAGCTCGACTTATCGGGGTTTCCCCAAAGCAATTCCTCTCTCTAAAAATAGCCGCCGCTCTGACGACCTGGACGAGAAGATAAAAAACATCCCCATCCAAGGCATTCAAATGAAGGCGGAGGGAGGGATGCGAACCCCGATCTCAGTCATCAGGTCTCGTTGCCGTGCCGTAAATAAAACTAAAGCTCACACCAAGTCTGATGGTCACAACACGTTCAAGGAGGAAGGAATCACCGCCGGGGAAATTGGCCAGACTGAAGAAAGTGTGCAGAGAAAGAAATGGTTTTATTGCCTGAATTACACGTCATGCTCCCCTTATCTCTGACCCAGATGTTGGGGAGGAGGAGAGGAGAGCGAGCCGGTTATATGGACAGCACTGCCCTGGGAGACGGCCAGAGCTTTCCGCAGTGTGTTCATGTCTGTGTTGTTGAGGTGCAGCCGGGGAGAAAAAAAGAAAAGAAAAAAGAAAGAGAAGAAAATGATAATAAAAAGACGACTAAACGCTCCACTAATCCGGCTGTGAATGAGAGCGGCTCGCTGCAGCAGTTCTTTTATGCTATGTCGATTCCATGGAGAGGAGGGGGGGGGGGGGATAAACACAACGCTGAGCCAGCAACCAGCGCAACCTCGCCAACCCCGCCGCACCGCAAGCACTGCGGATTACCTCACTTTATGTCTGTTAACCCATTTAAGCCTCCCGGCGACGACGACTGCCAAAGTGGGCACGGCTTTTTTTTTTCAGGTGATGTAACACACCCTCTGTCGGCCACAACGGAGGCCCTCTTCATCTCCAGCTTTCAAAAGCATCTTGAATGATGCCTTTGGATGAAACCGTGGAAATAGACGTTGAACGGTTGAAGCGGAAAACAGAGGAGCCATAAAAACGAGGAGAGGAGGTAGTCACAGAGCCACACCTCTGTGCACCCTCCTTCTGGAGCGAGGGGGGGGAGGGAGGTAGGTAGTTAGGTAGGTAGGTAGGTAGGTAGGTAGGTAGATAGATAGATAGATAGATAGATAGATAGATAGATAGATAGATAGATAGATAGATAGATAGATACTTCATTAATCCCTGAAGGGAAATTTGTTGTCGTAGTCGCGCCTTACACTACAGACACACAATAAACACACAAGATAAAGTATAAAAACCACAGGGATGAAAGATATATGTAAAATTAAATATACAATACACAAATAAAATATAATGCAAATCGCTGGAATGAACTATGTGTACAGCTGCAGAGTATTAATTTAGCAATTAGAATGTGCAAAATGGAAAGTGTGTAGTGTATCTGAAGTGTGTAAAGTGTAAATAAGCATAAACGTGTGCAGTGATAATTAATCCACAGAGGATCCAGCATAAAGAGATGTACTGTATATTCTTATTGCCATGGGCAGGAATGTTTTCCTGTATCGGTCCTTGTGACAGCGGAGCGTGATGGTCTACTCCTCTGACCCTGCAGCAGGTGGTGGAGAGTATTTATCCATCCAGATGCCTTTTTCAGATATTGGCTGTTGAGATATCTCCAAAACTAGATGGCACAATACATCTGCAAAACAGCAACGTCGCTTTCCAGAAACCGATTGCTCAAAATAATCCTCCTGTTGAGAGCAGTTTCATGTCGGAAATATTTTTCTTTCTTTGCTTCTACTCGAGGAAGATGTAACGTGAGCTAGCTCAGTGATGCTAGTGAGCTAGCTCAGTGGTGCTAGGTGTGCTAGCTCAGTGGTGCTAGTGAGTTAGTTCAGTGGTGCTAGGTAAGATAGCTCAGTGTTGCTAGGTGAGCTAGCTCAGTGGTGCTAGATAAAATAGCTCAGTGGTGCTAGGTAAGATAGCTCAGTGGTGCTAGGTAAGCTAGCTCAGGGGTGCTAGGTGAGCTAGCTCAGGGGTGGTAGGTAAGCTAGCTCAGGGGTGCTAGGTGAGCTAGCTCAGTGGTGCTAGATAAGATAGCTCAGTGGTGCTAGGTGAGCTAGCTCAGGGGTGCTAGGTGAGCTAGCTCAGTGGTGCTAGATAAGATAGCTCAGTGGTGCTAGGTGAGCTAGCTCAGTGGTTCTAGGTGAGCTAGCTCAGGGGTGCTAGGTGAGCTAGCTCAGGGGTGCTAGGTGAGCTAGCTCAGGGGTGCTAGTATTCGTATTGATACATAAAAACACGTCAAGCTGAAGCTCTGGAGAACACGGCTCACACATTGTACGTCTGTCATGCAGGTCGAGCCTACGCACCGCATCACTGAACGACCTTGTGCTTGTTCACCCAATGACACGTGCTCTGAGTGGAAAATGTCAAAGACAACAGATCGTGTTCTTTAAAAAAGAAAAAACATCCTATTAGGTTTTTACTGTCGGCTCTCACATCTAATGCACTTCGAATAGCAACGACAGGAGAGCTACTGTAAATATTAATAAGCCCCCTCTAATGAATTAATAAAGACCGTGGGTGGAGAAATGCACGGCTCCCTCACATGAAACAAAAGTGTCTGAATATGTATACGTATACACCGGTCAGAGGCGCTGTGTGCTTATGTAAACGTGCCATGCCAGCACTTTTTAAAGCGACTCTGTTTATGCGAAGCGGTGCTCAACATCCAGCGATGCAAAGCAGCACTGTGGAGTCACGCCCGGCCACATCAGTCTGACAGCCCTTTGCCAGGGCGATGCCTTTTCCTTGCACGCAATTCATTCCTTTCCTTGTCCTTTCCTTTCCACCTTCTCTCCTTCCTCCTTCTCCCATCTCTCCTTTTTTCTGTGTTGTTTCCTTCCTTCCTTGTGTACTATCTACTGTCCCTACAACACCTTCCTCTAATCTATTTCCTACCTTGCCACCCCTCCATCTCCTTCACCTCTTTCCAAGTTACCCTCCCTGCTATACATCCTCCCTCCACCCCTCCGTGTGTCCTTCCCCGTTCCCTCATCCCTCATCCTTCTCTGGCCTTGAAAGAAAGCCAGCAAGCCAGCCATTGGGATGATGTATCCTAGCAACAGCGACCCTCCCGCCTATCGAGTATTAGGATGAACAACATTTTTACTTTTGGATGAAGAGGAGAGAGATTGTGATTGGAGGAAGTGGAAGGAGGAGGAGGAGGGGTGAGGAAGGGTAACAACCCTCAGCTGCTCCCAGACTTATTTAAAGTGCACTGAACGGAATGGATGACAATGTCTACGTGTCCTTGGTTAAACATGTTGGTATCTGTAGTCACCGACTCATCAGTCCAAAACAAATACATGTACTAGCATGTACTGACCTGTACTAGCATGTACTGACATGTACTAGCATGTACTGACCTGTACTATCATGTACTGACATGTACCAGCATGTACTGACATGTACTAGCATGCACTAGTATGTACTAGCATGTACCACAGACATTTTAAAGCAACTGGCATCGGTCAAATTATCCGTTGGCTTCTTTGCTCACTTGAGTCAATATGATTATTTTTTTACCTGCTCGTGTGCGCCCCCTTCTTTAAACGAGATCCACTGCGCTGTCCTCTCCCTTTCTACTACGGACCCAAGATGGCGACCATCGAGGGTGAGAAGTGTCGAGCAATTCACCATCAACTGTTTTACTGCTACGATAGCACTCATAGCACGCGGCATTTAGCCGCTTGTCAGTGGCCGCACTGCTCCTCTTAGCCGCTTAGATATCATTTGTTCCATGTGTCAGAACCGGAGGCCCGAGACCTCGAGCGATGCAACTTTCTTTATGGCATTCTTGATAGGAAAACCATTTGAAATACGTTGATGCCTTGCTCGGCAACCACCATCAGTTTTATTAGGTGGAAAAGCTCATCGTACAAGGCCAACACTTGTAGTATTGCTCATTTGTGTTCTGTTGCTTTGCACGTCTGCAACTGTGGACGTGGTGGTTGTATTGCTGAATCACTGTTTTGTCACTTCCTGTTGCTCCGCGTGCTCTGTGCACACCGTCTTGTGCCACGCTGATTTGGTGTCTGTTTGGATTTCTTCACCTGCCACTTCATTGGGTTTTAGTACATATTGCTGGAATGATGCCGGGCGGGTCAAACTGAGCTCTATGTTGTGTGAAAGTGTGAAACATTGACCTGCATCCCCATAATCATCTCAAAACTCAGCCACAAAACATGGCCAGCCCAACGTTTGTAAGGAGGAGGGATTTCATCAATTTGCTGAAGAACATTGAACACAGTGCAGCGGTCCGGATGTCTCTCTCTATTCCTCTTAAAGGAAAACCAAACAATCTGAAAAAATTAGTCTGCGACTAACACGTACAGTTATATCTTTCTCTGTTAAATGAAACAGAGAAAGATATAACTGCACGGGAGGATTACCATGAAATTGAGCTGAATCAAAACAATTTTTACAATTTTTCACAGCTTGACTCTGGTTGTCAGCGTGTAGACATGGCAACTGCAAGCAATTTACTGTGAGACATCTTATTGTCTCTATGAAAAAAAGCAGCTGCAAACAGAGAAGCAGAAGCCAGTGTGCAGGTATTTGCCAATATGATGCAATCTGTTGAGGAAGGCCGGACTCGGCTCGTGGACGGGACTGAAGGGAAGCAAAAAAACCAACGGAGAACTGTCACAGAGCTGGAAATGGACATTTCTGAGCGGACAAAGAGAGCAGCTCTCACACACAGAAGACCCCTCCTCCTCCTCCTCTTCTTCCTCCTCCGCCTCGCCAAATGGAGGTCGCAGTTCACCCGTCATATCAGGGGCCTGTCAGGAGAGCTGTGGCTCAGCTGGAGGAGAAGAACCTGCTGGAGGCTGATCTCAAGAGGGTCCAGCTGTTTGCAACCAATGTGACGTCACGGCGATGTCTTCCAGACGACACAGAGAGATGTACATCATGCTGTGGAAAGCAGAGCTTCTCATCTCAGAGATTTTGCTATACGAGGTTCAGGTTGAAGAGGAGACTGACCGGTCTGCAGACGTGGACACAGTCCATGAACGGGACGGGAGACATTTAACTTTGGATGGATGCTGGACTGCAGGGTTGAGAAAGAGGTGTATGTCATGCTAACAGTAGCCTCCTGCCGGTCTCACCTGGAGGTCAAAGCCTCAGAAGGTGAGCTCCTTTACCGACTGAGTTCACAGAGAAACTACCTGAACTGCAGTCCATGTCGCAATGACTCCGACGAGTGGATTGTCAACAGAAATGACTCATTTGACTGCTGATCACACAGAACACGTCCAGCTCCTTGTGTTGAAGGCCATCACATGAATGGAACAATAATGAAAACCCGGCTCGGATGAAAGTGGACCAGAGTGAATGTGGACCTACATCCTCATCCAACAACGCGGCTGTGAAACTTTCATCCTTCTAACCAAAGTTGGTCTCCTGTGCTCCTTCCCACCTTGCTTCCTTCACTTTTCATCCTCCGTTCTACCTTTGAGCCTCTTTACTTCCTTCCCTCCCTCCTACCTTTTAGCCTCTTTACTTCCTTTCCTCCCTCCTACCTTTTAGCCTCTTTACTTCCTTTCCTCCCTCCTACCTTTTAGCCTCTTTACTTCCTTTCCCTCCTGCCTTCCTTTGAGCCTCTCTTTACTTCCTTTCCTCCCTCCTACATTTTAGCCGCTTTACTTCCTTTCCTCCCTCCTACCTTTTAGCCTCTTTACTTCCTTTCCTCCCTCCTACCTTTCAGCCTCTTTACTTTCTTTTCCTCCCTCCTACCTTTCAGCCTCTTTACTTTCTTTTCCTCCCTCCTACCTTTCAGCCTCTTTACTTTCTTTCCCTCCTGCCTTCCTTTGAGCCTCTCTTTACTTCCTTTCCTCCCTCCTACCTTTTAGCCTCTTTACTTCCTTTCCTCCCTCCTACCTTTTAGCCTCTTTACTTCCTTTCCTCCCTCCTACCTTTTAGCCTCTTTACTTCCTTTCCTCCCTCCTACCTTTTAGCCTCTTTACTTCCCTTCCTCCCTCCTACCTTTTAGCCTCTTTACTTCCCTTCCTCCCTCCTACCTTTGAGCCTCTCTTTACTTCCTTTCCTCCCTCCTACCTTTTAGCCTCTTTACTTCCTTTCCTCCCTCCTACCTTTTAGCCTCTTTACTTCCTTTCCTCCCTCCTACCTTTTAGCCTCTTTACTTCCTTTCCTCCTTCCTACCTTTCGGCCTCTTTACTTCCTTTCCTTCCTCCCTACCGTTGTTGACGCAAAGGAGGGACAGAGTGGGGGTTGATATCACATGTTTTGTTATCTGAGATGGACAGGAAGGACTGTTCTGCTCTCTGCCCCTTCGGTAACGTCCTTGGCTCAGGAAGACACTGGGGACGCCCTGGCAGCGGATCCATCGCCGCCTGGATCCTCGTGGGCGGCTCAAGCTCACGGAGACATCACTTTGAACAGCAGTGGTGTTATTGGTTTTCAAAAGAGTAAATATCTTCTCAGGGAAATAAATCTATGTAAAGATTTTCTCTCATGGTTTCATGTTCTCAAATCCTTTTTTTTTTAAAGGAACCGATAGTGAACTGGATACACTGGACATCGTAATGCTTATTATAACTGTGACAGCCGCTTCTGACAAGACTTGAAAAGTACATCTTTTATAAAGAAAATACTGACTTCTAAGTCTGTTTCATGTCCCCACTTTTCTTGTTATCTCTTGTGTTTTTCTATATTTCAATATTCTTTCTTGTCCTTTGTATTGGCCTCTAATGGACACATGAGCTGTATCAGAAGAGCAAGCCCCTAAATGCCTTTCTTACCTTAATGCTGCTGCTACCAAGTCGCCTGCCTGTTGTTACTGCAACAGTGGAACAATGCTGCTCTGCTCAAGGGCACTTTAACGGCCCTGCGACTGGCTGATCCATGAATATGAAACAGCCTCAAACCCTCCGTGACCTCCCGACCTTAAAAAGGTGTCGGATCGTTAGAAACGAAGGTGAACTACGTCAGGGCTCACAGCTGGATGGAGATGGTCCTGGAGCAAGAAATCACACGGACAGGTCCGACCAGCTCAAACCACCTGGAAGCAGACGACAGCGCCCCCTACTGGTGCAAGAGCTGTTTCACACAATCCTGAAAATGATGACACTGGTTTTATCACTAGAAAATGTGAACGTGAATATCTTATTAGAGGAAACTATACACATCTGCATTTATGTTTGTACCTCAAATACAAACATACACAAAAGATACTCATTTAAATGATTACATTATACGTGATAACTATTATAACTGTCGAACACTTTAATTCATCACCTGGAGCAATATTTCTTTCCACATTTTTATTATTATTTTTTATTCCATCTGTATATATTTAATATTCTTCTTACTGTTTAATTGTGTTTTATTACTTTTCTACTGTTTATCTATGTTACTTAATTTTTGTATCTTTATTTACTTGTGAGCAATGCTGCTGTAATCCTGTAATTTCCCTTACTGAGGGACTAATAAAGGATTATCCTAATGTATCTCTTATCTTATTCCAGCATAACCTCAGACAGTGAGCCCGCCTTAACACAGTATACATCGTCTGTGTGTCACAAGTAAAACCTTTAGATAATCTGAACACTTGAGTAGAAAGACCTCTGAATAAAAGAGGAAACAACTACTAAAAGTATGAAATCTTGTATTTCATTTTTGAAATTCAAAATGGCATCAACTGGCTGCTTCGAGGCTTTTCCAGTGTCATCAATTATTTCACCACCATCTGTGCCACTCAGTTCCCTTTCAACTGGAATAATAGGACATTGTTCATACAATGATACGCTGGAAACCAAGTAAACAAATCCAAACATATTTAAATTAATCTCAGTTAAATCTATAAAATCCAAAACTAATTGTATTTGAAACATTTCTCTCTCCCTCTCACACACATATTTATCTTTGTGAGCTCATTTATATATTGCATGAGCCTAACCTTAACCATCCCAACCGGATGCCGAACCCCAACCCTCACCGAGGTCTGGACCCTCAAACAGGCCTTTGAAAAATGTCCCCACTTTGAAGGTCTAAAACAAAAGCTGGTCCTCACACAGATAGATATACAAGAACACACACACACACACAATTATTTTGATTCCACAAATCAAGGCAGTTGCAAAGTATTTTTACTTTATGATCTTATTTCTATTCATTTATTCTTCACCTTTTGTTTTTCTGATGTTATGTATGTTGTATTCTCTTGGCCTGAATTAGAGTTATTTCCATATATGGACATTTGTTTTTACCTCACAGATATGGTTTTAGTCATTTACATAATGATGCCTTGTTCATGTCTATGTTGCAATGCTTATGTGTAACGGACAGATGATCCCAACAGTAATGATAGCATCACCCTCTCAACAATGTCAATGAATACATAATAAATGCAACAACACAGTTGCTGTAGACGGTGATGTGCGTCTTTGCACCGAAGAGACCGACGACTCCGGGATATCATTTGAATTTATTTTGTGTTATGTTACATGTGACCATAAACTTACAGGAAGTTATAGTTGCCATGAAGATACAGTAAATATATTCACATACTCAGATCGGCAAAGGGGTAGGTGTGTAGGTGTGTGTGTGTGTGTGTGTGTGTGTGTGTGGACATTGACAGTGTGCACACGTTGTGGACAGTCGCTTGTGTGTAACGAGTGGTGGGATAAAACCAACTGTGTGCAATTATAAAATCAGCATTGCCCTAATGCTACAAGCAGAAACAAATGAACATAGACCCACATACAAAAGAGGAATAAATAAAAGGTATTATTTTACATAGACAGCAACAACAACAACAACAACAACAACAGAGATGTTTATTTCCCTCTGAATTTTGGTTTGTGAGAGAGCGAGCGAGGGCGTGGTCTCCCCCCTCCCTCCCTCTCTCCCGTGGCAGGAATCAGCGTCTGGAAAACCCACGGGCGATCTACTATGGCGAACCTTCGGGGGAGGGGGCGGGGCTCCGGGGGGGCGGGGCTCCAGGGGGCGGAGTCAGACTCATTTCTAAGGCTTCGTATGGCACGTCTGGTCAACCACACGACAGTGACTCCAGCGGCCGCCACGTCCCAATCCAAGTCAGAGTCCCCTGCCCACATATGCTAATATTCCAGATTATTGCCATTATCATTAGTTGACCTTGAGACTTGGACTCTTTGTGTCCTCCCCCCCCCCTGCTGACCTCCTACCACCTCCAACAGACCCCCCGTCTCTCCCCTCCTCAGTCCGACTCTAGAAGGCACTGGTATATACGTATTTCTCCACATTCTAATATCTGGATTCTCCATTTAAGATGAGCGATCGAGGCAATGAGGATACACAAAAATACACGTTCAGATACACACGGGCCAGCCGGGTAACTTACGGGGGTACAGTCGGCTCCCAGCGTTGCTACCATTCTTTCTTTACACCTGTGTCAGCATCACAAAGTTCTCATCGCTCAACAGTCTGCTGACGGCGGAGGCAATCGGATATGTAAACGTGGACAAGGCTAACATCACGACAGGCGAAGAGACATACAAAATCAATGTTCAGATACGGCCGACCAAGAGTTTTGGGGGCTTTTTTTTAAATAATCGCCTCAATTAGCGGGTCACTGACTTTGTATCTTTGGTGGAAAGTCCCGACAGGCCGTGTGGTTAAAAGGGCGTGGCTTCTAATTTGCTGCCTTCATCAGGGTTGTTGCTGAAAAACAACTGCTCGAACCAAAGTGTGTCTCCTGCCTGCAAAACACCGTCTCGTCATAGCAAGCCTGTACAATTTACAGTCATGTCCATCATCACCGAGTCTTCAAAACGGCAACATACTGCGTGTAAAGAGGAAGGCAACAGATTAGAGCCACACTGTACACTCGCAACACTTTTTTCCAAAAACGTCTTCATTGGTTGACAGCAACGTCTTGAGGCCTTCTGGATAGACTTGAGATGGGAATCTAATCGCGTACCCGACTAATTCATTCATTTCCGTTCGCCAGTGTCCATGTGTATCTACAGAGCAGTGGACGAAAAGACACACGAGGTTGAAAAGACTGGCTCGTGCACGGTAGCGTCTTACTGCGAGCCGTCGCTGTTAAACCGCCGCGCGCTACTCGTGAGGACCGAGCCGTCCCGTTGGGTATTTACACAGTGAACGGGGTCGACTCCTATTCTACACACCGAGTTTGGCTGGTACTTGCGTACATTTGGAATGGTTTACTGTGGTGATAGTAGTAGTTAGGTAAAGTCTATCTCCTCCACTAGTAGCTAACTAAAGTGTCTATACTAGTTCTCCTGCTTAACATCTGAGGCGCAAACGCACTGAAAGCGGTGATCGATGCTCTGGGTTTCTCGGCGCCATGGCGAGGGGAACCTTCCCCATGTTCCCGCCTATGGCTTGGTCAGGGGTCCGTCCTCACGTCGGGAGACCGAGCTGTACATCAGCTCGTCTTCACATCTTTTGTAGTTTTGTCTCTCTTGTAGCACAACTTAACCCTGAAATATGAACTCATTTTGAAGGAATATTGAAGTATTTAGTTTGGGAAATACAAATACTCACGTTCGTGCCACAAGTGAGATAAGAAGATTGACACTGCTCTGTCTGTACTGTAAAGGTGAAGCAGCTGCTTAGCTTAGCATAAAGACTCTAATCAGTCATCCCAGGTCACACTATCAGACCACTAGTACTTCCTCAAAGCTCTCCAAATGAACATGTTGTATCATAAATATACATTCAATCTGTGCAAAATCCAAAGTTTTGGTTCAATTGTACGTAACGCCGCGTAAAACCAATCTGTGTTGTCTTTATACTTAATTGTTTGTGCAGATAACACCGACAATATGTAAAATGTTTCGTTATCTTCGGACAGTGCCAAGCTGTTTTCTGTTTACAGTCTTTATGCTAAGCTAAGCTAACCAGCTCCTGGTTGTATTAATCATACACATGAGCAGTGTCCATCTTCTCAGCAAGAAAGCGCACAGGTGCATTTCTTGTTCTATTCCTTTAACTCGTCGTACGACCTCAGAAGGCCGAGTTCAGACCTGACTTTGATTAAAACGCATCGACTCCCTTTACCTGAAACGAGGGCAGTGTTCACTGAAACTCATGGAAAATCACAAAAACAACAACAATGTGTTGATGTTGCAAACAGCCTATTTTTCATGAAGGTTTGACTGATTGAAAACTCCATAAATAACACAACTGTGACACTTCCAGTGCATTTGTGCCTAAAGACAAAAACACTGCACAAAGGGCTGACGTCCTAAGCGCTGCTCGGGCTGTACATGCTACCTACCGTCTACGAGGATGCCGACTTCTTGCTTTCAACATTAATTTAGTACGCAAAAGATGAAGATTTAATACACTGATAGCTTCTGTACCTTTTGACAATGTCACTTGTGTCATTAGTCTTCCCACAACGAGGAAACCCCGGCTCATATCAAAGTGTCTGATAATAAAAAAATAAAAAGTCACATAGATTGGACCGCTGTGTTTTTCTCTCCCTTATCGCCGCTTGTTGGTCCAAGCAGACCTCTGTCCCCAAAGCACACACCAAGCAAAGGAACAGAACGGTAATAAAAAAACATTCAAATTAAAAGGTGTACTTTTTTTAAATTGGTGTTACCATACGAGCTATGGTACTGGTCTCCAAGTTAAAAAGGTTCCCTGTTTGAGGTGAAATGTGAATCACAAAGTAGTTTCACTCCATCGGAAAAAAAACAAAAACAAACAGCTAAAATAAAATAAAAATGGCTGCTGTCTTCGCCTCTCACATCAAGGCAAATGAATGAGCTCCGGAGCGGCAAAATCTACTTCTCCTCATCGCCGCTCCTCTTCGCTTTTGAAATCTGTGGATCTCCCGAGAGTTTTTGGAATGGACCGTTTAAAATAAACACGCTTTGTCTTAAAAGTCTCTTTTTGTTTGGGAGCCTCCACTTTCCTGGACGTGTGTGTAGAGATGGATTGAATAAACAGAGAAGAAGAGAGTCGGAGTCACTTATTGTGAGAGGTTCAAAGTTCCCGTCTCTTAAGTTGTGACGCCTAATGTTCATTGGGTGTTTATTGAGCGTGTGTGCGTGCGTGTGTGTGTGTGTGTGTGAGGGCATCACTCTCTCTCCTCGGGGGTATGGCTGCTACTTGAAGACGTAGTTGATCAGGACCTGGAGGAGGATGAGGGAAACGATGATGACGTAGTCGCGCTGCTGGAGGAAAGAGCTGCCCTCCACCTGGCCGGCCGCACGACTCCGCAGCACGCCGATGTTCCTGCAAACACACGGGGGCGGGGTTACGTCTCGACGCGTGGCGTCACGCTCACGGGACAGTGTGGCGGATGCCCTCTCACCTGTTGATGTCCTCCTGCGTCTTCTTTATGGATTCAATGGCACTTTGAAGTTCACTGAGGTCGGCTCCTTTTTTCCTCAGCCGACTGTTATGCTTGCTTTTGTGTCCTGAAACAAAGTGTGTTCAACATGGCGTCTGCCTTTAATTGATGCACCGAATACAGTTCAAAGGCTTTTTAAAAGACCCTCTGGACGCCACTTACAATGCAACTTAATAATAAAAAAAAGGGTCCGTTTAGGTTAAAGAATCCTGGAAAACCAGGAGGGAAAATAAAGCCCACAACTATTAATTAAGTACACAAATTAACAGATATTTATAACACATTATTGGCTTTCCCTGCTGTATCGAACAATCATTCTTAATATAATCAATAAAGTGGACTGGACCCACATAAGCAGCAGAACATTGATGGAATGGATGAGAGATGTAAAACGGTTTAATAAATAATAGATTTAAGGTTCTGCTGCATTGAGAGTCTGTGAGCTCCAGCTTGTGCTTGTGACTCGCACCGGAGGAAGTTCAGCGTGACGACAGTCACTTATGTTTACACAGCGGGAAAATCCCACAAATCCACAATCCACTGTCACGGTGTCTGTCTTGTAGATTATTTATGCATAATGTCTCCAGACAGCCTGCAAACTACATACAAGAAATAAATAAGCTCACAACTCATATTACTGTCAACAGCAAGGACAAATATACAATCAGGACCTTTGTCATTACGTTCTATATTGACCGAGTGTTTTTTAGTATTGACACTTGGACTAAAAGAAATATAAGTTCCTACACCATCACCTCCACAAGAAACCACTAACACCACCAGAGTGTGCTGTTTACTTACTCAGTCTCAGCCTACTACTAGCAGTCATATGGCCTTCTGCAGATTGGTTAGAAAGTGAAGGCTTTATGGCTGTCCAGGTAACACATGACCAGTATTTCAACAGCAATTTTACGTGTTCAGAATCTTGCATATTTAACTAAACATACCGAGACATTGTTCTACCCGCTTCTACGGCTGTTGTGTCTTTATTTAGATTATATGCCGTGTGTCAGCGGGACCAAATGTGAATTATTTTATCATAACAATGTTAGATTCACTTTAGCTTCTCTGTGTGTGTGTGTGTGTGTGTGTGTGTGTGTGTGTGTTTGTGTGTGGATGAGCGTGACTCACGTTCGCTGCCGGACGAGTCTTGGCGGTCGGGTTCGGGTGAAGAGCAGCCGCTCTCTGGGCTCTTGGGCTTGTCGCTCTTGTGTTTTCTCTTTGGCACCGTCACCTACACGCGCACACACGCACACACACACACAAACACGCACGCACACACGCACACACACACACAAGGAGAAACAGGTCAAACAAACAGGCCACACACACATACACACAGACAGACACACAACAGGCTACAGCTAAATGAGAGCACATGCAAACACATCTTAGCGTCTGCACAAGCACAAAGACTCAAGAATACAATAAAACACAATTGTTTTCCTATCAATAAAACAAAATAGTGTTATGATGCAAGAGCCCTCCCTCCCCCCCACACACACCCACACACACACACTCCTTAACATGCTACTTGGTGTGGGCGTGTCAATGCAAGGCATGCAGGTACATAAGTCAGTCACATTCATTTAAAACACTCAACAAACGTCCAAAATGAACCAATCCTGCCAAGTGCTGGTACATTCAAATAATTCAGTTCAACAGGATTAAACTCAGATTACAGCTCTCATTCTGGATGCTGCGTGTTCAGGACTGAAGTTTTTATAAAGCAAAACAGGTTTGAAGGTGGATTAAAGGTTAACAACAACCAGAAGGTCAAAATTGAGGCAAGAATTTATGGGGAAAAAAAGGTGGGAAGTTTTTTGTTTTATTCTTTTTGATGTAGCTTGAAATATTTTTTCCAATCATTCCCTGAAGCCCTGAAGCAGAGAGCGGGAAAACCTATTCTGGTGATCCATTTTGTAAAGCTGATGGTGAAAAAAATATTTCAAGATAAAAGTGTGTTGTTGTAATACAGATTTCGGCCACAAGAGGCTGAAGCGCAACACTATTCAATAATAATTTGCAGTAAAAGCGTTCACATTTATTTCTAGGTTATTTTAAATGTATCCATGCAGTCTCAACACAAGCGGCATACAATGTGTGTCATGAAGTTACATGAATTACAATCATATGCCAAGATGAGTACAACAACAACACAAATCTTTAAATCGTTTCTCCAGAGGAAGACTCAGTGAACACAGGAGAGAAAACTAGTTGGATTAGACTTAGAAAATGGATCACTTGAAGGTGGTTTGTCTCACCTCTTCTGGCTTCTTTAGAGCAAAAAGCTAAACCAAAGAGGAAGTGAACCAAAGCCCTTGGCAGGCGGTTACACCGAACAAACTGATCCACACAGACTGATCCACACGCCTTCATCTTTCTCAACACGACATGAACGAGGAGCAGCTCAGTGGAAGTCGACACTCGGTGAGCGAACACAACGTGGAAAACAGACAGAATGAAGACGAGGACGGGTGGAGGATGAGGGGCGAACGCCCTGCAGCGGCCGGGCGTCAATGGCAGTGGTTGGTCTGTCGATGTAATGGGTGTTCTCTCGTTTAGACTTTGTATGGGAGGAAAATGCTTCAGAGTGGGGGGACAAACAATTTCTGACGCTCTCTACATGTTATTACATTCAAACCCTCACATGGGCTTATTATCATTTCACTACATTTCACATTGGAGATGCTGTTCACTCATTCTCAGACTAGAAGACATTTTATTGAGTGGAATTAAATCAATAAAGAGGGTTTTAATATATATGTTACACGGTGTGCTCAGTGACTTTAAACTGAGCATCCTTACAAGCTCTTTACAGGATAGTCCCTGCCGCATTAATTTCTTATACGCCTGAATTATCTTTTACCTCCTGACGAGGCGAGAGAAGGAAGGTGAACCCTGCTCCTCCACTTACTTCAGCATGCACTTTGACACAACCTTCCCTCTCATACAGAGAGAACAGCTGGTGAGAGGAAAAGAAAAGACAGGGACAGAAAGAAAGAAGCAGAGGCGACAACGGCGATGGCGGCACAGCGATGGCGACACAAAAGAGAAGAAGCGACAATGGAGACGGTGCACCAGGTGCTGCGTGGGAGGTGGCGAGCTGCTTTTTATTTTTATTTTATTTTTTAAATGTCGGGTTTTCGATCGGGACGACCTACCTGGCACTTGCAATTGTCCCTCCGCGGCCCCTGGTTACTCAGACTAATAAGACTGCCAGAACGTACCATAGGGGTGCGGTGTCGGACCTTGGTCTGGATACAGCCGTCTTTCTCGAACTGGATCAAGTCGTTGAGCGGATCCCATGGCCTCGTGCTGGGGTGGGGGCCGAGGGACACAGAGGAGGCGAGATGAGGAGACACAGAGGAGGCGAGATGAGGAGACACAGAGGAGGAGAAGAGAGTGAGACGGTGTGGAATGGGATGGAGGTAAGAAGTAGACAAACAGAAACATGGATCAGACGCCGATTGCAGAATATATTGATCTCCATCATCAAGAGCAGTCTGACAGCCGCTTGGACGTCACCTCTGCAGTTGTATGGTATCACCACTAGATGGCGCCCACACATAACTCCATAAGGAAGACGGGGGGAACTAAACCCTTGAGATGAGAACACAGTATATTTCCTAGGATCTGAAAGAAAGACTTGATTTGCAGGTCTTGTGGTGTATTTATGTAATTATTATCAAGGTATTTGCTCCTTTTATCATTAACATTCATGTTTTTTTCTTCTGCACAATGTTGTTTTCTTTAAAATGTTTGACAAAAATAAATAAATAACAATAATAATAATTTTAATTTAATAATAAACTGCAGGATGTATACTATGTTCAGTGAGTTGTATGTCTGTTATCCAATGTATTATTATACAGAAGTTAAAACATTTGGATGTCCAGGAAAACTTCATCAGTACCCACTGTTTTAAGTTAATAACAGTTTTATGTCATTATGAATGTTTATTGATTTAATTACTTGTAAGTGAAGCCTGAACTATGGTTAGGTAGACTGATAATAAGGGGTTAATTATTATAATAGTTCCCATGTTAGTGTCACACTCCAATTGGATCCAATTGTATGACATAATTATTTAAGTAACGGTGATAATTAGCGGTAAGAAAAACAACTAAATCCATTATTGCATTACATTACTGGCAGTTTTTTTTTTCAAAACTTGACTTTACTTAAAATGTAGTATTAGTGAGGTTGTACCTTTGTTGCTGACAGGGTTAAGATCAAATAGTATGCTGTAGTGCAGCGGTAAAGTCCCGTCACTATACCTCTAACCTGATGTCTGACCTCTGACCTCACAGGCCGCAGAGGGAGTCACTCACTCTGCGTATCTGTAATGCCACTCTCCGGTGACGGGGTCCTGCTCGAACAGGGCGGGGATCCACTCCTCGCACTTGGCTTTCCGCTCTCGGGCCGACTTCCGCTGAACCTCCTCCAGGATGAACTTCTCATTGGTGGCCTCGGTCTGGTCCTTGTTGTTGATGGCCCGCGTCACGTGCTGCCACAGCCTGCAGACAGAGAGCGAGCAGAGGCATGAGGTTAAGCTGCTCTCACAGAGCAGTAGGGGAGTAATAACAACAAGAAAAACTGCACACGCAGCGGTTTAAAGACAACCCTACAAATATATCAAGATGACAAAGGGGTGCGATGGGAATTTGTCCAGAGAAACTAAACTGAAAGCCAACGATACAAAACAAACAGCTCATGTTTGAGGATCTGC
The DNA here is from genome assembly GCF_023055335.1 of Clinocottus analis. NCBI lineage: Eukaryota > Metazoa > Chordata > Actinopteri > Perciformes > Cottidae > Clinocottus > Clinocottus analis. Next base: position 13,358,310 of record NW_027175932.1, on the reverse strand, counting down.
TGCCCACCTTTCAGATTCAGAGTCTCCCTGCTCCTCTGGTGGGACGGTGTAGCGCGTCAGGCGACTCTGCCTCAGCTCCGTCGTCGGGTTCCAGAAAGTGTCCACCGTCCCCGTCTTCTTGTCGTTGATGAAGATCTCGCTGTCCTGTGAAGGGGAAGTCAAAAGGCTCTCCTTACTCGCCTTAAGACAGCGCAAGAACTACAGCAGATCACCAAAAGGGGCCGGCGTGTAGCTCAGGAGAAAGCTCGAGCCCTCGTGTTGCATGTTGCATGGACATCAGCCGTCAGAAAAGTAGGTGTGGAAACTGTGTCTCACCCAGTGTCCTTCAAGCGTCGCCAACACCTCCTTCCCCAGCTTGATCTTTCCAGAGACCTGGTTGACGCTGTCACTGCTGCCCAAGAACGGCTAGAGGAGAGAGAGGAGAGAAGGAGCAGCAGGGAGGGGAGGGCGAGACGGGAGAGGAAAGGATAGGTCAGACAAATGGACAGGAAAGAAAGGAGCAGGACAAGGAGAGAGGAAGGACAGCAAGAGAAAATACAAAACAAGGTGGAGGTGAGGGACACGAGGGTTTAAAGAGGGGGAGATACATGCACACAGAGTTTACTTGCTGCAGTTACTGTGGAGACAAAAGTTACTGGGTGTCATTCGATCTCCGTTTGTGTGTCTGTCGTAATTTAAAACAGGATGCTTTCCCATTCAAATACAAAAGAAATGTGGCTCATGAAGCAGAACAAAACAAATCGTGGAGAGCAGGCTTCAACTGCAGCTTTTTGCAATATATGCCTAACAATTTAACGACAAAAGAAATTAACCTAACTTCCAATAAAACTTATTAATGAAATTACATCAAAACGTGGCACTGCCTTTAATACGACTCAATTCTCTCCTCTAACTCAATGAACCTGAGGTTACACTGTAACCACAGTGCAACAGAGTCCATCATTATCTGCGTTTGAAAAAGAAGATGTATTGATTCCCTGTCAGCTTCCTCTGACATGTACCTGTCGCTAGTGTGTGACGGCATAATGCAGTTTGTGGTGTAAAAGGCGGTATGGAGGAGGGGGGCATTTTTCAGAGGGGGGAGGAGGAGGAGGAGGAGGAGGAGGAGGAGTGGCATGGCGGAGTTGGCGATGGCGAGGTGGGGTAAGACATTCAGAAAAGTCATGTGAGAAACTGTTTTTTTGTTTTGTTTTAAACACTCCTAGAGGTACTGTAGCTAGAAAGGCTTTAAAGGAGTCCCCTCTCAAAAGAGACAGTTTGGGTGTTTGGCAGTGTGGTCGTATGAGGTACCATGGTCATAGTTACGCCACAGCAGATGGAGTTTAGAGAACTCGTGCTGGTACTCCGAACTCCTGACTCTGGAAAAGTACCTCATACAAACCCCACAAAAACATCCACATTCTCCCTTTAGGACGTTTATTAGCTGTAACAACTCTAAATGTCCAACTCTATTCACTAAGGACTGAAAGGATCTTCTACTCTGAAGTAAGTGTCTGTCTTTTAGACACAGCCATACCTTTAGTTTGAACTCAAGCTGGGCACTGTAGCCCGTTTTCTCGCACGCGATGGTGATCTGACCGCCCAGCTCCAGGGTCATGGTGCCATACAGGATGCCTACAGGATGGAAAGAAAGCACCGACAGGAGTTTCAGTCACTGGGGAACTCTGACACGCACTCAGAAAGTGAAGCAGAACAACTGCTGGAAGGTCGATCTACAGCTTTCCAAACGAGCAAAGCGACATTAAAGTAACATTAAATGTGCACTGACCTTTACAGTGAGCGTAGGGCATGTTCATCACGTAGTCCTCTCCTCTGTTGAGAAAAGTCAGCCGAGCCTCCCCGTCCAATATGGCCGACAGGGAGTTTCCTGCCATGCAAGGAAACGGCGGTCAGTTGACGGTTGCACAGACAAAATAATGAAGGTATTTATTTTGGGTGCCTGCAGGCATTCTAGCTGTGCGAGTGTACCGTAGAACTTGGACTTGGCGAGGATGCTGCCACTGAGGCAGAATCCGTCCTTCCTGTTGCTGACATAGAAGGCTGACACAGGAGGATGATGGGAGACCTGACGAAAGACACACTGACGTTGAGGGACTGAATGCTTCTCATATACACATACAAGGTAACTTGTGTGATTTTAAATCCGCTAGAACAAAAACCCATCGGCCATAGATTTATGTCTATGGCCGAGTTATGTGATGGAGGGGGATCAGTCAGCTCGTACTCTCTTCTACAGGAGTAGGGTGGTTGTTACCTGCTCTCCGATGTAGAAGGTCTTGCTGTTGGTCTTCTGGTGGAGCCACATGCAGCGGTACGTCTCTCCAATGATGGGGTTGTAAGGCTTCTTCAACCCCTGGGGATTAAAAACCAACATGACATGTGAGTTTAAGACAATGAATTGTATAAACAGTAGAAAGCACTTCATGGAAGAACAGTTCCACCAATGTGATGAAGAAAAAAAAGTCTTTCAAAATGTCTCGTAATAAAGAGCAAGGTTTCTCATTATTATTACGTACGCAAGACATTTTTTTGATATATTAAAACATTATTTTGACACACTTAGTATCTGAATAAAATACTTAGTGTTTAAATAATGAATTAATTATTATTTTTAGACGTTTCCCATTCTTTTGTGTAAACAGCTCATTCTCATGAAGTGCTTGTGTGTTTATTCCCCTGACCTTTGGCTTTTTGTAAAACCCAGAGATGTACCACTTCACCACCTCCTTTATCCGGTCGTAAGCGTTCTCTTCGATTGCAGCCCTGAGAATGAAAACAAAGAGTCCAGCTTACACGGATGCTCCTCCACAAACGTGTGCAGTTGGTCATACATGATATGTCAACATTCCCCTTCATCATCCCTCAGTGTGTCTCTGCTTATCACTGTGCACTGTAGTCTGTACTGAACCTCTTCACAGGGATTGAAGACACTCAGAATATGGTTTGCTTGGACACAAGACACAATAAAGCCTCCATATATCACATTTTACAGTAATCCGTCACTCAACTTCAACTATTGATATTGTCCATTATAAAGACAAAGGAAGGAATCCTTGGTAGTTTAACTAAATATATGTATTCTAATGTTAAATATAACCGGGTTTATATGGGAAAACTTTAAAATATTGAATTTCTGAGGAAGAAAAAGGACTACATCAAAAAGAACCATCTGATTTTTATGTATTTAATGATATATTTAGCTAAAAGTACAAGAGTTGCATAGTCTGTCTACACATCAGTCCTTGTTATACTGCAAGAGGAAAACAGAAGGAACCTTAGCTCAGGATGTACTGAAGCCGGTTAAAGGAATGGTTTGACATATTTCTGCACAGATAAAACAATATAATTGCCTTTAAAACTTTAAAAGCAGAGCGCGAGGAGGGCTTACTCTGACAGGAAGTCTGCGTGGTAGTAGTAGTCAGACAGTTTGTCCAGAAAGGACCTTGGCTCCAGGATGAAGGTGGGCAGCACCACTTTGGACAGATCCATGCCGGGTCGCACCTGCTTCAGCAGAGTCCAGATCAGAGATTTATTCTCCTCTGATACCGTCTCAGTCTGAGCAGCCTCGCCAGCCTGGGGTAGGAGACACATACGAGGGTTCAGAGGTGATGTATTTTATTCTGCGGACATCCTGAAATACTTGCAGGGGTCTCCGCGAGTTATATGTGACTGTTTGTGCAAAAGGTTTGCACAATGAGGTTTTAATTAGCTCCCAACTGCAAACATTTAGCCTCAGCTTCAGTAAGTGTTTAATTATCGAGCTGTCAAACTTCACGTCGGCCTCCCACGCACGGCAAACCCACACAGATCAAAGCCAGTCCATGTTACAGATTTTCTAATAGCCCCGGCAGAGGAACATGCTAATTTATCCTCATTATGCAAGAAAACTTGAGAACAAAATAACTTTGAGCTAAAATTTAAATTCGTGAAAATGCTTGGGGGAAATCCTGAGAGAATGTGCTGTAAATGCAGCAATCACACGATCCACGTGTCTTATTAAAAGTGTGGAACCGTCCCTGACCTCTCCAAGCTCCTCGTGGGACTGCTCCAGGTACGGGGTTTCCCGCAGGTGTTCGTTGGGGTCCAGGTCAATGTAGGAGTCGTCCTGCCGCTCTGACGTGTCGCTGTCACTCTCCTCGCTCTTCTCCAGGCCCTCCGGGTCCGACTCCTCGTGGTCCTGCTCCCCCTCCCTGTCTGACTTGTCCGAGTAGAGGTCAGGGTCTTTCAAATGGTCGCTGTCGTTGAACCTGGAGGAAGGGGGCGGATCGGGTGGCAGGACGTTTACGACAAATTAGGCTACGTTCGAATGCGAGCGGGCAGCCTATAACAGTTGAAGGGGAATCGTGTAGCTTTGGTTTTACTTCCTACTCACTGGAAACCGTGGATGTTGTGGGCTCTGAGGAGGCTGTAGAAGTTAATGGAGTGTTCTCCGCCAGTGGCTACTGTGCTCATGTCTTCTTTGCCCTCGCGGATCATGGTCCTCTTCAGGAGGCTGGAGCACTTCAGGGCCAGCTCTAAGGCGTCCATCCAGCATCGGCCTGGGAAAAGGATTCAGAGGCATCAAAATATATTCACAGGCTTTTCTGTCAGTTCAGTATCCTCCTTTTATTATGGAGCAAAAAGCAATAAATTGTACCCACAGTCCCCCCTGACATTTTAATATTCACATAATTACAGAAGGCAAATGATACTGTCACTGTGATGAAACCAGAAAGGCCTGACTTTCATTCAGAAATAGAAGAAGTGGATGACGATTGCTTGCATTAGGTTTCTGATTGTAGTTTCTCATGTAAAGTTGCATACAGCTTGGTGAAACTTTTAATATGATACATATTATGATGCAGGTGGTTTTGGAAACTGTAGGACTATTTGAGCCCCACGGACGGACATCCGGACAGGGAGAGGCTAGAGCGGATGTTTCAAGACCACGGACAGAGGCACTGTTGAATTGTACCAGACAAGACATGTCTGTATTAAGATAATTAACTGGGTTAAAAATAGGAGTATATAGCAGGAGGGTTTCTGTCATTTCCACACACAAATACTGCACATAAACATAGTTTTAAAACCAATACTACTATTGATTTTACGCAGCTGATACCAAAAGTCAATCATTTGTTTATCTTTCAATGTTTCTATGTCAATGTTGCCGCTGACGCGACTTTAGACAAATATCTGCAGTGTGATCGGCAGCCTGTCTCTTACCATCAGACTCCGAGGCGGCGCGGAAGATGAGGTGGCTGCTGGGTAATGGCTGAGTGATGGAGCCGACTGCTTCTCCTTTAGGACCCTGACAACAACAAAGCAAGGGAGGGGGAGAGGGAACACATCAGCTTCAGTGTTTACGGTTCAGCTCGATGTTGTTGAGAGTCAGTGTCACGATAGCTCCATTAGTCCTTTTGATCTCCGACTCCGTTTCACTTGAGGCGGTTTGAGTTAAGAAGTACTTGTTTCACCTGCGGAGTTTGCGTCATATTTCTTTCAGCTTCATTACTCGTGTGTGCAAACAGAGGAAACGTCGACTCCCCGGTGTGTCGTTATAATAATGAGCGATGAGAGGGGGACAGGAGCTGAAAGCATGAAGTGTATATTTAAAAAGTGAAGGGGGGCGATGCGGAAAGCAGGAGCGCCGTAATCTAAAATACACAGATTGCCAATTGTGATTCAAGCCTTCGCTCCGCACGGACACAAGGGGAAACAATGCCAAGGCGAGGTCAGCGATGAATACCAAATCAGAGTTGGAGAGCACGACTGAGCGGAGCTGAGAACACAGGAACAAATGGAAAACGAGCGCCGCCAAATATATAAATTGCTGGCAGTATGTATAATTTTCTGTGTCTGTCCTCAAATTAAAGCAAATATGAGCTCTTAATTATACAGCTGGCATCCACATCTGTTTAACTATTTATTGTTTTACTGCAGCAGACAAAGAGTTTTCTTTGTGATGGAAGATCTTGTTCTATTGAATTGTTTGTGTTCATCGCTGGAGAGGCTGCATTCGGATTCATCCTGTGTGACAAACCCTGTTCAGTATTCCGCTTCGCTCGCTTTGTCGCGATCAATCTGTCGTTCATTAGTAATGGGACGATAAGGTCAGAGGCTTTGTTCCATTGCCTGTAAAGATAATTAACATGTCAGATTTAAAGGGACAGTACCATACACGTACTTACTGAGCGTTAGGTAAGAAGATTGATGCCACTCATGTTTGTAAGGTAATTATGAAGCTCCAGCCAGCAGCTGGTTAGCTTAGCTTAGCATAAAGACTGGAAATGGCAAGAAAGCTCACCTGGCTTTGTCCATTTTCCTCTAGTTACCAGCGCTAAGCTAAGCGGCTCCAGGCTGTAGCTTTATTTTTACCATAGAGACATGAAAATGGTTTCAAAATTCACATCAAGCTCTCAGCAATTATTTCCTAAAATGTCAAACCATTCCTTTTAAATGCCAACCTCACAAATGTTCAACTTGATTTCTGACATTCAAGTGAGGAGTACATTCGCATGACCGACACAAAACCTTGAACATTCTTGTCAATGTTAAGCATCTGAAACCGGACCGGCCAGATGGTTGGTTTGCAAACGTCATTGGAAACTGTTCATAAAAGAGAAGGCTGTGAAAAAATACTTCGCAGGTAATTGGTTGAACCACCTGTCAATCATTACAGAAGCCAGTCGGGAGTGAAGAGCTTTCCGTGCAATTTTTTGCTATTTTTTCCAATGAAGAAACTCCTCTACAGTTTTGAAAGAACGGATGCGATTGCAGCAGCTACGCTAACCTTTTCTGGAGCCGCCTCTCCATGTCGTCACACACACACAAACACACACACACACATTTAAATCCCGCCCATTTCTGCCAGCAGCTGCTTACAGGACACTGATTGGTCTGGTCACTGGCCCACGATTTTTGCGTGATCTTCTGACATCCCAAAAGTCCAGCTGCCGTGCAGGGGAAGCCAAATTTCACTCACCACTTGCTTCCTTTTTGCATTTTCTATTCTCCACTATTCACGTTCGTACCTCTGTCTCTGTTCAATGGCTGACACGTCGAGTCTTTGCTCCACTGACTGCCTTTTCTAACTTCTTAAGGTTGTTTCAGAGCACCAATTCTTTGAAAAAAAAACCTTATATATCCCAGAGAACTTCTCCTCTCCCAATCTTCGCAGCCTGGAATACGCTCCTCAAATTCCTAAGAGTCACTGCGCCTGCGAAACCTTTACCTTAAGACCGGTCGGTACTGACCTTGACGGCCCAGATGGACTGCTCCAGAGGGTGGAAGAGCTTGAAGCAGAAGCCGTCCTTCTTGGAGGGCCTCTCTATGAGCTCGCAGGCGTTGAGCAGCACCGTTCCCACCCACTGGCCGTTTTTGTGGGTTTTATAGATGAGCAGGACGCCCGGCTTCAGCACGCACCACAGCTTGGTCCAGCTCTTCAGAGTGCCACGGATCTGGATCAAACACCGATAAGTCAGGAGCCTTCTCGCACCAAAATCACCCTCTGTGTTACTACATGGGGAACTTGAGGAATCAGATTAGCCCAAAAATCAATGCCTTTAAAAGGTATAATGACATTATAAATATAGTCCATTGTACAATCCGTGCATCAGGCGCTCCCACCTTGAGCCAGTCGGCCATGACGATGACAGAGGGGTCGGTGATGGTGCTGAGCAGCTCCTTGGTCGCCCTCTTCTTTTCTTCCCTGTAGTTTTTCTTCTGCACCTGCACGGAGCACAGAGAGGAGCACAATGCTGAGAACATCAACCTCACACAACTGTGAATATTAATATTCCACACCGAATCACATTTGGCAGCGAATAACGGGGCCTGTGATGACACCACCTTCAGACGGCAGTGTGAACTTTGCATGTTATACCCTCCTGGAAATGTGATAACTCCAGCCTATTCTGTATTGTGGTGACATCGGTGCACTATATGAAAAGGACACCCATCTACTATCAGTATGTGATGCATATTGACTCTTATACGGGTATTTTAAGACTCATTCTCAGTGTCGGGATACACAGAACTCCCTCTAAGCTGATCTCTTAGCTACTCTTAGCTCTTACTCACCTTGAGGGACTCCTTCTTGGTGAGCTTTCCTCCAGATGCAGACACATCTTTATCTGAGCCATTGTACAGCTTTGTTTCAGACTGGAGAGAGACAGAGAGAGAGAGAGAGAGAGAGAGAGAGAGAGAGAGAGAGAGAGAGAGAGAGAGAGAGAGACAGAGAGAGAGAGAGAGAGAGAGACAGAGAGAGAGAGAGAGAGAGAGAGAGAGAGAGAGAGAGAGAGAGAGAGAGGTTTATTTGCAAGAAATGACACCTGATTCGTCTCTGAAGACATCGATATCTCTATTATTTCTCAACCCAATTATCTGAAACTATTAAATAAGCCATTTGTACATCTACTGAGAGAGCAAACCTATCCGCTGATTGGAACAAAAGCTTTTCTTTTTATTACAAAATCTTTGCCGGCCTACTTACCAAACCGCCGTGTTTCCCTGCTGCACTCCGTGTTAAGTGCTCTGAATAAAGTCTTGTTTCCCTCTTATTAACAAGCCCATTACCCAGAAATAACACCGTAAACTGAGTGGACCTAAATGAGGACATTACGGTTGTGTTTTTTCACAACGAGCTGAAACATTGTTATGAAACAGCATCTGCACGTATTCCCTCACATGCCTCCTTGTTTCCCTGGTGGCCCAAACTTAGCTCAGTTAGCAGAATAGAGCCTATATTTGCCAGTGCGGGTGTCTCTCTGCCAGCTCCTCTCACAAGCCAATTGGATTTAAAGTGGAGAGACAGACCGTGTGGGTGTAGGAATCCTAAAGCAGGGCTACTTAAGGTCTTAAGCGGCCATAGACAGGGCTGACCAAAGGTGCATCATGAAGAGTGCCAGAGTTAAAATCTTCTAATTCAAATCCTTTTCACTACTGAGAAACCCACATGGGGTTTGTTTGTTTTTTGGCTGAAACTGCATTCATTGCGGTAAAGATTGATGGATACATGGCCGTGGCTTCTCCGTAGCTTTGCTACGATGGTGCTTGTTCTTGACAGCAGAATCAAAAGATGAATGGGAAGGAGAAAAAAAAACATCTTGGTTTTGGGAAGCCTTGCTTCATCGTACTCAACTAAATCAGAGCACATTTTTAAAAAGGATTCCTGCTGTGACTCAGACTCCCTCATTTCTCACTGACAAACATATTTGATGAAAAGCCTCGAGAGATAAGATCGACAAGCCCTCTCCTCTCTTGAATGGAGGGCTGAGCTTGAATTTGAGTTGATAAATGTTTCATGTGCAACAGTGGACATGATGGGTGAGTCATCGGGATGCGGGCTATCTCTCGCCCGAGGCCAGACAGAGAGAGAGGAGAGGAGCAGTAATTCGCAGTCGATCCCACCTCCCGGTCCTGTAGCTTTGTCTCAGTGGGGTGATTTGTCCTTACCTTGCTCTTAGAGATGGAATGTGAGTCCTCTTTCAAAGGCAGAGGCAAGAGGTCCTCTTTCCCTCTCTCGAAACCTGGAACAAACCAAAACAAATCCCAACAGCATGAAAACGCAGTCCACCATTGTGACCTACAGGAGGCCAGTAATGGCTGTGCTGTGGACGGGCCCCTGGGGGCCATGGCCCTGTGTCTGCTGGTCAGGTATTTATACTAATTATGTATCAGGGACCTTAATGAAATGGTGTTTTATGTCGTATTATGGGTGCTTTGAGGATGGGCCGAGGCTGCTGGAAGATGTATCATAGCATTGATTTATTGTGTCGTTTTTTAATAGCGTTTTAAAATGTTATTAAAAATATTAACTAGGTTTTATATTACTACTACTATTTTATATTACTATTTAAACTTAAAAAGGTCTTCCACTTAATGGACCAAAATACAAATTGATTTCTAGATGAAAAAACTGGCAGATTGATCACTTAAATAAAAAGAACAATTAATGCTCTTCAGCCTTTAAAAAAGGTGCAACGTGTAAGATTTGGCTAAAATGTTAGTTTCTGACATTATCAACAGAATATGAAGAGGGTACAGTGTTGACGTTGCTGTCAAAGACGTCCCTGTATTGCGTGGCGGAAAAATCTACTGAAATGAGCATGCTAACCAGCTAGCCGCGGCGCGTCCCGTATTGTAATACCACTTGTACCTCGAGACGCGATAGCGAGTCAATGCAGCGCTCCAGTCTCGTCTGAAGGCCCGTCGATCACGTTAACGGTAAAGCGTGACGCTGAATGTTGCCTATTTAGTGGAAAACTAATCTTTAAATGCAACTAATGACAACACAAACCGTACCGAAAGACATTTGCCAAATGGCGGCGATAAACAGTTGTGATGTGGCTGTTCTCTTATTCAAACTGAGCTAAGCAAGCTAATGCCAACCACGGGCCAATTTCTGGGATTAACTGCCAATTGGATATCAGATGTCTTTGAGTCTAAACGTCCGTGCAGCCAAATGTGGTCTTTTTACGTAATGTCAGGCGCGGTCACGAGAGCAGGCCGCCCTTCAGAGCAACTCGTAGCAAGCCACAGAACCTGGACGGCAACAAGCTGCTGCGAGTCCCTAATCTGAACTGAGCTAAAGTTAGATAACTTGGCAGGTGAAAGGAGATTCCTTGTTTTAATCCCATAGTTTGGATGGGACAATGTGAGGGTGGAGATTACCCACTGTTCCGGTGACGTCGCTGATTTGAACGTGTGCTCTCCACGAGCAACCAGTGGGGCGATAATTAATGTAGTTCATGTCGATAAAATGAGTCGCAACCACAAACTCCACCTTGAGCTCCACCTTGTTACGATTACTAATGAGCCAGTTTCCAACCCATTAGTCTCGCCTCGGCAACAGATTCCCCACTGAGATTCCCGGCAGTGAGCGCTGCCGGTGGTCTCAAGGTGACGGAGAGCCCGTAAATATTTGATAGCTTCCGGCTCCTACCCACAGGCTGTCGGCCCGTATTTAGCCGTGAGAATGAAGGAAGCACTGCAGAGCTGGATTACCAAAGGAGGTATTCGTCGTTTGGAAAACTGTCGCATTATATTTGACGAGCCATTTGGTTTTAAAAAAAACATCTTTTGTGTCTCTAGTTATGGCAAAATAAGCATCTTATGTATTTTTCCTGCATTCGTTAATGTTGTAAAAACAATGTGGTGACAATGGAGGGACCTTGTGCAGAGCTGGTTTTGTCATTAATCTGGCCTCCAGCACACAACCCCCTACAAAGTAGGGTTTGTTTATTAAATAGGAGTGCTTTAATTTAGCTGCTTTTATCCAAACTACTCAATACACACATTACATACATTAGATGTCCCACCTGACCATCTGTGCCCACTCGACAGGCGCATCTTCACGCCACCTTCAGCTGGAAATCAACTCAAGGGCATGTCATCCACTATAGCCAGCCTCCGCTCTCACTATATAGACCTCCGAGCTATATAGAAACAGAATTAACTAAAAGAACAATAGAGCGCTGTGACGAGGGGTCCCATTTCAATTTGAGACACTTTCAGTTCCCAATTCTCCATTCTCTTAAAACTAAAATGTGTAAGCGTGTCAGAACAAGAACACGGTAGAAAACCGTCTCGTTGCAAACAGAATTATTTCATTACAGCAGGAGGAGCTGGACCTGAAGCTGGAGGCAGCTTGTTAAACAAGTATGGTTCGTATGAAATCGGGGAATTTTGAGCTTCCAAAGCATCCAACACATACAAATTCATCTATCAGTACGTCCAAAGTGAGAAAGGAAACGTGAAGACATTCTGGTCATTGCTCTATAAACACATTTCACACAGCCATTTGTTCAAATGTGCAACTAGTTTGTTCCCGTTCCTCTCTTTGGGAGGACACGCTCCAACTAAACCTTTCTATCAATAGTAGAAAACATTAGCTTCTAAAAGGATCCACCAGGGTATGAGCCGTCTTTCATGTGTAATCTTAATCCTGATAAAACCACAAAAACCTTTCTGTTACATTTTTGGATTATGCTAAATGTTTAGGACAATGGTCACGCTTAGATAAATAAAAAAAGGCTTTGTACTGAGGGCTTTTGCAAAACATTGCATAAGTATTTCTTCTTCTGGGACAATGGGGGAGCAAGGAAGAGAGGAGATTGAAGGCAGAGCAGGTTTTACTGGCGTCCATTTCACATAGTAGAGCTTTGATTCTTCAGGGCAGTCTTTTATTTTTCACTTTAAGGGAAAAGGCTGAGGACTAATTTAGAGGGGCAAAGATCAGCAGGCTTTTTGTTGAGTTTTTCGGTAACCTGTCACAAAGATTACAGTTCCCCGGCAGACAGACGCCACCAGGGCTGACTCGGGTCAGAGTCCAGTCTCCCAGACGAAGACTGCTCAGATGCAGCCCGCCTCATCTGCTGTCCTTTGTGTCCTGCTGGAGACGAGCGTCTCGTTATGCCCACGGGTGATGATGAATGCCAACCGCTTGTCGTTTAAGTCATTTGGGCATTCAACACTACCCTTTGATGTATCACTTACATTTTTTGGCAGTGACCTGCCACTCTTATCCACAATTACCAATCTTAAGTGAGCGGTATTATTAATGTGAGAGGGTCAGAGCTCTGCCACAGAACTGTTTTAATGAAATTTTGCAACCTAATGGAAAAATAAGACAACTAAATCTCTGTCACAACATCATACTCTGCAATTTCTTGAAAAAGAAAAGCCATAAAGTGATACAACGTTCGGATGAATAAAGAGCGACGGATTGAAGAGCAATGAGTTTGCTCAGTGAACATGATCTGGGAGAATTTAATGGATCAAAGCAAAAATAAGTACAGTACTGTTTTGATCCTTTTTTTTTTTTTAGATTAAATGTCTTTAACGTCCCAATGTTTCTATTTCCAGTACATTCAGTGTGTAAATCAGCTAAATCTTAACTCTCTCCTGATGTGAACGGATGCCAGGGAGTGTGTGTGTGTAGCTGAACACTCACGTCCCACTGCAGACTTACTGATCTGGCTTTCTCAAAACTGGAGCTGCAGCGCTCCTCACTCTGCACCGAAAGATCATAGATGTAGAAGAGGGAAGTGGAGAGAGAGCGACGACAGCTGCGTGCTGCTACAACGAATCTATTTCCACTTTAATGCTCTGCCTCACAAAAAGAATACAGTCGCTGAAGCATTAATATGCCTTGGACTACGGACACAAAAGCAGCGGAGTGTTTACTTCATCTCTGGAAAAAACATCATTTATGTCCAGAAACCTTTTCTCGATGCGTTTTCTTGTATTTTTAGCTTTCACGGCAGCACAAGGTGTCACTGAAATGATCACGGCTCAATGCCAGTTCCACCTGAAAACATCCCTGTGAGGTTGGGACATTTTAGACATTCAGCACCTCAACCCTGAAAATCATGTCATCTTGTCTTAATCCTGATAAAACACTGATGGCTTGTGTTCAAGCCACTGACATGATCTCCTTTTGAAGAGCTCAAACTGGTTTCTTAATTCAGTTCAGTTTATGTGTAGCCCAAAATCACAAATATAAATTTGCCTCGGAGGGCTTTACAATCTGTACACATACGACATCCCTGTCCCGAGACCTCACATCGGATCAGGAAAAACCTGAACTCATTGAGGTGAAAAAGTAGACACAAGTATGTAACATTATGCTGATATCTACCTGATTAAAAAGGAATGCACAACTCTCAGTGATGCTGCTATATTTTGTAGGAAACGTGAAGTCTGGACGCCAGATGAAGGGAGAAGCAATCAGTCCGGTTTCTCTTCTGAATAAATCAATTTTAGAGGGTTTGTTTCCGAGGGAGACTTGCCATGGCAACGGTGGCGACACTTTTTTGGCTGAAAAATCACGGGAAGTGAAAGATGGCCGGTCCATCGGAGAGAGAAAGAGGTACCATCTGGAAAGCTTCGGCGATCAAGATTTTCCCTTTTTACATGATTATCCAATTAGTAGCATGAATCAGACTGTGAATCCCTTTGTGTAATGAAATACAGTCCAAGAACAAACCTGTTTTAAATTATATATATATATATATATAATTAAAAGCAGTGAACAGTAAGTCTTCCTTACTTCCTGAGCAGAGTGACCTGCTGTGCTGACATTATTTAATGATTTCGCTAAATATAGGATCAGAGGATACTGCAGTTTAAAGCTACATGATCTTACACGTCCAATAATGCAACTCAGAGTCACTTTTCATTGACACATACATGTCAGACTCTACACCTGCATCAACATGGTTATTTTCTCAGAATCCTCCAGAGTCACAGAGACATTTTGACACAGACTTTGATGAATACTACTCTATGCGATCAATAAACTGATTGCCATGCCCAATGCGGGAGCTTCCCTTTGAAAGAAACCTTTAATTATTCATTTTTTACTTCAATAGTTTTAATATATAAACCTCTCACTGCACCTAAAGCACACTTCTGTTCTTTGCCACAGTGCACCGCTTCCTCGTGGCAATCAAAAACCTTATCTCACTCATCTTATCTCACATCATCGCCATGGTCAGAGACTCCACTGAACGTTTCCAAGTCCTGCTGACGAGCCACGTTTCCATCTAATTATCGACCACGAGGGTACACGGCTTGTTTCCCACTCTCTTATTAGCTTTATTAAAGGGTTCATTTTCCACCTCCAAATCAATTTCCCTCTTAGTTAGTCCCTAGATACTGGGGAAGCAGCAGTAAACAATACGTTGGGCCACAAAATTAGAAAGTAACTGCACAAGTGAAGGACAAAATTAAATTACTTTGGGACTAAGTGTATTTGCGGGTAGTTTGTGGGGGAGTGCAAATGTCAAAACCAGCACAGCTGTGCCCAAGCCCGAGATCACTTGAAATCATCCAAACCCGTTTCTTATGCAGCCTGTCGGAGCAAAGCGCAAACAAGCATAGCAACAATTGGCTCAATCCACATTAAAAAAGGTACTTTTACACTGTCTGCACACCGGAGGCTTGACGACACGAGACACAAAAGCACATTATCTCTCGGTTGGCGGGGGTGATGTTTCAAACAGGATGTGACTGGATGAGTGGGGGCATTAGGCAGGTTGCATTACCATGGCTGCTCTTTTGTGTTGGTGTTCTAATTATAGTCCACCGGGGCTGGGCTTGTGTGCACTGCCAGATGCAGGGCCTGTCCTTTGGCCTTGGTAAAGACTGCAGGCAACGACCCAGCTTGTGATCTTGAGAAAGAGGCTTTAGAGAGTCAAACGGCAACGCTTTTGCTCAAAAACGATGCCAGGGAAAAAAAGAAAGAACTGTGAAATGTGTTAAATCCAGGTAGCAACCTCTGGTTCGGAAAAGTGGAGCCGATGCTGAAGAGACGATGATTCGAAACGGCAGTCCACAATCAACGAGTGACGTCACCACGTCTACTTCTTATATCCAGTCTATGATTAACCCTTGATCCTAGTCATGAACGTTTATAATAACTTTTATAATAGCCAAAAAAGAAAAGTCTTGGTTTCCATTGAATGCACTTGATAGAAACTGCTCAGTGTTGGTTATATCTGATCTCAGTGTTGACTTTGAGACAATTAGTTGACAGACAAGCATAACCACAAGGCAGAGTTATTGACGGGACACATTTTGGCAGCATGCATTAACCAAAAAGGCATCAACCGTCCATGGAGGCAGTCTTCTATGACACTGCTTCAATGATTACAAGGGCATATGTTAAAGAGAGTAGGCAGGCTCCACAGCGGAACTGAGGGGCGCGAGACGTGGAAAGTAAGAGAAGAGAAAACAAAATAACAAAAACGAAAAATGACTAAGGACAACCCGCATGCACCAGCTGTCTCCTGCAGTCTCTCTTAAAGCCGGCGCCCGTGAGCGGAGCGTCGGAAATGAGGATGAATGGAGCCGAGGCCCGGGAGGCGACTGTGAGGGAAACCAACGTGACTCAGACGATGTCTCGCGGCTCATGCTATTTGTATTGCCGAGCCGGGGTGCTGGTTCAGAGGAGAGGGAAGCGGGCTTGTGGCCAAAAGGTCATCGGCTTCAAACGCCCGGACGCGGAAAGGTCGGCGGAGAGAAAGGCGTTGGCGAACAACGTCCGCCATCCTCTGCAACTGCTGCTCAGATGCCCTTCGGCAAGGCACTTTATCTGACTGAGGTTGTACCAGGTTGCGCAAGTCTGAATTACTGCACCAAAGTGTGGCGGTGTTTGTGCACAGTCAGCGTTTCCTGGATTAATAAAAGGTTATAAAAAACAGAGGAACAGAACATCCACCCTCTCAGAGCTCAGGGGGCTGCCAGCTGCCTGACTCCGGGACGAACGGTGGCAAGATCACAGGAGGAGGCCATTTTACAAACAAACACCAAAGAGATTTAATCCGAGAGGTTCTGGGGGGATTTGACGTGCTTCTGAAAAACAAAAAGGATTATCGCTGCACTCTCGTGGAGGTTTCGCTGGAACCAGAGTGACATCACGCCAGCTGAGCGGAGGCCTGAGCCGTCCTCCTCCATCAGCTGGCGCCGGCCTGTTTGAAGTGCAGCAGCCATTTAGTAAGTTATCTATGTTGCTCTCCACAAGTAGGATCACGCAGCACACAGCGATGACCTAAACACAATTATTCAAAGAAATCTGTATGTACTTTCTGATGAGACAGACACAGCATGTTGCCACTACATGTATCCTGTAATTTTTTAGACTTTTCTACCTTTTCAGCTCAAGTTGCCTCGTGTCCTGTGGTTTTAGTACTCCATACTTTTAGCTAATGCCGACTCGGTAGAGCCCCCTCCTTTCTTATCTGTAACTAGGGCTGCCAATGACTCAGTAGGTGTTGAAATGACCTGAAGGAAATCAGCGCTAATATGAACCAACTGGGCGAACTAGCTGCCATTTTCCAGGTGGAAAACAAACTTGACAGCACCCAAATGTTGGAGCAGATGCCTTAAAACCCGGCTGAGGGCTCGTGTTTGAGGAATATTTACTACGATGAAGTTGACGGCTCGTCTCCTAGCGACGCCGGCCCTCAGATGTCACGAACCAGCTGCCGTGAGAAACTCCCACCCGGAGGCTTGAAGCTCAGACGCACGATCTCATCGTCCTTTAAACTGTGCACAATAACTTTTACTTAAATTTAAGTTTGCGTCATATTCTGTGGTTACCTCCGTTGCATTTCTAAAGACAGAACACGTACAGTAAAGTTGCCCCTCGACTGTGTTCACGGCAGTAATGCATTTCACTGCACGTTCTTCTAGGATCCCTTCTCTCTGCTGACATCAACAACAAGCTTTCTGACTCCATTCTCCCCAGGATGAGCAAACACAAAATGCGTTGGAACAAGCTTGCAGTACATTGACCGGGACAAACTCCTGGCGGTCAACACGACACCTGAAGAGCACGCACAGTGGAGAACTACTCGACACACCTTCGCCGCAGCCGTGTCAGCCCAAACAAGTACAAATACATTCACTACTACAGAGATACAAGTCAATCACGAGGTGGAACTACAGGGTCTACTACCTGGTCTTTCCCGGGAAGCGGGGAGAAACTAAGACGTCTCCACGCCGTCATACACCCACCTGGCAGCGAGATGGGCGACAGCTCGTTATAGCCCCCGAAGGAGGCATTGCGGATGAGTTTGCGTCCGTCCGGGTGCGGGGGTCGGAGCGACGCCGTACCGCCGCACGTGGAGAAACGCCGGCGACTCAGCAGGCCCGCCTCCTTCATCATGGGGCTGGCGGGAGCTCCCTCGGCGTGTGCGAGGAAGGGAAGGAGGGACGGGGGAGCGCCGAGGAAACCTAAGGGTGGAAGGTCGAGGGGCGTGGGGGGGGGAGTTGGGGAAACAGTCCGATCCGTCCCACGCAGCTAGTGAGCCAAGCGGATAAACCAACCAAAACACACACAGACAGACACAGAGTAGCTCAGACACAGAACAAGTGCAGTACGCTGTTTCCTCTATGCTTCCTTCAGCAGACTGCTGCCTTTCTCCCTGGCACACTCACTCTCCCCCCCCCCCCATCTCTCTCTCTCTCTCTCTCTCTCTGCTCTGCGAGTGTCTCCGAAAGCAGCAGCCTGTAAGTACTTAATAACAAATACGCTGAGCCCCTCCTACTCCCTCTGTTCTGGATGGGTAGGAGAGCTGCATCTTGGAAATAGCCCCCTACGTTCCACATCTCATCTCTCTCTGCTGCTCAATCTCTTGCTGCATTTTCATGTTTTTTTCATTCAAGGACTCAAGATTAAAAAAAGGGACGCTTTACCGCTTAGCACATTTATTTTATTGTAGTCTAAGACACCTGTAATCAAATTGAGTTTCTCCATTCACTCTAATGACATCAGTGGACGATGGAAAACCAAATAAAGGAGGATTTGGCTGTTGCTTTCTCCTTTTTCTATGTGCTAAACATGAGTCAATGCAACAAGCAGATGCAGAAAGCTCCAGCTGCTCATGCCAGGTAGCGGCTAGTGTGGCTGACGGACAGGCAGCCCAACCAGCAGCATGAGGGTCGTTGTGTTAAACGGCGTGACAAACCACGAGGAGTTAATGAACGTCCACGTTAATGGCCGTGAAATGTCCCTTTAGGACATTGTATGTAAATGCACCCCCTCCCTTTAGTCACACTATTCTATTCATCACTCAAGAAATGCAGCTTGTAAACTGTGAAAGCTATGCATCAGACTGCACACACACACACACACACACACACACACACACACACACACACACACACACACACACACACACACACACTCAATCACAAAAC
Organism: Clinocottus analis; assembly: GCF_023055335.1. NCBI lineage: Eukaryota > Metazoa > Chordata > Actinopteri > Perciformes > Cottidae > Clinocottus > Clinocottus analis. Next base: position 13,339,623 of record NW_027175932.1, on the reverse strand, counting down.
ATTGGCTCTTTTGAGGACAGAAGACCACACCGGTGCTTTGTTGACTTTATATACTCCGCAGCCGTAAACCAATCACTTTCAACCACCGGCCATCTATCAGACCGACAAATAGCTGCAGGAGAGTCGATCGATCATATTTTTGAAAACAGAATATCATCGCATTCTCCTCACGTCGTCATACTTCCCATTTACCATGTTCAGCCTTGACAGCTGGGGAGACACGGAGGCTCCCGTGTGGCGAGCGCTGGTCACTGAGTGCTGCATTGAAAGCTTCTCCAAGTGAAGTAGTGCAGAGACCAGATGCATTGTCTGTGACCGAGCAGACTGAATTGTCTTTTTGTTGGCAGATATCTGTGGCACACTTGTGGACGCCATCTCAGAGAGATGTTATCTCAATGATGCCAAACCAGCTGCATTTTCACAGAATTAATGTGGCTCAGAACAGAGTAAAAGCTGTCTATTTGGAAGGTAATTTTTTCACATGTCGATGAGACATTGAGCTCTTTTGCGTGCTGTAACTAGCCATGGTACGCCGTTTTTTGATTCCAAAACAGGGAAAAGTTGTTGGTTGCGCCGATGAAGGCTGTGAGAGATAATTATTTCTGCAAGGGCGCCGGCGGTTACTGTATCTCTGCAGAAATGAATAGCCCTGACTGGCACTGGGTCTTATCTATGAAACCCAATCTGCTGATGATCCTTCCTCATATTTCCACCATCTTAATCATCCTCGTGCAATCTTGTGCTGTTTTTTTTTCTTGCATTTTCTAAGACGTACAGCGTACCGCTGGCACCAAACCATGTTACCAACTGTCCGTGAGGACATTTCATCCAAGATAGCTTAGAGAAGTAAACAGCGTGATCCCCTCTAGCACAGCTGACCGACAGCCAACTGATTAATCTTACAACTGATACTGCATGTACTATTGTACTTTAATTAACTAATGTACTTTAATTAACACAGGTAATGAGGGTGTTCAGTGTGTCTCATTCAGATCCCAGACCTCATTGACCTGCTTGCAGAGGAAAAGACTGCTGCTTCAGCTGCATTTGAGAAACATTGGTTCATCATCTGGGTCATTTTTTTGGGTCAAGTTATCTGTAGTCAGGCAAATCCTCCACCCGGCCACAATCACCGACGAGCTAATCCATAGCCACGCGTGCCTTCACCCTACTGTAAACATTCAGTCTACTTGTGCCGTCCTGCGGATACAGTTGTTGCCTTCTGAACTCCAGAGAACCAATAAATCATTTCATTCACTCTAACACATTATTAAATTCCATCCACCCTTCTCTTCAAAGCATTCCCGTCATAGGGACGTGCAAAACCACTCGTTTGTTTTTAAGCCTCTGGGCGTTCCTGTCCGGATGGAGTTACTGGTGCGACCCGTCGACCTGCTGCAGTGCTTTATCTCTCGTGCGTAACAGAGGAGTGCTGCCATGCCAAACAGGTGTGAGTATGAATCTACAGTATAGCTGCCCTGTAGCCCAACGCAGGCTTTCAAGTCTCACTTGATTTGAGTCCTGATTTCAGACACAGCACTGTGTCCACTGTTGTTATACATGACAGTCAGCTGGTCCACCAGTTTGTCATGTTGACTACATATCTCAATCAATGATTAGATGGATTGCCATGCGTTTAATACAGATCTCCATGCCGTCCAGATGATAGATCCTAATGATTTACTCACTTATTTTCGAATGCCACCTTGAGTTTGTGGCTTGACATCTATTGGATGGGTTGTTTGGGACATACAATCAAGATCCTCTGACGCATCAGATCAGAAGCGTACATCAGCCTCGGCTGTCCTATTTGTTGAGTGCTAACTAGCTCATCTTACCATGCTACCAAGCTCAACTAAGATGGCAAACACGGGAAAAACATGCTACACATCCGCATCAGTACACTCTTTTTTTTGGAGGAGTTCATGAATAACCGTGACTACGATGCAGACAAACTCCAACACAGTAACACACGAGCTGCAGGCCATTCAACACCAAGCAGCCCGAGTGTTGCATACACTGCAGCCAGTGGGTCACACGCAAACAAACATAGTGTATCTAGTCTTACATAAATGCGAGATGGGAACCCTGTTAAGCCTGGGATTAGCTTCCCAACAAAGAGGCTTTTTGAACATGAGCCTACAGGTATCTCCTGCTGGACTCCTGACCTCCTACTCCCACTGAAAGAAACTCACTTTGAAGAATAGCACCACCACAGGTCTTCTGTCAGTAAACGCCATTTCACCCATGGTGTGATCTTCTATCCACCTGAGAGCCACCTCACACAGACAACGCACACATACGATACCAAAATCATCCCAGGGAGGGGGACTCCACGCGAGCTGGTAGAACACAGACATCAAGCGCGAACAAGCACACTACTGCACGCTGTACCTTGCTTTCCTTCAGGCTAAAACGTAAAGAAAAGTTTGGAACGGTCAAGTGGTGACAGGACCCCAAGCGTCTGAATCATGCTCAGGTCCCCTCCTTGCTTTAGATCCAGGTCATGTGAGTCCAAACGAGCCTTCGGCCGTCCACGCAGAGCTCGGCCCCCGAGGCCGGGGTATCCTCCATCGCTTCGTCCTGTCCCCCTGTGTTTCCGCGGACTCTTCGTTATCTCCGGTGCATGTCTCGGCTGTCGAGCCTTGTGCGTCTTAGCGCTCAGGCTCCCAGGGCTCAGCCACTCAATGGAGTGCGAGCGGGAGAAGGAAGTGACTGAGTCTGGATAAGCCCAGCCCCCTCTGATGTGGTTAACCCCGTCTGACAAGGCATAATCCCTGAGGCTGAGTTTAAATCCAAAGCTGACCCCACCTGCTCTTTTGCTCCTGCCTCGCTTTTCCGATCAACTCCCTTCTGTTCAATTACATTGTTCATTTCTTCGTTTGTTTTTTTAAACTTTTTTTCCTCAGTTCTCTTACTATCTTGTCATATTAACTACATCGTGCTCCTCCTCCGAGCCGCCGCTGTCTCGCAAAGGTAGACTGTCCTGTTTACCTGGAAAGACGGGCCAGTCAGTGAAAGGCGGTCAAAGCGAAAGCAAGCTCCAAAGCGGATTGAGGAAACCTTGTCAAACAACCTCCTGGGTTTATTTTTGGTTCTTAGTGAGTCATAATGGAAAACAAGGGCTCACTTGGCAGCCAGACCACGGGCACCAGAGGTAGTCTGTGTGTACGCGAGGATGCGACAAACACTCCAAACAATATTGCATTTTTGAGGCCAATGATATTTGATTGGGGGGAAAAATTGTGACCTATATATATATATACTGAGCGGGACATTTGAAAAGTTAAAAAGCATACTTTGCTCTTTTCTTACTTATCAGGTAACTTGTACATCATTATCTTTGTGTGCGATATATCTGTGATGAGTTCCCATCAGGCGACCATATTGGACTGCGGCAAAATATGGGAACTGGGGCTGGGAGATGATGTCCTGTGGCTGTCCTCAACCAAAGATATTCTCAGTATAATAACACATATGATTTTGTGGACCATTTGATTGACAGGTTGTCTCCACAAAGAATACACAAAACCATGACTTTCCTGGACACATAGTGGATTCAATCGTATTCACCCTCTCTTTGCTTTTTACCTATTTTGCGCATTACAAATGTTGACTAATGCTCCCAGACACGGCAATGTGGGCATCAACCAGAGAGGCAACAAAGAGACCAAAGATGACCCCGAAGGAGCTGGAACGCTCCACAAGCAAAAGACTTGAGACTGCTGACTATGTGCCTCAGTCACAAGTCATTCAGGTAATGTACTCCCGCCTAGTGCATTAACACACTCCGAGATATTGATCGGATTACTTCCCACCTTTGCTCGTAATTTGATTTTAAAATGTTTGGAAATGTGAAAGCAGGTTTTTATTGGGTTACGAAACCCAATTAGCAGAACATTGTGATTCGCCATGACGTCGTCAGCATGTGATGACTGGACAAGCCCCGAAGTAAAGTAAACAACAGAGTGATGTACTAGTGTATAAATACAGCACACTGGCCAGCCAGGAGGCCCTTCACTCACTCTGGTACAATCAAATGCGATCCAACAGAAATTGTGACAAATGCGTACCGTTTCCTGTGCAGCATCACGTTATCCTCATAATCCATCTTCTCACGCTACTCCTACAACCTACTTCTCAAATCAGATTGAACTATATCAGCACAACGGTCATCACCTTGTGACTCTGGGGTACGAACGACAAGAGAAACCTCATGCCTGCAGCCTCAGGGGGACGAGGGGAGAAAAGACAGAGGAAAAAAAAAGACAGTATCTTGACACATTGGTCAAGGAAAACAAATTAAGGCATACGCTGTCATCACTTTGACGCAGGGCCTCAGGCTAGTAGCAGTGAAATCTGTTGCCATGGAGACACATTTTGTGCTGCAGGGAGTGGAGGATGAGAAGAAAGAGAAAAAGGCGTCCATGTCGTTTTGTCGACTCGCGCTTCACGGACGCAGTTCTGTTGGAAGGGACGGACCATAGTCACGTCAGCTTGCAGGTCTGCTGCCGCACGCGCTCAGTGACTCGCTCTTCTTTCATTACACTGATATCAGTCAACCAAACGGATGCAGGGCGAAGCTGCACAAACGAGGACGTCAACTACTATGTTTGTGTGACGTGCAACCCTAACCCTCACTCTTGATGAATGGAAAGACAACAATGACAGCGGTTTAAAAGAAGACGCGTTCAGAGAAGCCATCGAGAATGATTGATATTGTTGTACACGCACAAAGCTTTCTATTGGTACAGGTGACAGAGCGGTCAGACGGTATAATGTGTGTTATGTAGAGGTGAAAAATAGAGTGCTGTGGATGTATTCCTGTGATATGCTCACTCCCTCTTGTGGTTGGACGTGAGGTTTACAGCTCTCTGAAAAGAAAAAAGAAACCTGAGCTGTTATCACAAAGGTGTTCATGCAATGGGGGCGGTGCTGCAGCCCAGTGCTTAGGGAGCAACCGACGTAAACCCAAACGTCTCGAGCAGCGAGTCCCCGGTTCAATTCCCAGCTGGCTGGACTGTTTGCACATTTTCTCTCTCTCCTGTCACCTTTGAGCTGTGACCCAGAAGTTGAACAACCAAATGGGAAAGACAACAAATTAGCAGTTTAAGATTTGAAAGAGTGTAACTCAGCAATCTTTTGGTTCATCAAGTCCAGCAGTGAAGAAAGATATGCCCTTTTATCTGGAGCAAAACTACAAGCCAACTCCAAGCGCTGCTAATGAAAACCTTCGTTGTTAAAAATGTACAAAAAAAATGTTTTGGAGTCTTACCCTGCCCATCACTTCAGAATTTTTATTTTCCAATTTTGCCACGTAATAAATTTAATTGATTTTGTAGAGCCCAAATCACAAATTTGAGGGCTTTACAGTCTGTAAATATACGACATTCTCCGTCCGGAAAAACTCCCCCGAAAAAAACAGAGGATGCCTCTCACCGGATAGACAGTGTGATAGTTTTAATGTCATTTTCATCACAAAAAAAAAAAAAAAAAAGCTGACTAAATGAAGCTACAAACAGCTACTGAGAAAATGTCTATCAAGATTTTGCAGTACAGCGACCCCAGCAGAGAATCCACTGGAGGGCGCCGTTGCACAAGAACAAGGTCCAAGCAGTGTGATGAGGGGGTGACGTAAGAGCCTGGTCGGATCTACCCCTGAGCTTATTTCTCGACATGCATGCATTCCCTATTTGATCTGATCCGAAACTGAAGCCCGGCGGTATGACTCTGAGCTGTCAATAAAACCAAATGAGGCGAGTTACAGCCGTACAGACAGATTCTGATGACCTTATCCAACCACAGAGCTCCATGGTTCAGGGTTATAGGCTCTATAGATCAACGACAAAGTCTAACCTGGTCAGGAGTTTACCACAAGTGCCCCTGCTGAGTTACGACCCGTTTTGGCTTATAAATCGTACACAGCGGCTATCCTCAGGGATCTACTGCGTATAAAACATTCGCTATCACAGATACAACTGCAGCGGAAAACTAGAGACCATCATGTGATGGGATCCAACAGCCACATCGGGCCACGGGGGGGAAAGTGGGAGGGTGGGAACTGGCCCCTTCTCCACTTCCTCCCTCTTCTATGTTGAAAAATGCATTGTTTCATTGAATGTTTTCTTTTAAAGCTCTAACGCTGTGACTTTTCCTTTAAAAAAGAAAAAACACATTGTTATTTCTCTAAATCAACTATTTATTACCAAAGATATACAACATATATATGACTGTGCTGGTTAAGCTGTGCTAAATGTTAAAAGGCACCCATTTAACATGTTCAGCAAAGAGCACCGCAGATAGACAGACACACACAACCACCCAGCGACATACTGAATACTTCCTGTGACAGTTCCTGCTACAGTTGGTGTCTCCAGGACGACATTTTGGCTCACAGACCTCATGAGGTGAAAAAAAACAGTAAAGAGAGGCCATAAACCTGATGAAACCTGCAGGTTTGTGGCTGTGCATCTGTAGACAGACTCATCAAGAGAGCATGAGTCATTGTTTCTAGCAGGAGTGTTTTGGAAAGGTAAAGACACAACGCTGACGGCCGTCCCCGAGGGGACACAAATGTCCACGTCATATTCATGTGTTTCTTCGGGACATTTTCTGCAGAGGAACTGGACTTGGGCCTTCAGGCTCATCACACAGACATAGCATCACCAGAAAATGTCATTTGGGCTTTTATAAAACGTTGGAGATCCCATTGCAAATCTGACAAGTGAGGAAGACGTCACTGAAGAAGGAGATCTCTCTCTCTCTGAACTGCTGGTAGAACGCTGAGTGACTTGAATCGAGCAGGTGCATGTTTTATAACTTATGAGCTTATTTAGCGCGGAAGAAAGGCAAAGTAAAAACCCTGGACATTATATTGTGAGTTAGAAAAATATTGCTGCTTTTGTCATAATACTATTTAAATGAGCTAATTTTATCTTCCTGAATTAGAATGTGGCGCGAGTGCAGTTAATAAAAAGCTTAAACGAGTTCAAGAGGTCATTTATGTATTATATGACGTTGTAAAAAGGAAAAGGTGTTAAGCTGCGAGTGTATTTTCATCTAAAACTAATCCGTGGAGCTCAGTGTAATGCCGCACAAACCAAAGCTGCCCCAAAAGACAAGTTTAAGCCGGACATTTGAACGCGGGCCTCCTCGCGGTGAGCCGTCTTACCGTGGCTGTAGCTGACCCCCGGGCTGAGGCTGGAGGGGCTGGCAATGTGCTCCCTGTTGGGCGTTTGGAGGCCCGCCTCCTTCTCCTTCTCCCTCTCCTTGTCCCGCTCCTTCACCTGGCGCTGGCTCATCCTGCCTGGCGTCAGAAGGACGGTGTCATCACCGCACACTACGGCAGCTACGGATGGAGGGATGTCGAGAGGCAGCCAGAAAGGAATGGGAAGGGGTGGGAGGCGAGAGATGAGAGGAGAGATCAGACATGTTGTCTGCAGAGAACTTCTGCAGACAGCCCTCTTGTGGGGCGTCTGCCAGGCAATTTGATATCGAATGCCACTGTCGTTTTCATCCGTGTCTTAAGATTGGAAAGAGGCGCTTCGTGAGCGTTGTTTACCCCGTGCTAATGAAGGGAGCAGACTAGCTGTTCCTCGGGAGCTCATTGTGGTTTTGGCAGAAGACCAAAAACAAATATATGAAATGAAAACACAAGTTCTATCTGGCTTAAAGAGAGAGAGACGCTGCATGATTTGGTTACACGGTAGCTCCATATGAGGCTCGAGTATGAAAACCAAACAGCAGATATGGGAACGTTTTTGACGTGCAACTTCTTGGCTTTTCCAGACCTGCCTATTGGAATGATAGACACACGGTGTGTATGATGTAATAACATATACACATTTGTTTGAATTAGCTAAGCCACTCTACAATCTTCTCACGACTTGCTGATTATTATGGGAGACAGTTTGCCATAATAATCATGGTTATGGTAACATGCTTGACCAAAACACACTGCTCACATAATCCTGGTTGGTTAAAAGGCTTTGACTCTCCACAACAGCAGTGAGGAACCGAATGGTAAGGAAGTGGAATAAAAGGAAACGGGTGTTTTTCTTTTAAAGGAGGCAGCCGCTCAGACGGACTGCTTATACTACTTGAAAAAACTGCACGTATAAATAAAGCTCAGGGCTAAGTTAATGTCAAAGAGACTGCATGCAACGGCTGCGACATGACAATCTGCTGTTAATGGTTTATTAATGAGGTTGAATGAACTTAAGTGCTGGCAGAGCAATCAAGAAAACTGTTTGGAGCCTGGGACCAGTTTGAGTACACAAAAATCATGGAAAAATAAACACATTAAAAAAGATCGTTTGTCAAAGGAGATTGTGTCAAATGGGTGCATGTATATTAGCTCTTTCTCTTCCTTTAATAACCACAAACTAACTTTGCGTTTTATCTGCACCCTAAATAGCCGTGCTGACCCTTTCCCCTCACTGGGTGCCCTCAGCCCTTCCTCTGAAGGGTCACTAGCTTACCGGAGGTGGCATGGTGCTCTCTCAGCTCTGCATGGTGCTGGCAGGGGGAAAGGGAAACCGAAAAAGAAAAGTACAAGTGGGATGGAGATGGTCGGGGAACACAGAACAGAGAGAGAGAGAGGGGGGGGAGGGATTGAAAAAGTGTGTCAGGGATTTTGGATAAAGATGAAAGGAGGAGTAGGGAGGGCGTCCAGCATGTGTTGTCGACCAGATGTTGCAGTGGCAGGTTTGCGTGCGGCAGGATGGACGGTTGTGGGCAGCATCAGCAACGGGAGCAGGAGGAGAGACGTCGCAGCCACACAGGACGACAACAAAACATAAATAAAAAGAGGAGACAAGAGACAAGAAAACAAAAGAACAGACATTAGTTCAACCAAAAATATTAACGGAGGACACAACTTTTGACACAAAACAGGCAACAGATCGAGCCAATGGCAGAGATCATGATGATCATGAGTGTGTAATACAAGAGGATTGGTGCACAATAATGTTGAGCTTGGGTAGTAGAAATACAGTAGTAATAGTGTTTACAGTAGCAGCTATAATGTTTAATGTGTTTAGCACGCTATCATGCTAACACTTGCTCATAAAAAAACACAGTGCCGCTTCGGCTGATGGGAATGTCATGAATTCATAAACTTCATGGTGAAGACAAAATGTCAGCTGATTACAAAAGTCGTTATGATACATCATCTGGGAACCGCAAATGTCTATCCATAACAACAACAACACAAAGCTGGGTAAGCTTCAAGGTGTGGCTTTTGTGCGATTGACAAGTGGCTACCACGATGTCGTCCAGTCCAGTGGTTTCCGTTTTTTTTGTCTTTGAACTTTAAGCCTTTCACAGTGCACTATCAGTTCATGAACGCCCGTTGTAACATTAGCATTAATGCGTGCGGCTGCTGCGGATCACGTTGAAAACTGACGTCACAGTCACGAAACAACGCCGGATTGCCCTAATCCAAAGTCCGACAAAACCCAACCACAGGTAGGTAGGTCAGCAAGGAGAAAGACAAACGGAACAATGCCACTGATTGGATATTTCTCAATTAATCAGGAAGAGGGAAAGCAAAATGTTAAGTCCTGATTGGTTAGGAACCTTACAGACACTGTCTGAGAGGATAGACAATACCAAGAGCTGCTTACAACAACAATAAGGCGAACGGATTAGGTAACTCTCACTGCGCGTCAGAGGTCGATTAACAAGGCTTTGTGAGGGAGGCATCAACAGAGTGGTTTTCTAATTTAAACTTGGCTCAGCTCAATATCCTTAGTCACTCCCTCTGGGTTGAAAAACACTGACCTACGGTCACGAGAGCAAGGAGTTTAGCGGAGTTTGGGAGGATTCCTGACAGTTCTTCCAAAACAGTCCACGGATTCAAACCAACAACTTCCGCTTTTCCAACCAGTATGATCATTCTGCCGTCCATGATCACAGCCTGAGCCGATCCCGAAAGACCATCACATTTCTCGTTTGGTTTCACAAAAAAGATAAACTCATGGCAATTGTTGCCAACTTCTTCAACTGACAGACGTTAAACTCTATACCTGGTGATTAGTGCCGATTACTTATTCAGAGTGTGGGAGGAGATTGACGGAGAGACAAAGTGAGCGGCTATGAATAATCTTAAAGTGTCACTAAGACAAATAAATAAACTGTGACAAAGCAGCCTCAGAGGAGTTTCACTGCTACAGTGTAATGAGAGACACAGCTGGATCCTGACACGTGGCAGGCCTGTATTAGCATTTAAGAAAGCTTTCTCGACTATACATTGACAATCCAGCTCTGTGGAGGCTGGTGGGTGACTGCAGCGATGAATCTAACTGCATGACAGGCCAAGCAAAGGTTTTTTTTTATAGTTCAAGGTTGACTCATTCCATACGTAGACATGTGCGGGTAAAAATAGCTCTTTAATATGTTGTACAGTACTGTTTCATTAGTGTTTTTCTTTTTGCAGATTTTCAACAAAGAGGCATTGTACAATGTAAACGTTCTCACAGTGGTATGTCATGTTCTTCAACAGTAACAAAACTCAAACTTCCCTCCCATAATAGAATCGTTGTGCGAAGGAGTCAAGTGTAGGAGGTCAGTGACACCACGTACTCATGCCATATAGGGGCTTTGAAAGGACCCCCAAACATGTTATCAGATCCTTGTGCAGCATAGCCAAGTCTCTCATGATTCAGGCCAGATATTATGTGCACAAGTGATTGGGAATGTGTGGGTGGGTAAGCTTCCTTCCATCTCAATAATACTGATCATTTAGCTGGAAGGAGCCAAAGCATTACGTTGTGTTCAAATGCGCAGTTGGATCCGAAATGCCAAATAGGGCTGTTGGTGGGGGCGTGTGGATCTAGTTAGATTGCCTAGTTCAAAATTTAGAGTCGAAGAAAGTGTTGAAATACCACTCTGGAGGATGAATCTAAGCTCGGACAGACAGTCGCTTGCAGTTGGGGTTGACTCTGATGATAGAGGACGAACGCCTGCTGGAGAATGAAAGAAGAGTGGTCGATATCTTTCTCCCACGCGGCTTATAGTTTGGTTTAAGGGGCACAGTTCAGGCCTGATATATGATCACAGAGAAGCAATACAGGATTCTTTAGTTATTCAATTGAAGGCAAGAGCCAGATCGATGAAACTGGTGTCAGGGGCCTCAGGAAGGCAGGATATTCGACACTGCCCAGTGGGCCTTCAGTGGGTTAAGTCCAGACAGTGGATCGAATAAGAAAAACTGTTTTGAGTTGCAGTTTTTATTACAGGTCTGGGATCAGAGAGTCTGATGTTTTTATTCGCCACAATAGGATCAAATCCAACCGGTTAAATCTACTTTTAAACCGTCCCAAAATGTTTGGCAGGACTTTTTTGAAGAAGAGTTTGGGTTGAAAAAAATTTGCTCCCTTTAAAAACCAGAGCATTAATAAAGCAGCTAACACACATTTGTCAAGATAAGTGCTGCAGTAATGAGTCCTAAAACCAGAACTTTGTTCTTCCCAGCCCCTCAATGTGTTTTTTTTTTCAATAGTTTTTGCGTTAGATGACTGAAATAATCATTTTGGACGACACAAGTTTAAGAGATTGAAATGTGTTGTTCTTTGACTATAAAATACTTGTAATTTAAGCTTTAACATGTGGCTGAATGAGACTACAAAACCTACATCATGGCATGTAGTCAGCCTTTAGCTTGGTGGTGGAGATGTGAGGTCTTATGACTAATTTGCAGTTTGTTTATAGGATTGTTCATTCTCCATTTGTGAAGATTATCTTGCCAAACACAATGTGTAAGTATCAAAAACCTTAGTTTGCCAAAGAGTTCCTCTGTTGAGTCACCAGATGGATCCTTCATTTGACGTTTACCACCTTTAATGTCACTAAACTCTAATCTAGAGACAAAAATCATCTTTTCTGAAATATGTGTACAAGACAAAACATACATATAAAAATACATATAAATGTATCAATCATTTTAAAAGCCCACTCACACAAAAGGTCTGATTACAGACACTGGGAAAGATGACAACTGACACTCATAGCGTTTGTTTGAACAAAATCCAGATGACTTTCCAGTAACAGCGCCACACATCTACCCTTCGCCGCCCAATAAAACCACGATCTTTTATGAGACACCAGATGGACTTTGATGACCCTAATTGTCATTAAAGCGTAAAACAAACATCAGGGAAGCAATCAATGGCACCAGGAGGTTCGTGGACATGCTGCATTATGAGACTGAAAATACAGAAAACGAGGCGGAGCAGGTACTGCTGCACCACAGGACGGTGTGCAGCCCGCTGGGCTTAATAAAAGCAAAGTCGGATGATATGACTTAAAGCAAACAGACGTCACGGTGACGACTCGCACAATTGGATCCCGATGTAGTCCGCTTTTCTGCTGTGAAGGACAAAACATAATAGAGATGTAATGTTTGGCTCATAGTTCGACCTTGGGTGCAGGTGCATTTACATAAATCGTGCAATCGTGGCATCGCCTCTCTACCTCAGAACGGGCTAGTTTCACAGCATTTGGTTTTAACAACGAGCTCGATTGTTGCAAGTGCGTACATGTCCCTGCATGCATGTCAGACAACCTTCCCTGGATTAACAGAGATGAAAAGAAAACAGAACAATGGCATTATTAGCTAAAAAGGTAGTTTGGTTGTCGAGGGGGAAAACAATTTAATACACGGTGACATTTTGCAGTCTGCCTCTTATCTGGCTTTCAGACCAAAGCTGACAGCCTCCTGTGTCAATGACATGATCGGGCAGTGGAGGAGATGCTCTGAACTAATACTGAAATATCTCAAGTTGTGTCTGAGGCAGGGGCATGAAGTAAAAACAGAGCGGGGAGTAATGGTGCAAAACATGATGGTTTTCCTCCTCATTTTGAGAAAGATGATTTTGTGGGCCTCTTTGGAGAATTCGACGAGGACAAACGCCTCCAATAGCTGCCCCCCCTTCACCAATATGTTCCTTTCTGCAGAAGTGGGATTACCGTGCTTTCACACATACGATTCAAAGTTAGTTAGCTGCTGGGATTATCAACTGATTATCCAGTAGCACGCCATACTTTAGCACCTTTACTAGTAATGTAACTTTAACGAGACTAATCGCCCACTGTGGGCTGCCAATAGCTGGTATTTATCCGGTGTTTTAAACTCGCATTCTTTGTTTTGACCTCCAGCTTACCCAACGCTCTAAAGTAATGCCCAATACACAAGTGAAACCATTGCTCCTGGCCAGAGTTGAATCACAAACTGTAAACCTTTGTAAGCACAAAAAAAAACAAGCAAGTAGATCTACTTCAGGATCTAGACCAAACATGCTAATCAACCACAGTTTCTGGGAGATAACTAAGAACATTGTGTTTGAAATACTCATTTAAATGAGTATATGACCGTGAACAGGACTTTCCAGGACTTTTGACTTTTTCTCCTCTCGTTTTCCATGTTTAAATGACTGGAAAATTGGTCAACTGTTTTCCAGGTTTTCCAGGGTGATTGCGCATCCTGTGAAACTCTGCTGTGTAAAGTCCTCTGGTATCTTCATTGATTACCACATGCATTCCCACACTTCTCTACATTGCATCCCACCGAAAACAAGTTCAGCAAAAGGAATTCAAGATTTATCACAGAGATCAACTGCATGGAGTAATTACTACAAAAATGACCATGTATATATTATGTATACACATTACACACACACACTGTCACAGAAATTACCCTCATCTCCTCCAAACGCTGCCTTTAATGCAGCACGCTCTCTCTGCCCCTGGAAGGATGAAGAGCGCTTACGCGGGATAAAATGCCATGACATATTACATAATGTTTAAACATCACTCGCAGCAGATTTCTGACCCAGTTTCTTTTTTGGTAGCGGGGAAAACAGAGATGACAACAACAGATTTTTTGTTTTGTTTGTTTTTTTCTGTATCTGAAGGGCACCTTTTGCCATTTATTCAGCTTTGAATCAAAATATGTTGATATAAAGACAAAACACAAACGCCAGACCAGTCTAATACTGAACCAACCTGTCCTTTGTATTTCAAGCGACAAAGACAACAAGTGTTGCCAACAAATCAGTCTGTGTATGAGTATAATGTCATGGGAAAAGCATAGGTTTACATACATGGCATGTTTGAGTAGCAGTAACATGTCTGGAGAGATAAGACTATTTCCAAGAGCATCACAGTTTCTTCATTCTCCAGAACGTTTCCCTCGTAAAGAATTGTAATCAGTCTCATAAAAATACCAGGAACTTGTAATCTCTACCAAACCCCACCTTATATAAACAACGTAATCTTCATACTGCTGAATAAAAAGCAGCTATTTTGGTCGTTTCCAGGAAAGCCACAGCACACGACGGCATCTTCTGTCTTGTTTCTTTCTGTGTCCGCCCTGATGAAGCAAACTGACACCAGCTCTCCTCTCCTGATGTCCGAATAAAGTTGTTGCCCCAGATCCACAACACAGAAAAAGACGAGTCCGGACATCTCATAGGACGTTAAAGGGAGTTCCTGCATTACTGTGCCATTAAGTCAGGGGCATAAAATGATCATAAAATGAAACCAATATTGTCTATAGCATTTGGGACGATATAAGGGCCGAGAAAAGGATTTATCGTGACAGGCCTCGGTCTCTCAGAGGAAAAAACTAAATCAGCATCACGAGAGAATGTCAGCCTTTAATTCCTACATGAGGATAAGCATTAACTGTAAACTCCTGATGTCAAGACCAGGCAGGAAGGAGCTTCATCTGGTCACAAGGGAGACATTCAAATCTTGAGTGATTTGAACACGTTATAATTAAACTGACCCAAGTTCAGGTAATGACCTCTTGAAAGTAAAAGTCAATAATTCTAGGGGAAAAAAGCGATGTTCCTGATTAGTGAGGAACCATTCAGGTTTTTCTGACCAATGACACATGATTATGTTAATATCTGAACTTAAATTGACAGCAAACGCACACCATACTTGACAGCAATGCTTTTAAATTGCAACAAATAGCTCCTGGGTTATCACAGATGGGCAAAAGTCATAGAATGCATACAAAAACAAATGGTTTATGAGGGGAAAATGAAGCAACGTAACAAAGTGTCACAGTAAAAGCACATCTCATCTGTGCAAAGCAAAACTTCCATTTCACCGACTTCCAAACACACCCTCCTCTGCAGCACGAGCTGAGTGTGAAACGGCAGAGCGAGAGAGGCTTCATCCATCAAAGGACTGACACATCTGTCAGCACGGGATGGGGGTGTATGGAGATACAGACCAAGGCTGATTTACAGTTGGACTGGACTTCTACACGCGCCATCGATAAAACATCTGATCACGTGGTCCCGCAGAGTGTGGCCAGAGCCGACTCTGATGGCCGAGACGCTGTCCAGAGTACAGCCTGAGCCAAGGTACTTAACACTAGTCCTTCAACTGAACAGAAGGCAGACAGGTAGGAGTTTCAATCTATCAGAATAGGCAGCCTGCAAGTCTTTAAGTGCTGCCTGCAATCAAATGTCTGTGTCGACGGCGTCACACCCGACCAGGCAGGGGGTGAACACACACCCACCTCCTTTCCTCTGCATATGTATACGCACAAGCACATAGACACAAACTCGCCTGCAGACAGTTACTGTGGATGTGGGGCAATCCAGAAAATACTTTGAGCATGATTTATAGCAAGGAAATATTAAACGTGTGAGCTCTGTGCTGACTTGTCCGTACAAACTACGGCGTGTGAGGAACTCGTCCTCCAAGCGGACAGTATGAATAAACAAGTGGCATTGGTGTGCAGTACAGCTAAGAGTTAAGCAATGCTTATACTTTTCACTACATCTCAACGTTTGCTAACTGTCCTGAAGGGGCACTCATATAAAGCATCCTTTTGTTAGTCACATTGAAGAATAAAGGGAATAACTCCACTTTTTTATAATTTAAATACGTTACAGTTAAAGGCTCTGAAAGTGTTTAATATAAAATGTATTGGGTGTATTTAACTTCTGCTCCAGAAATGGGTGGAGGAGGACGGAGGGGAAA
Source organism: Clinocottus analis (assembly GCF_023055335.1). Classification (NCBI taxonomy): domain Eukaryota; kingdom Metazoa; phylum Chordata; class Actinopteri; order Perciformes; family Cottidae; genus Clinocottus; species Clinocottus analis. Next base: position 13,323,621 of record NW_027175932.1, on the reverse strand, counting down.
TCTGAAGCCTTGTACGGTCTGACAGGAAATCTATAAAAGAAAATTGTCAGCAGCAGAGCATTTGTCTGACACTGGAGCAAACCAGATATATCCCACTGTCTTTCTGTTTCATCCTCTTAGTTGATAACAAAAACCTAATGAAGTCGCCTCAGTGGCGACTGGGAAGCAAATATATAGAAAAATAAAAGATGCCTTTTGGGAGTTAAGTCTTGAACAAATTTGTCTCTGGTTTTATCTTTCATGAGGAAGGAACAGGAGAGGGGGGGGGGGGGGATATCAGACTTTCGACCTCACGGGCTGCAGACAGCATTTCATTACACTGTAGCAGCGTTTCAGCACATCAGCCTTCAAAATAGGTGCGGCGGGGGGTAGCTGGGTGGGTCCATCACCTCACATGGAGTGGAGTCTCAATTTCATCACTGAGGGAGGGTTACATGTCCTTTGAAGCTCTTAGAGATAGTCTTATCTCTGCAGAGATGTTACTGCTGCTAAAATACACCATGTAAACCTATCCTTTTCCCCTGACAAAATGATGGCCACAATAAAGATCAACAACGGTTGTGGTAGGGAAATCAAGTTAGGTACAGTACTACTACAGAACAATGCTATTTTATGCTTCATAATATTAGCATCTATCTACCAGTCTCAGCTGTGAGCTAGGCCACTGGCCAACTTCAATGTAAACCTCATGCGCCCCGGGGCACGGCTCAACAGTGAGGAAATGAAACATCTGGCTGACTTGGATAGCTAAGGTGTCCAGCAGGTGGTTCAAACTGGATTATAGTTACACTTTTAAGAGCTTTAGTTAACAACAGCGTGTATATTCATCAAGGTTCTACACACAAACCTCAAAAGGAGCTGGCAGCATGACGTCGTCTTCCGTCCGGTTGCAGCAACACATGCTGCCTATTATTAATTATGCATCACTGATAACGATCCAATATCATACCACGTACATTTAGTACCTTTATTGCCTATACGTAAGTACTTAACTTTAGGAGGATTTTAAATCCTTATGGTTTTGCTCCCCCTGCTGAAGTAAAGGATTTTAATACTTGTTCCACCACTGAAAACCGTCAGCATGAACACAATATCAGACTGAATAACGACAACAAGTAAAGTGGCAATTCAATCACATGACCAGATTTCCTCTAGGTGATTACGTGTAAGTGTTTTGGGGGGGGTCTGAATTGATAACGCTCGATTTAGCTCACTGTGGAATACCACTTTATTGTTTTAAACAATTCCCTGTCCTAGGAAGCCGCGTGGAGTCAAAACGCTGGACTCCGGCAGCTGTTCAGAGTAAATGAACAGAGGCCTCGGCCGGTGCTATCATTCTGAGTACGCTCACTCACCAAGCTGCCTGCCCTCCTGTGCTGCAGCCAAGATTCCCGCAGTGCCTCTTTTGTGGGCAAATAAATAAATAACAAATGAACAACCGTTCCTGGAAATCTTTTGTTACGTAACTGCATCCCAGCAATAGATCATTGATTAATTTGCCACACACGGTCACATATTTAGGTAGCAATTATGAATTCTGAATGAATTTTTTGCTGTTCATACTATAGACACATCTAAAACATCTAAATACTGTCCTTGAAAGCCTCACTGGGCTCTTGACAGGGCTCCTAGAGAAGTGTTGCATACAGTAGCTATCGTGTTTCCATAATGCAATGGGTTTTTCCTCCATCCTCTGTTGCAAGTAACCAGAACCCGACCTCCCCTCTCAACTCTCGGTCGTTAGCCTTGATTAGCGCTGTAGATTGGCTATAGGCCTGCGGCAGGCCTCCCAGTGCAGACAGTCAAGGATACATCTGAAAGAGAGGACCTTTAAGAGGCAAACCCTGAGCCAAGTAACTCTCTCCAGCACGATAATGGGAGCAGCATGATCTGCGTTAGCTATCCATGAAGCCCTTGAGCAAAGTGTGGCATGGGCGTGTTCAGTGACCGAGCAGATGGCAAGCTGGGGAGGAAACAACGCGGCAGACTCTGCGTCCAAGTGTGAAACCTTCCCACAAAGACAAGGCAGAAGTTCAAAAGCTAACTTATTTTTACATTACTACAGCTTCAAATGCGACTGTACACAGACATTATGATCAACTTCAGCTCGGCCTCACATGCAGTCCAACACTCCAGTGTCCCGCTGGGACACTTTGACGGTGTTGAGGCTCACTTGAAAGAAAGAGAGGAAATGCGTACCGTGTGTCCGGAGGTGAGCTTGTCACTGCCACAGCTTCTCGGTCTGACTAAACCACGGTACGACAAGCCACTGAGCTCAGCCCTGTCTCTCCCACACACACTAAACACTGAAGGGAGGAGACAAGGCAGAGAGAACGAGCATACAAGAGAACTAGAGCTCCTCGCTCTCTCTCTCTGATGAGTGCCCGCTCCTCTTTTCTTAGTAATTGTCCTACTCTGTAAATTTGTTACATCGCCGGCATTTGTTTACTCTTCCCCAGCTTTTTATCTGGAATCTTGACCTCTCCAATCTAACCGATTCCTTCATCTACTCCTCTCTCTATGAACCTCCCGTCAGGCGTCTCCGACGTACAATGAAACTCTTTTACACGTGTTTGTCAGACGAACATCATCTGACACACGAACCCGCGTAACATCACGCAGCCTCAAAACAAGGAAGTGGGCTGTTGGTGTTTTTTTTAAAGGGCTCGACTGAAAGCCACAATGAGGATCTAGTGTGTACAAGCCGCCCCCGAGCACAGCCATCGTAACCACGCGGCTCCTCCTCATGCTCTGGTTTACTGAGGCCCTTCTGCGCCAATAAACCGAAGCGCGCGGCCCAATCTCCCGGACCATTGTGGAAAATCACCCTGAAGGACGACGCAGACGCCCCGGGACCTCATTATGGGCCCAGTAATGCAAGCTTTAATGCACTCCTGTGCTACAGTTCCCATTAACCTGCGCCACTGTGGGGGCGGAGGGGCTTTAAAGCCACATGTAATTGAACATATGCTGAAGAGTCGTTACTGCAGATGCCTGAACCAAAGGTCGATTGTCAAGGCAGCAACACAGCCAAATGGTGCCCATGTCATCAACGCACACATGTGGAGTCCTCAGGCAAGGTGACGCTGAGGTCTGCTGTGTTTACTTTGCACAAGAGAGCATTTTTGACAGTACTCTGTAATTAGGACAAAACGGACGGGTGGTTTAATGGCTCTAAAAATAATGGTATACCGTGGGTGCAGCCTCAGTGGTTCTCACCAAAATGTGACCAGATTGCTTGAAATAAGATGTAGAACATCAGTTGGTGCCATTAAAATGTACTGTGAAAACTTATGTATGAATACTGTATACTCCGCATGTTACTCAAGTGAATACTGTATACGCTGCATGTTGCAGTCCTCCTGCTTGTGCTGGTAGAGGATGAGATACAAGCAACAGACGGACCTGCTCTTCAAAAACACACAATCCAAGATAAGAAATCTATCGTTTGCATCTTGACCAAAAAAGGCCTGTTGCTTGCACTGCTACGAGGTGCCAGAGGAAGTCACCAAAATTTCTTTTAAGAGGACTAAAAATAGTCCAAATCAAACAAACTGCATCAATCACATTTGGAAATGTAAAGCTTGTTAGCAATTTAACATTGGCCATTTTAATTAGACTAAAGAGCTCAGCTGCTGCCAGAAAACCCCTGGTGGGTGTGATTCAGTCTGGGACTTTGACGACGAGGAAGAAATAACAAAGCACCCATTTATGGTAGTGACTGTGGCAAAAACTCAGTAATTTGGTGTTGCATTATTAATTTTCTTGAGAATAGCTGCAATTTAGTTATTTTTAAATGCGTAGAACCTTCCAAAAAGTGGATTTCAAAGGGCACTTATTTAGTGGCTCAAAACGCCCCCTAAATTAGAACGCTATGGAAATTATCATTTTATCATCACATACGTCAACTCAACTTCTGCATTCAACCCATCCGAAGCTTCAGTAGCAACTTGGGTAGGACTAGTTTTAAACGCTGTTACAGTAAAGTGATGTAATTATCTAAACTCACCTGTCAAACAATTATATAAATATATACAGTGGGAGCCAGGTATTGAACCGACAACCTTGTGATTAAAAAGAAACAACGGCTCCAGTTGAAAAATGGATTTATTAACATATTCTCTTTTATTTTGCGCACAAACGATTCAGATTTCTATTTTACTTCTTGGGAATTTTGAATCTGTATATTTTTAAATATATTGACATTAACTTTTTCAAATTTTTTGTGATATCATGAAGACGCATCCAGAATATGATGTCCGACATATTCCACAGTATAATATCTCATTTTTCCTCCATTATTGGGAGGAAAACATAACCTCACAAACAATATAGAAAAGGTAATTCTACAGCTCCTATAATATATGACTCTCGATACAGTGGGTGCTGCTTGATATAGGACTATGACGTACCTGTGCATGATAGCTATAGGATACACTTGAAAAAGAGGACACGCATATTACACCATGCCAGACATGATTGCGAGGATGGCTGCCACTCTTCCCAGCATTGAAGCCGGCAGAAGACATACTTCATCATAATTGCAGCCAGTGAGCTGACACACAATATATTACCCTCCTCGAGCCAAACTCCAAGAGGGATGTGTGCACGCGTGTGTTCATGTGTGCACTGATCAATTCACACCAGAGAACCAAAACAGAGCTGAATGTGACTCAAACAAATCCGAAAAGGACCCTATCATAAAAAGCAACACTTTAAGGGAACAAAGACACACACAGACACAGAAAGTGTGTCTACCAATAACCCAATCCGTGTGATGCTACATGCTGCCTGCCTTTTTCATTCCCCGTGCTAATAAATCCATACTGCCTTGGCGGCTGCCTCCAAATCAATAACCCACCCACCGCCTCGACTTTTTCTGTCGGTGAATGACCGCGCCAATCTTAGCAGGAGACACTCCACTCAAGGTTCTCCACAGCACTTGGTTAAATCCTAAAAATCCACAACCTCCCTCATATCGTCTAATGTTCACTTTGTCGAGTCTTTCTTGCCGTTCCTGTATATTTCAAGACTTTCATTTGCACTAGGTCGGGGTCTGAGGCCAAGCTTAAGCCGTGGAGAATAAGCTTGCTTTTCCTGTTTACTTCAAACCGTTTACTTTAGTGGTGAGAATGTGTCTCATCAACCCATGCTGTCAGCTCGGTTCTGTCAACAGCACCCTGGGTCCCACTACTGATGTGCAGAAGCTGATGCAGACTCGCTTTCTCACTCCCGAAGAGCAGCCTGAAGCCAATTTTCACCTCTAGCTTCTTGCTGTCACAGTCTGTGGCACCGGCTGTCTAAGAACCAAGACCCCGTCTCTGCCAGTTAAGACCGTGTTCTTTTAACAGCAAAATCCGGATTGATTAATACAGTGATGCATCAAAATGTGCACTATTGGCATTGTTGTTTATTTAAGGACGTGTATTGCAGCAGAGGAACAGATATCAGCTGCCCCACAACAGGAGTCTCAACGCAATAACAAAACATGAAAACCTCCGAGGGGGGTGACTCCTTTTCTTAGGCGCTCTAGAGATGGCAAGTTGGAAAAAGTGGATGCAACTACAAATTCAGATACAACTATCCATCCAATAGCAGACATCTAACTCCTCACCACAAATGTAACCCTCAGGGTGGCGCTAGAGGAAGAGTCAAAAGTCATTGGAAGGCATCCAGAGGAACTACGCATGTCTTCAGAAAACCTCAGCCACGCGATCACACAAAAGTGGAGCTATTTTACGGTGGAGCTTTGGACCTGTTGGAGGAGCTCGGTGAAAAGTAATCGGATCACCAGTCGTGAGCATTAATGGTCACTGGACCATGAAAGTCTGTATCAAATCTCATCCAGTAGCTATTGAGATCAGGACCAAGGTTTTAGAATAGATTTTCAGCTGCATTGTCCACCAATTTCTTCTGTTTGAAAATACATTCGTTACTGATACACTTCTGTAGCCATTTTTTTAAAAAAAAAGAAAGTAAAATGGAAAAAAAGAAACTACTACTCAACTCCTTAAATACTCTCTGTAGCCGCGAGGAAGACGGAAGCAAACTGGTGAAAACCAGAGGTTAGCCTCAGAAATCAATCTTGACCTCCAGACTTGTCAACATAGGTCTTTATGAGCAGCAAGCAAGAAGAGATGCACACATGGGCAATTCTCTAGTTCTTTTATTCATAAAAAACTCAAACTCAAGTTATGTTGTATCTTGTAGAGATAATGTCAGGCTGCCTGATCAGTGCTGAAAGAAAATTCTAGTAACAAATTCCTGCTACCTCCCCAGATTCCCCCCAGCACCAATGACACAAGCACACTGCTATCACGTTGTAACGCTGGCAGCCTGTGCCTCTGCTCTCACTGTCCCTGCTCCATCCATACTGAGCCTCATATAGGGACCAGACACAAACCCCTACACAGCTTCACCTGTGGCCAATTAGGCCTCATCAATGGCACCTGTTCCCTGAGCCGCCCCTCCCCGCTCTGCAGCTGAGCCTAACCACGCCCCCAGCCACAACGCTAGTCTACGTATCATGTGTCTAATTATGTTTGGCGCCAACTGGTTTGTGGCATGTGTTGTAGTTGCATCCGATGTGAAAGTTACCCACGTTGCTCCTGAGAGCATTGCAATGACACATTTTTTTAAAACATTCATGAAAGAGACATCGAAACAATGCATTCATACTGAGGAGCGTCCCAGCACAACTAGTCTTGTACTGTTGGCAACCATAACAAACAGACATCTGGAACAAATAGGAGAGATGAGCCTTGCCAAGGGGCAATTTTAACAGCCACCGAGGATAAACGCTTTTATTTTCTCATTCAGCTGCTCAAATCCTCCCAGTCAGTGATCCCCCTAGTCACAGATCCTGTGTCCTTACCGCTAAACTACCCAAAACCCATTGTTGGAGTCCATCATGTCTGTCTATGTGTCTTTTCACTGCTGTCTATTCTGAACAGCAGGTCACCAGCTCTTTCATTATACTATGTACAATGCGAATGACAGCAGACTGAATGGTGGCGTGCCTCCCACAGCCTTTCATCTCATGTTGGGAGCATCTCAACAGACGGGCCTTTCTTCTTCTTCTTTTTTTTAAACAGCAGCACCGGCCAGCAACACAATACGTCCTGTAGCCCAAGTCTCACACCGTCCCGGTACTGCGGGGTGTCCATAATGTGTGAACAAGTGATAACACCCCGGAGACACCACAAGGATATACATTTCTGCATCTCACTACTGCATTTTATTTCTTAAACTGCAATGCAACTTTTATTCTATTTATTTTTTTGACAGTTTTTTAATGTTTTAAAATGAATGTCCTTAATTGGTTTTAAATCTTGTTTTCTTCTGCATTATGTTTTGATGCTTTAAATGCTTTTCTGTTAAGCACTTTAAATCGCCTTGTCGTTGAAATGTGCTTTACAAATAAACTTGCCTTGCCTAACCACAAAAGAGGCTTATTGCAAAATCACATACAGGTACACATTCATCAAATTCAATGCAATCAAAAGGAAAGCATTCAGAAGACACTGTGAATCCCCCGACGTGGCTTTCAAATCAATTCATGCATCAGCAGTTTGATTATGCAGCCACTGAAATAGGCTCCGGAGAAGGCGGGTGAGGAATTCGCTCGCACTACCGGCAGACATGGAGTGTTATTAAAACTCACTCCCACTCCAAGCAAGACTCAAAGAAGTAGGAAAGGCTTTTAGCTCTGCTCCCATACCATCTCATTGTGGGTCATTGTCTGCGGAGGCCCGTGGGGGGAGATGGACAGAACCGTTATCACCCTAGTTATCTGCAATTATAATTGCCCTCCCGTTCCCTGCAAACTGGCTACTGAGGATTATGATGAAGGTGAAATGAAAGGGCAGAATCACACTCCTGAGAGCTGAGAGTGGTGTTCTGTGTGTGTGTGTGTGTGTGTGTGTGTGTGTGTGTGTGTGTGTGTGTGTGTGTGTGTGTGTGTGAATGAATGTGTTTATGCTGACTTAAGGGGCCACTGGTACCTCATCACTTCTTGATCCATTTAGAACAGGGGGCCCCAAGCTTTTTTGACACCGAGAACTACCGGAAGGGTAAATAATAATATGGAGTAATTTGTAATAACATACTTTTTGGTTTACTTTTAAATATTATAAACCATTAAGATACTGTTGATGTTCACTGATCACGGTTAATAATTCCTCACAATCATTAATAATGGTTCGCCAAGTGATCTTATGAAAACACAGAAGCTACACATATATTTAAACATATTTTTCTATTTATCTCAACAATGAATTTCAACATGTATATGACAGAAAATATCCAATTTGTCATATTTATTATACTGTATGAACTATGTTTTTCTCAATGCAATCATCTCCTGTACTCCAGTGCTGCTCATACCACTTGAAAAAATAATAAAATGCAGTTTATTATTGTCCTTTGCACTTCACAACAGGAGATACATATCATACTGTTTCATATATATCTAAGATTAGTCTTGATGTATTAATCTTATAGATAAATTCAAAAATGAGGTTTGTCAGACAATAATGATAAAAAAGTAAAACAAAAAACTAAACAAAAAGGGAGAAATAACCACATTTTATATATATATATATATATATATATATATATATATATATATATATAGATAGATAGATAGATAGATAGATAGATAGATAGATAGATAGATAGATAGATAGATAGATAGATATATAAACTAAGCTGGCGCTCACTAGCAACAACAAAAGAACTATACAGGATCATGTTTCATAATAAATGCATTCTAGTAAAACCGCCACGGTAGAGCTCTTCTCAGATCTGTGATACTGAGGCCCCGTTTACACGAGGGGAAAACGCATATATATTCATGCGGTTTGGCCTTTCATTTACACGAAAACAGACATTTTATCACGGAAAACGATCATTTCTAAAAACTCCGGCCAAAGCGGAGATCTATGAAAACTCCGTTTGCGTGTGCACTTTGTCAAACAGAGTTTTAGGTCCTCAAACGTCACCGTACGCGACTAAAAAGGCATAACGTCATATATGAGCGTCCTCTGTTTACATTTTGCTTACTGATCACGGCGCTCGGTGGCATATTTATCCGGTTATATGTAAACAAAAACTTTTTGGAAAACGATCATGTGTGTGCGATGTTGTTTTTGAAAACGGAGGGGCAGAAATATTCGTTTCTGTAAATACCCGGCTACGTGTAAATGTGGCCTGATATTGAAGTGTACTCAGTTCTGTTTTTCTGCTGCTTTCAGCATTGTGCTAAAATACAACAAATTGCTTGTCGGGTTAAACATTGACAAGAAATGATTTCCAACATTCTTGTGTTGGGCAAACATTGGACTGAACACAAAAGACAGCAATAAAAATGTAAGGATAGTTACATTTAAAAGATACTATATTGAGCAGTCGGGACTATGAAACAGCTTCCAAGATAAACACACCTCTGTGTGACCTTTTAGTCTGCAGTTAAAGCTGCCTTGTCTATCTATTGACACACACACACACACACACACACACACAGACAAGTTTAATTACTAACAGCAAATTGCAGCGTCTGCCAGCGTCTGCCAAGCCTGTAGCACGTTAGCAATATTAGCACCTTAAGCTAATCATTAAGGTTCAACGAGCGTTCTCCTGTCACTGAGGCCGGCCGGGAACAGGAACCCATTCCAACTTCAGACTATACTTGGAGGTAGAGTGAAGACCACCAATTATCAGGGACGATTATCAGCGTCGAAGAGGCATTGAGACAGGCTTGGTGGATTTAGGATAACTTCTTGATCTCAAGTGGAGCCTGCTGAATGAAGAGCATGCTTTGTGTGCAGCGCATGTGGCGTTTCTTACCTTTAATCTTACAAAATGTAGCACTCAGAAGGACATAATACCGTCTGAAAGCACCATAATGTTTGTTGATTTACTCCCGATTGTTTTCGGATCAGCAGGTTGACTATCTGGCTGCATACATGAGAGTGTGTCGACTCACCAAAGTCTTCTCAGGCTCCTGCTGGGACTCGGAGGAGGACTCCATGGTTGTGTTGAACCAGAGTCGGGCCCGTCAGCGCTGCTCTGACGACTGCATATCTGTTAGGAGGGAGAAGCAGTACGTTACCAGGACAGCAGTACCACATAGGTTTCATTACTTTCACTTCAATATGTTCATGTTTTGGTCCCCTGCGTTGTTTTAAGAGCAGTTATTTTCTACCTTGGAACAGCACTAGGTTTTACATTAAGTACCCTTTAACCTTGTGTGTGCCAGCTAGCTCTCCAGATTGGACTCATTTGCAACACCATGCCTACTTATTTCTCACATTTCAGAACGAACCGGCAGCACTGGCAGTTTTCCAATACAAGAGCGTGATGGATGATTTCCTTTTGTCTCCACCCAAACAAAAGGTGCAGTAGCTCCAGGCCTGCTTGTGGTGCGAGCAGAAGAGGGTGGAGGATAAGCCAAAGCGATGTTTGCTCCTTTTCCCAAACAGTCCTGAACAAAATTCTTTTGGTCTATTTTTTTTTTGCATTCGGGCCTTAGGTTGTTTTCCCTATAGAAGTGTTGAAGCGTGACACTGTTTCCAACCTTTATCCATCCCAGGAAGGTTTGTGCTGGCTGCCAACTGGCCGCTCCACCAACCAGCTGGGAGCAACTCGTGGCTCCATCAGCGAGGGCACCTGCTGTCGGTCACTTCACGAGCAGGACTTTGAATCTAGTGACTGTTCTTGGTATATTTAGGATGGCACGTTACAGGAAAGGTCTTTGACTCAGCTGTCAGCCAACTCAGATTTAACCACTACCTGCTCAGATGTTGTTATCACACTTCCTCATAAAACACTATGACAATCTTTAAGGGATTTTAATCCATTCCATATCAAAGCAGTTCAAATTGCAATGCTTAGCACCAATTATAAAGAAGATACTTTGAATGCCTCATCTGCAAAATTCGAGGTGAAGTAATTTATTGATTTAACGATTATTTGGTCAACAGCAAATTAATAGGCAACTATTTTGATACATAGTTTGTCAAGTATGTTTTTTCTGGGATAGAATGACAAATTTAATGGTTTCCAGCATCTCTTTGTTTTGAGAATTGTGAACGCAAAGAATTTGTATTCTTGGGCAGAACAAGAGACTTGAAGACATCAACTTTAGCTTTTGGTAACTGAATAATAAGAAAAATGTTCATCAGACTTATTAATGTTTCAAGTTATCGTTAGTTATTGCTAGGGCTGCACAAGTAATTGAATATTAATCAGGATCATAATGTTATATATATATATATATATATATATGTTATTATTTCTCCCTTTGTTTACTTTTTTGTTTTACTTTTTTATCGTTATTGTCTGACAAACCTCATTTTTGAATTTATCTTGAAGATTAATACATCAAGACTCATCTCAGAAAATTCTGCTGCATATAAAATCAAACGCTTCCTAAACTAACAGCCACCAGGCGGAGATCCAGATGTTGTGGCTTCCCTTTTAAAAAGGGAACCGCCATGCCGCTGTGCACGCACCCTGCAGTGGAAGCCTGATGGCTGCGTCTGCAGTGAGCGGTGATGGGCAAAATAAAAACGCAGACTGAAGGGGAAGAAGAACCTTATTTCACGGCTTATTTTTGACACAAACGTGTTAATTAGCATTGTCTATGATCCAAAAGAAAACAAAAAGAGGTGGTCCTAACACCAAGAATGACTGTTCGTCCATGAGCATCCACCACGCGCACGCAGTCCTCCATCAACAAGCCTCGACTGGTCAAAATGTTTGACCAGTTGCTGCACAAGCACACAACAAAACACAAGTCTGACCCTACTGTTCTGCCACTAATGCTAATACTACACTAAATCCTCAACATGAGTTTCATGAACAAGCGGGACCATCTGTTAATTACACTTTATGCTTCCGGGGAGATTACTCTGGGCGGAGCAGCTGCCTGCCAACACGTGGCCGTCCTGAAAAACACTTTTAAGATTATGGGAGGCCGCCACTTGTGCTGATTGCTGTTTTGTTTTGTGTGGAGATATGAAAGGCATGAACCCTGTGGTCCCTACTGAGATTACACCTTGTCAGACTGTGTGTCCACAGGACGCCATTGAGAAAGACAGACTACTATGAGTGGAGGGTTGACACTGCGGATGTTGCCAACAGCAGCAAACAGTATTACATTGGCTCAAATAGGAATTGAGAACTCGAACACTGCAAACGTGTACATCAATATCGCACCCTCTCGCCCCGGAAATGATCCGATTAAGAAGCAAACCAGTGAGTCGTAGACGACACCCCAGAACAGACCCCAAATTGCCAGACCTAGTAGTGGTTTAGGAGAAAGCGCTGCAGCTTTATAAAAGGTGCCAGGACACAAGGTCACAAACCAACCCTCCCACCTCCACACACACATACCAGCCATTCTGCCAATGTAACGCTCCAACAGCCTCACACACTTCATCTGGCCTTGACTCTCAAGGACCCCGTCACGCTGAGACAGGCGCTTTCCCCTCTTTCAGCAGCTTCAGCCATCAGCCTGGAGCAGGGGCCACACAGTCGAGGTGGCAAAACAACACAGAAATCAAGGGCCGCGACCACGGGGAATGGTTCACAGCAGTGTAGGGGAGGGGGACAATTGTTGTTTCGTTTTATTCCTTGTCATCTCTAATTGCAACTGTACATCATCTCCAAAGTTATAGCGATGACAAGTGATGTGCCTCTGGGATACTTTCAGTGTTTTATCTTATCACCGGGTCTAGACTGAGCCCTGGGCCACTGACTTCCATTTTTTGTATTTAGTTGACACTTGTAAGACTCCATGTGCAACATATGCTTCGCCCTCTGCTCCAGTTTATTTTTAGGCAGACTAAATGCAAATTATCTCTGAAGTCAGCCTCAATATGCAGCTTTTCTTGTGGGGACGTGGCACAGATCTAAACATTTTCTGTTTTTGAGTGAGATGTTTTAACAGTTTTTGAATGGATGGACCTTAAATAATAGCACAAATATCCATGTTTCCTACAGGACAAATTCTAATCACTTTAGGGACTGCTTGATTTAAATATATACACACACACACACACACACACACACACACACACACACACACACACACACACACACACAGTCCAATATTTTATGTTTTACATAAAATACATGCTAACTAATGGTATTCCCATGAGCTTTAGCTGCACTAGTTTAATGGTAAACATTATAAATGCTAAACATCAGGATGGTAGCATGATAGCATGTTAGCGTGCTGATGTTAGCAGCCGTGCCTCAGTATCCAGAGACTTTTAATCTTAGTCTCATAGTCTAATTATTTCTGCCTAATGAAGCTGGGGTTTTGTTTTGGTCCATTTTCATACTGAACTGATTATGGGCATGTTGGACTCCACTTCTCTTGATAAACAATGGACTATCCAGTGACAGACATCCACTCTGCTGTGGCTCCATTGTCTTCCCTTTCTCCCACACTTTAGGGACACTGCCCCTTTATCCAAGCTGGCCTATAGCAGTCTGCTTCAGCCGTACCTCAGCGGCCTGTCAGCTAATCATTGCCAAAGATAAAGGGCAACCGCACAGGGAATCCTAAACTTGTGGTTTGGGCGGTGGCCCTGAAAACAAAGCTGGAAACGCTGGCTCAGGGGTTCCTTTGCAGAGCCAAGAGAGGACAGAGAACTTTTTGGGATAACGGGAGTTTTCAGTTGCCAGATTTTCTCATTCATGCTCCAGTTGGAGAGCATAAATGTAAAGGTGTGTTAATATGTATCATGGTGAGAAAAAATATATATATTTTCAGTCTTGATAAGCAGCGCCACAAGAAACTGTTCTTGTGCTGTATATTTCGAGGGATGAACATGATGATGGCCGAATGGTTATGAGACAAATACCCCAATAACGAATCCAAAAAGGTTTCTGTTCAGAATAAGCACAGAGAATATGTGGCTTTAAGTACGACTGAGCGACTGTGGATCAGTGGTGAGCAGAGATCGTCTTTCAATCAGGGTATTGGCGGTCTGATCCCTGGCGCCGCTCGCCCATGTTGATGTGTCCTTGAGCAAGACACTTAACCCTAAATTGCTCTTGTAGCTGCATACCAGATGATACTGATGTGGCACCTTGCATGGTAGCTCCTCTCACCAGTGTGTGAATGGGTGAATGATGTCATGTAGTGTTAAAGCGCTTTAAGTGGTCGGAAGACTAGAAAAGCGCTTTACAAGTACAGGACCATTTACAATTTAACTCCCTCAAGTTTATTTATGTTATGTCCCTCTGGATGTTAACACTGGTTTAGTTTATAATACAAACTTCATATTTTCTTTTGTTAATAGGATGATGCATAATTTTCTTTCAATCTGACAAACATCCCAAAAATATGATGCATGCAAGTTTTAACAATAATGCTCGGTTTATAGAAAAACATAATGAGAATCAGAAAAGATTTTTTTGGACGGCTCGTCACTATTGTTTTCAAATGTGCCGCAGTTTTTACTTTGATTGTTTTTAGATTAACAGTAGGGCTCAGCTCAAGGGCGAGCAAGGATAGCAATCATTTCAGGACCCCTAAGCTGATTGTGGTGACGTTGCAGTCCGCTCCCGACAGCCACAGAGGCAGATCTGTAGAGGCCGTCACTGCCACCATGCTGGACGGGTGATGAGAAGCAAAGCATGACATTGTGACAATGTCCCACGTTGGTCCTTGATAGTTCTTTCCCCGCCTTGGTAATACAATTCAAACACCAAACCACAGTGTGTTTTATAGTCTGAGGAGCTTAATCTCTTTCTTTAACGTGATTCTACCAGTTTTCACTGATGGCAACGCCAATGCTATTTCAATATCTTAAGAAAGAAAATAATCTGGATGTATTTATTGGCTCCAAATAAACACATTCAGCTTCAGGCAAAAATGGTTGAAGTCTTATCTTGATGGCTGCACAGTGCTGGAGCTGGAGCGTGACCAACTACAGGCAAGGAGGGGCACAACCAGCCACATAGACACACCCAGCTTTAAGGTGACTGGCTGGATATTGGCACTTTACAGTCGTGCTCGCGGCTCCGTAAGGCTACCGTTGGGCACACTGTTGCTCTGACCTAAATGCTGCGTCCTGACGTGCTCACTGTGACCATGCCTGCATGCCGATGCTCAACAGGTATGGCGCTACCTGAAACAACACAGAGGCTTTTAAGTCAGAACGCCTGCCTCGAAAAAGTGCAGCTTCAATGCAGATAATTATCAAATAGAAAACAGACACAGATGTACCATTAAGACGACCGGCTCACATGAATACGGACAGATCCAAAATCTACGAAGCATGTTCTTCTTTTTCTCTTTTTAAAAAAAAGATCAAATAGCCCATTCAGGCTCGATGTAATTTCCTGTGTAGAGGCATGTCAAACATGAGGCTGTACTAGACATGCCAGCTTGTCAATAATGAGGGCTTGTGTTTTAAAATGCTTTCTATGGAAATGAGAACAGCAGGACGTAGGGAGGGTGGAAGAGGGGACATTCAAGTTGCTGGGTCCAAACGTAATCGTCTGCCTGTCCCAGTTTGGTGGTCAGGGGAAGACATCTTTCACAGAATTAAAGCCATGTGGGTCAGGGAGCGAGGACTTTTAATCAACCATGTAAGTAGAGGCAGAGGATTGGACTGGACCACAGATAACCTAACACTGGTTTACCAGGATAAGAATCACTGTTTTATCCTCTCCCCTCTGGCAAGGAAACCTACAGAAAATCTGCCACTGCACATGTAGGAATACAGAGACGCAAACACAGAAAGCAGGATGACTTTCAATGTAAAGAGCAGATTCAGGACAATTGCAGATGATTCATTCATGAGGCTCGCAGCATTGCAAATTAAAGATCCTCTGGCGGCCAATCCTGTAGCACAGATTATAATCTCATCCTTGAAAAGATCCTATTTTCATGAATACAAAATAACTTTACATAATATCGGTCCCCTCCCCAGTGAAAGCATCTGGGAGCGTCCTGAAGGTGTAGCTTCATACATCTGATGAAGCAGAAATTATATTAAGGCAGTGCTAAACAAAGCGCGTTGACCCACTCAGCGCCTTGCGTTAGCTATTCTTTGGCTAATATTCCCTACGTTCTAGGCTAGGCTAATAAGATGCGATATAAAGGTCTGGCCGTCCAAAGGCCAAACTAAATGGCACGCTGTAAACATCCTGACAGGCTGCAGTTAAAAGGATACGGCTACTGTCATTCTGTAGTGTTCTTATCGTTACAAAAAGACATTGAAACGTCCGTCTCTTAACCCAAACCTTTAGGTTCTTCCTGAAATATACAAATATGTAGTAAAATAAATTTAAAAAAAGACTAAAGCATTTTGTTTAACTGAGTTTCAAAGTGCATTTCTTGGTGATCTAATGAGTATTTCCAGCAGCAGGACGGTGCTATAAACTACAGTGTGTGTATGCTTCTCGGTGATAACAAACATGTGACCCAGTGCAACAGTGTGGCTCATTGACGATCGGTCAGGCTCCTGGTGCACACGCAATACTTGTTTGTAGGATTCACTGGTCGATTTTCCATGGGATTTGTTATCAGCAGGAGACGTTTAGAATAGTGTGCGCCCATCAAAGCCGCTCTCCACGTGCTTGCCACTGTGTAACATGTGGCACACCAGCACAGAGACGAGACTGATCTCATGTAAATAAACTTGGTTTAGAGTTATATAATTGTGTGTTATTATTAAAACAGTGCTCGTGTGGTGCTTCAATATCATCTCTGATAACGAAACCTCCCACATGATAGAAATATCTTGTCCTTCTGTAACATCGCCGCTATATTATCCTGAAGGGTGGCAGAATGGCATCGTGGAGCTCCGGCGGCAAGTGTGTCGCCTCGCAAAAATAAAATCGCTTTTGAATACAACAAGGTGACTCGGCGCTCAGAATGCCGCGTGGATGGCAATGCTGATGAGCGCCGGGTCTGAACTCCTGCGGTGTCAAGGAGACGGTGGTGACCTCTGAGCGGTCGATCCCCTTATTGGGAGGAGAACGCTGTGGCTGCTCGGCTTTTTGACTCGTAACGAAACGCCATGAAACAATCCCTGCCACAGAGACGGAGAGGGAAATCAGAGAACAGAGCTAGAGATGTGTGTGTGACGCACACAGCCCAAGCAGAATTATGTGTGTGCATTTGTGTGTGTGAGTGCGATGTCTCTTGCATAACAGAAAAGGGGAGAGAAGATTTGAAGCTGAGAAGTCAGACCATTCAGCTTAAAGATTTAAAGGATTTGTGGAAATCACAAGAAAGTAAAAAATAGTGCAGAGGTCACTTGGCGGCAGGCAATATTCCTGTGACCGGAAAATGACCTTTGAAGAAAAAAGTGCATCGGGGAGAGGGGTGAAAAAGAGGTGAGCCGGAAGACGGGCGTCGTAGTCACCGGCTCTACCTAATCGGTGCCGTCAGCAGTTGGACGAATATGATTCAGCCTGGGATTGTCGGCAGCTATCTGCAGCCAGCCTCCGTATCAGGACACATCATTGGGCTGTGGCGTGATGTGACTTCAATGTATTTGCATCTGTCACAGGCTTCCAACACACACACACACACACACACACAGACACACACACACACACACACACAGTGTGAGAACAACCAGAAGAAGCCTCAACAGTGAAACTATTCCACACACAGGAACACAACCGGACGACGTTCATCCGGATCAAAGTGCAGGTAAATTCTAACACACCAACACACAGACGGGGGCGCGGAGGCCACCGGACCGACGCAGCATGCACGTGTGCAAGAGAGCGCAGGGGAGGTGAATAAAAGGACCTACCTCATGCAGCTCGAGTAGCAGAAAGCACCATTATATTCACAACACAGTCGCTATGAGAGAGAGAGAGAGAGAGAGAGAGAGAGAGAGAGAGAGAGAGAGAGAGAGAGAGAGAGAGAGAGAGAGAGAGAGAGAGAGAGAGAGAGAGAGACATAGAGATGACATCACCATATTTTCTCTTCCTCTTCTGAAATGTGGGCTACCGCTGCAGGGCTGCTGGAAGCAGTCACAGCTCCCTGTGTGTGTGTGTGTGTGTGTGTGTGTGTGTGTGTGTGTGTGTGTGTGTGAGAGCACTGACAGATTTTCATATCGGCATTCCCTGCTGGACGTGACCTCAGTGTATTGTAGTTGTGCAACCCCAACAGAGTCCTCCAAAACACACAAACACACACACCTGAAATATGAGACAGATCAATATCAGTCCTTTAAAGAAAAATATCATGTGATAATTCCTCCGCGGGGACGAGCTTAAATGTTACCCAGTGTATCACTGAGTGCCTGTTACAGTCGATACATCAGTTTTCTAGGGCTTCTCTGATATTTGAAATAAAAATTCATGGAATACAGCCAACCGAGCACAAGGTGCTGTACTACTATTTCCCCTCGGAGGGGAGTTGAAAATTTTAAGGTCAAGTCATGTGACCAGGAACATCCAATCGCAGCAGTCTGTTCTCTCTTCTGTTAATATCAGTCTGGAGGAGATCATTTTATTGCAGGGCTACACAGCATTTTACGATCTGTCGCATGGACAATAATTCATTTTTTATATCATAGTATTGGATTTGCCCGGCGCAACGCTGCTATTGTGTTCGGTCTGAACACTAGTTTACTGAACATTAGTCTGTGTGTGTGTCATCACCCCAAAATGTGCCTTGAAGACACAAGTGTGCCAGGTGTTTCTATTTCTGTATGTCCGTGCACACTTGGTGTCGCATCTGCCAAACCTCCCAGATGTTTAGTTGAGGTGAAAATGAAGGTCAAAGATGGTTGTGGGGAGGATGTATGTGACGTAGAGCTACATCTAGCATCAGGGGTTTCCCAATCAGTTTGTACATTTGTACATTGATGATGAATGTTCGACATATGGATCTCAAAACGTCATCAGTCCACTGTGATGACCCCTATGCTCAGCCCCTGTGTCACAAATGTGCACATGAGGAAGCACAGCCCAGCATTTCTGTCATATTTTAAGATCAAGGCCATCAGCAGTCTTTTCCTCAAGCAAATATATGTGTGGTGTGTGTTTTGGTCCAGCTGCAGGGGAAACATGCTGCCGACAAAAGCACCCAGCTGTGAGTTTGTTCCTGAGGGAACACGAGACCGAGCTGAGGTTGGTGCGTTAGTAACACTGGGAAAAGACTCACACAAAACAAGCACACAATAAAAAATACGACTATTATGGCAGAGCATAGTTGATGGCATTTGGATGAAGGAAAATAAGTCAGTGAGCTCAACAGGAGGGCTGATCAATCGACAAATCAAAACCAAAATCTGATGGACGCTTCCATCCAAAGAACCTCACAGCATGTTTTATTTATTTGTTTTAGTGAATACAGCCCTTCATAATTAAGTCAAAGCATCTCCATGACCTAAAACCCCTTTACTGCTGTGCGTGCTCTTCCTGTGAAGAATCTGGTTTCCATTTATTCAGAAATCCAATCGACAAGATATCTGTACAAGGTACCATTTCTTAAACAAGACACCACACATCTCGTCGAGGAAATCTGTCAAATGCCCTTTCTGAAATGTACAGAGAAAGAGCAACATTTCCCAAATATAATCTGAGAGAAAACTACATTCAATCTGACCCTCTCCCATAAATCACTCTGGAGAGAGATGCATCGCATTAACCTGAATTTCACAGTTGTGTGGCGTTGAAAGCTCAACTAAATTAATCTAAGATGGGAGCGGATGTTTAAGAAACCATCATCAGCGCACTCGCGTAAGAAAGTACGTCATTTATAAACGATTCTCTTCAAACAGCTGTTTGCAGATCATAAACGGCACTCTCTGCCGTCTGTCTGCTACAGCGTGGACAACAGAATTAGGACCGAAACTCAGAACCATAAAAAAAAGCAAGCAGATTGAGGAAACGTGTCTCTCTGTCTAACAATCTCCGCTCCGTGTCAGCACTACGGACAGCTCCGCAGCCACACCCACCACATTCTCACGTCGATGTTTAAAGCAATGCAGCTCGGTCGGAGCCATCTGGCTTCAAAGCACAGCGCTCTACCCGTCCCTCTCGCGTCTGTTTTGCCCGTCTCAGTGACGGATCACTAATCACGTCTGTTCAAAATATAATTCTGACTTCACAGGAAGTCAAGTTGGGGCAGCAGTTCACCAACTCACCCAAAGGCTCAAATCTCCAACATTACAAAGTTTAAAAAAATCTTTGTCGGAGGCTTTCCACCCACAATTATCAGTGATCAATGATCAGCCTGTGCAACCTGAATACAAGTAGAAGAGACGGACCAACAAAGATGATGCATCTGGTTGTGATAGGATACTAAAAGGAATTTCGAGACAATGCTTGAATGTTGATAAGAATGGCACAAAAAAGTAAATAAGAGATAAGAGTAGAACTTAAAACACCTCCGTCTTTGAGGTCTCTTGAATTTTCTACCTTCGCACTCGGGGCGAGTCAGTCACATTATCCCACTGACCCTTGGGTTATCACTGCTTGTAACTCTGGGAATATACAGGATAGACATTTTGTTTGAAAACAAGCTACGTGCCTAAGCTAAATACTTCTGTTGTGACCCTCTGAGTGAAAATTCTGTGCAAAAAATGCACCTCGATTATGTGCCATTTGCGTCATCGCCAGTGTGCCTTTCCCCTTATACGACTCAGCCTGGAACAGATGACACAGTCGGACCATTGGGGATTTTTGGAGACGTACATGACACTGCAGCAGAAATACATTGTCGGAAATTAAATTGTGTCCTTGCTGAACACTGTACAAACTCTGTGAGCATCACAAAAACATCCCCTGCCTCTCTCTCTGTATCATTGAAAAGCAATGCACTTTGCGTCCGTCAAAGAGATGCAGCTGCGCACAGGACCCTGGAGTCTGAGTGAGTGAATTAGGACACGAGGAAGCAGAGCATGTACGACACTCGTAACTCCTTCAGCTTAACAACAAAGCCTGAGCCGAGGAGAGGATGTGACTGCGTCCATGACCAGATATGATCATGGATGGAAAAAAAAACAACAACATTTAATTAGCAAGTCGCACTGCAAACCAGGGTTATGTACACCGTGCGGCTGTCAAAGAGAGATATGGCAATAACGCTCAAGCCGCGGGAGATATTACGTGATCTTGTGCGATCCAGCTGCCTGACACAGAGGAGAGTGAAGTTGTAAACACAGGACAAGAAGAAGGCATCCGAATCAACCCAAGAGGAGGAGGAACGTTACAGTAGTTACGTGACCTGAACACTGAACACGCTAGTTCATTTTGACAGAGTTTTGTCAGCTTTTTTTAATTAAAAGATGAGCCAATCCTGCAGGAAAGATGTGTATTTCTTGGTTTTGCATTAAAGTTCCAAATATAGTAAGATGAAAATCAAACGTGTCACTACTGCAACGTGATACCATTACCGTCATAGTATATTTCGGACATAATGCCCACAGCTACCAATTCAGTCAGTTTTAGACTCAATGATTACGTAAAACTCTCAAAGATCTTGGAGTGAATGATTAAAGAATACATAGTCGTGACTTTTAATTTCATTTCGGTTCACATTTACTTCATCATAAACACACCACTCTGCTACAACAAAGGTATCCACCCCTTTAAGGATGAGTGAGTACCGAGCTGGAGGAAGAGGCGTGGTGCGCAATTCAACACCCTTTAAAAAGAGTCGAGGGCTCGGCTCTGGGCCTTAACACTGTAGACGGTTTAAGGAAGTGTGGGTGTTTGCTTCTGTATTTGATGTCCAAATATCACAAAGTTGCGTAGAAAATGCAGCTAAAAGAGCACCCCCTGCCACTTTTGATTCATCCCGGAATTAAAGGCAAAAAGCGTTTGAGGTAAAAATTCATAATGGCTGCACCCTGCTTTAAAATAGTCAGCTAAAGAAGACGCACTGTGAAAAGTAGGAGTGTCACTAAAACATCGAGTCACTGAAATACAAGGTCCTGCAATTCTGATCCAAATTCCCTTAGAGATGGTTTCTCCTTTTGCAATGCCTTTGTTTCTGCAGAAAAAAAAGCCACTACAACAACAACTTTTTTTTTTAAAAGGTTTCCAAAGGCACACGAGCAAAGTAATGCAGCAAAAGAATCGGCAGACTCTTTGCTTCCTTTGAGTTCAAGGAACACAAGAATATATTTTTGCTGCAACAGTGGATTGAATTCATTCAACACCAGTGATTTATTTTATCCGGGATAAGAGTTTTTCCCCTCCTCTTGCAGCTGTCCCGTGATGCTAATCAGTACAATGCAAGGTGTGGTCCGAGGCAACACCTAAGGGCCCAGCCAAGCTCTTATGACTCAACTCATGAGCTCAGACACTTTTTTATATTTGGGGTGGACTCTTCCAGTCTGGTGACTGGTAATGACAGTCATGCAGCTAAACCAGATTCCTCAGTGATGGTAAGGCCTGTTTTGGAGTCTTGTAAAGGGTGACTTATGGCTTTCTCAAGTTTTTGGTAACTGGTGGAGATTAACAATTTTTTAATTGGTTCGGCATTGAGGAAGAAGGCTGCAGATGGCAGCCGCTAAACAGGTTGTAATCGCTCGGGGCACTGTCAATGTACGTTCACTACATGTGCTTGTGTTTGAAACGGCCAGGCTCGGGTAGTTGATATCAGTGTCCGACGACATTATGAGTGTCTGACTGTGGCTCAGTGGTCGTCCCTTCCATCAGAGGATCGATCCCCGGCTGCGCTAGTCCATGTCGATGTGTCCTTGGGCAAGACACTCAACCTGAAATTGCAAGCTGTGCCTGCAGTGTATGAATGAGCGAAGGATGACATGTAGTGTTAAAGTGCTTTGAGTGGTTGGAAGACGAGAAAAGATTTAACAAGTACAATCCATTTACCATTATCAAAACAACAACAGAGTAACAAAACCTTTTTCTTTACCGCTTGGTCTTGTGTCGTAAGACCGCCGTGTTTGTGAGAGTCGGAAAGAGAGAGGAATACCGGTGTTTGCGTTATCTAAAAGAGTGTCAATGCCACGGCGGAATGTTTAGCCGATTTCAACAATGAGGATGTGACTGGAGAATAAACAGACGGGATCAAGCCAACGGCTCAGACGTTCTTACTGTGATGTATTTTCTTACGTTTTAAACGTCTGTGAGCACTTCTTAAAGATTCAGTTACAAAAACATGGAAAAATAGGCTAGACACATGCCAAAGGTAGTAGTTGCCCTTTAAAACATTAAATGAGGACGGTGAACCTCTCTCAACACGGAGCAGATCATTCATTCACCTCCGAGGAGCATGAAGGCCTTCAATGTTTGTACCACGTTTTGATATGAATGTCCTTGGTTAGGTATATTTCACCCTAATCGGGTTTACACATCAAACACACAAGTGTGACATTGTGCAGACACAGCAAGGTCACCGTTTTCTATGCAACCATAACTCTCTACTCCAACCACTGCAGCGCTTTACAGTGGAGATGGCCTGCTTTGTAGCACTGGTTGGCTCTTCTGTAAAGTATGCACACATGTACACATTTGGCATGGAAGATAGTGGTGTAACGTGGGGATTTGTGGATTAATTACATAGTTTAACCATCAGCGGGAAAAACAGTTTGACTGCTGATCGACACTGATTTTCAGTCAAATAAAAGCCAAAGGAGATTGGCATTAATGCTTCATAGACCCCAATCCCTGATAATGCTACAAAAAACAACAAATCTGTGACATTGGCAAGAGGTGATACAGTTGTTAGAGATGTTTTCACAGCAAAAATGAAATGGAACATTGACCCGTTTCAATTCTTAACACGCTTTAAGCAGCCTATAATCTTTTACATTTAGCTGACGCTTTTATCCAAAGCGATTTACATTTTTGCTCTATACACTGCAGACACAGCAGCAGGGAGCAATTCAGGGTAAAGTGTTTTGCTCAAGGACGCAAAGACGGGGACTATTGGAGCCAAAGCTCGAACCACCAATCCTCTGATTGAAAGACGGGCATGCTAACCAGTGAGCCAGTGTCGCCCTAATCGTGGTATTCAACTTACTAATGTGGTTTGGGACAGTGGTTAAAAATTCTTTTAAAAAAAAAATCAGGCGCATTGTCCAGCAGCTGATATAACAAAATGACACAACAAAAATGTTCTTCATCAGCAGATATAACTGAGCGTCAGCATCAATCCATATCAGTAGCAAACAAACCTGACAAGAACATCTCAAAAGTTAGTTTAATTCCCATGTTTTTTCTGCTGATCCGATCCGTGACTAAAAAGCATCTGAACCGTGAGGTTGAGAATCTGTAAGTGAAAGATGAGTAAGGCCATTTTAAGGAAGTCATGTTAATGTTTTCCATTGGATGGTGGAACCGCTGATCTGAATGGTCACACGCGTCAGAACAACACCTGATCCATGATCAGGCGCAAGCTTTGGAGGAAACGGCTGAAGTGACTCAGTGGGTCAAAGGTTTTGTCCGTAATTATATCTAAACAGACATTTGTTATGGGTTTAAATCAACGAGACAAACGATCCTCGAGAGGTGATGCTTTAAATCCACAGTACGAGCCGATACTGCATCTAAAGCTGCTTCCGCTTGAGTTTCACAGAGCTGTAGCGCTTTGAAACCAGCAGATCTGTCTGCGATACAGAAAGAGGCTGCAGTTCAGGTGGGCAGTAATAAGGCTCCCCTTCCTCCGAAGCTATGCTCTGGGGGACGACGAGGGTGGACACTGAAGTTAATGGACTTGGACACTCATAAAAGGCTCGATGCTCCCACGCTCCTTCATGAAATAACAAATTCTGCTCAGCAGTGGAGCTGGTGCGAAGCCGACACGAGAAACCTAGCTGAGTGCTTTCATCACCGGGGGACAGGTGCATATTAAAGCTGTGTTTGTTCAGTTCTGTTTGATGTATGGGAAGCGAGGGTAGTTGAGCTTCTCGGGAATAATTAAATCTGAGACAATGAACTGGTTCTATTGGCATAACACCGGCTGTTTTGGATGGTAATAAATGCTGTTTGAACCACACGATGAACCCGATTCGTGTGCCACTTGCCAGGTAAATCCACACCGACAGGAAGTGAGAGAAAACTTATCTCAGTTCGAGCACATCTGGCATTTGTCAGAGCAAATGCATCCAATCAGTCAAACCACAGCCAGTGGCCTGAGTGTCCCAGCTGGCAAGATTACACCGCACTGATGCACTGGCCTTGGCATTTCAATAACTTCAAGAGCGATGCAGCATTTGTTACGGCAGGAAGGGAAAAGGCCGTTGCTGTGTCTGACCGACACGTGGACACTCGCGCAGTGAGGTACTGAAATTGAGGAGGTTGTTTTATGGTTTCATATCGTGGCTGCTGTGAAGCCATTTGAGGACTGGAACTGTGATTAAGATCGATAAACAAAGACTTTACTTCAAAATGCCAATAGATTATACCCTATAGTGGTATCAGCTGAGATTAGCACTACTGGTAACCACATTTCTTCCTACCGATATTACCCACATTATCTGATTTCTCATGTGCAAACACATAAAACTATAAAAACGCCAATTAAAGCTACTATGGACTAAAGGCTGCTCTACCCTTCAGTTCTGGAAAAACTGCTGGAAAAGTACATGTGGCTGTACAGTATTATGGCCCACAACTGAAACACTCATGTGTCCCGTTTTATGCACGCACCTCATTTACATGTCTTAGAAAAGAATGATTTATGTAAAGCAGAAACATACCACTCAGTCAGAACGAGGCCTTGCTAAATGGCCAGTATCCAAAGAAACAGCATCTCTCATTGCGACAAGTTGGTCCAGCACTTGGCATAATTAATCAGCTTCATTAACATAGCTGTGCATTTCAACATTGTGTAAATGTTCCACGAAAGCCCTAATTCCCTTGACCACAGTTCTCTATAAAGGGCTTTATAATAATAGGAAACAATAAATAGAAATTGCAAATTTAACAGATGCAAAGAAACGTGGATCTGCCAGAGCAGTGAGCAGGCAAAGGGCTGAGGTTCGAAAGAGGCCGAATGGAAACTACATTTGGCTGGCAAATGAGCCAGTCGCTCTTGTGACCTTGGATCGCGAGCCTCACCTCAACAATAGTTTGGCATGGAAAAGTCTGGGATTGCCCTCTATTGACATGCAAATAGGCAGTGAATGGAAAACATGGAAATACAGTATGCCAGTGGCAGAACTACTGAGATACTGAAGTTGGTACAGGTGCACAAAGTCGACTGATATGTGCTTTCATCATAGACGTCATTCAATTCCGATCATCAAGAAAGTTACAGACAAATGTCAGTTAAATATATACTTATATTTGAGCCCTTCAAAGAAAGAATTAGCTACTAACTATAAAACCTACTTTAAGATCTACATAAATCAGGACTTGACAGTCAGAGTCGCCATTGGCAATCTTTTTGAGAAATTGGCAACAAATTCTTTGCCATCAGTGGCAACCAATGTTTAACATGTACAAGAAAAGAATAAAACAGGGACAGCAAACATGGACCCCAGTCTTTTCAAATGTACATGAGAGGGGATTCAGCTAAGAGAATCAAGACACATTGAAGGTCATCGAAGACAGTTAGAGATGATGGACAAGCTGATGTTGGTGTCACTTGAGGGACCCACAATTCAAGACTTCAATGTCAATGGGACAACAAATCTGTGACGGAAAACAGCGCAATGGTCCAGAAAGCCAAAAACATGAAAGGCAGAGTAGCCAACCATTTCAGACGATTTCTTAATTACTCAAACTAAAACATGATCAAAAAAATGCGTACCATATTTTCAGTTTCAGTCACCAAAAGCTGGTGCTGGCAACCACTTTTAGAAGTGTGTGTTGAGCCCTTCACAAAGAAAAAAAAAGGAAAGAAGCAGCAGTGGATAAATAACATCACAGGCTGATATCAGATGTCTGAAAACAGACCAGGGCCTGCCGGATGCATCCGTTGTCTGACACAATTAGGAACAGGTCTTACTGCCGGCCAGTCTCCTGTTTCTGCTGCTGGCCCCCTGACAGGTGAAAGTGGTAACAAGAGCACCTGGGCCGAGGAGGCTGCAGACATGCAACACTGCAGCAGGATCATATGTTTGAAGATGATGATGAAGGGGAGGAGGGATATGTCGACAGCAGGGGAGGTCAGGTGGGAAAAAAGCAGCAACATCTTCAGCACTGCAGGCGGTTACAGAAACACACACACCACAGGCAAATGGATTCCTCAGTCACTGCTTCTGCCATGAATCTCACAGACACAGCAAGGTTGAAGGAACATGAAATTAAGCATTCCTCTCCAGTCACCACTTTGCTGCACACAGTAGCACACCGCGTACTGATCGCACACCTGCAGACAAGCTAACGTTACACACTTGTGACTGGATAGAGATTAGTCCTCAACAATTTTCCCGCCGTGTAGTGCAAAGGCGTTAGGGATGGAGAAGCTGCTCCACTCATTGAATGTAGCTATCGCTGGCCGGATTTATTACATAATAGTACGCACTGCTCGATTGCAGAGTCACGTCTGTGATTAAGCAACAGACAGACAGGGCGAATTGGAAATTGAGCTAACGTTAGCTGCGCGTAGCCGACATTAGCAGGCGGTTTGTTTGATATGTTTGGGTTATTCGGGTTTTGCGGGACACTCGACGTTACCTTTGCTTCGTTTGGAGTCTCCTGGTTGGTTGTCTGACTGGCTCACGGGAGGAAAACGCAGTCCGTCAAATATGCAGGCAGTCCTCTGGGATTTTTTGACGTTTGTCTGACTGCTAGCTGTTAGCTAACGATGTTTTAATGTTTATTACTAGGTATTCAGTGCCTCGGGTTGTGATAGCGTCCTCTTCAGCCCGGCGGCGTCCTGCAGGTCCTGTGGATCTAGTGTTGAAGTTTAAACAGTTAAAAATGGTCTCCACTGTTGCTGATACGCTTTCTACTGTCTACAGCCTACTGATATTCAGCCAACTTGATAACCACTAGCCCGCCTGCACGATTCTATCTAGGGTTTGACTGGACAAAGGTCAAGGGAACCGGTTTATACAATATTTCCGGTTACAGATTTCAAACTAAAAGCCACGCACACCGAGACACCAAATCCTGAAACTCTTTTATGAAATGTCATTCCCTTTCCATGCATATCGAAGTAAAAAAAGTTACCATCGTGCAGTTTTTCTGTTTCAAAGTTTATGGGAATATCGTTTTCATATGTTTGATTTTGAAAACCCTATTTTTTTTAGATGTGTATTTTATAATTCTAGTGACTCAACATGTCTTTCTTCTGACTTTTCATAGCTCTTCCATCTGCTTGTATTGACTTCACTAAGGTTATGTGCAATCAATTAAGTATTGTGTTATTGAATCGTTTTCATTCCTTCTGACAAGCTCATTCAGTTTTTTGTCGTGGAATTAAAAGCGATTGTGCGATTTCGAGTCCTGCTTTTATTTTGAAGGCCAAACACTTAATATCCTGTCTTTGATTTATAACGAGTTAACTTAATGCAACAACTGGAGACTTCCTCCCTGGTTTCTGCTCGGTGATCATCTGATGTGCCTGGCTGGACACGGCATCGTAAACATGTGACCAGTCCAGTCCAATTTCGCTCCAAACGCAGTCCAGCTGAACACTTTCAATG
This sequence comes from Clinocottus analis, assembly GCF_023055335.1. NCBI lineage: Eukaryota > Metazoa > Chordata > Actinopteri > Perciformes > Cottidae > Clinocottus > Clinocottus analis. The sequence goes on along the minus strand of NW_027175932.1, from coordinate 13,295,059 downwards.
CTTGATCGACATTTAGTTTTGTATGCGATGATGATGTAGGATTGTCGTTATGCCATTACCACTCTTCTCTGGGTGAACTAATTTAAGCAATTTATTAATTAAATGCAAAAATGTATGTATTCAGTGTAATGAAATACATTTGTGTGTAATTATATTTGTGTAAAGGGGGTTATATAATATCACTTTAAAAAACAGCAAATTTCTGGGATTAATTGTGGTCAACTTGCTATCACAGGTATCCTATTATAGATGTACATCTTCTTCTTTTTTTCTTAAAGTTCCTATGGTAATATTGTAATGACACAATAAAAAATAACATGTAGATTTATAAACTGTACAGTATTACTACAGTTGTTTTCAGTCAACAAGCTGCATACATTCTTGCTTGGATAGAGAGTGACATCCAGCGGCTGATGGAGGTTTAGGGTTAGTAGAGTGGGATGGGACTTGGAGAACATCTAGAGGCACAAAGCAGTAACTGCAATGTGGTCCATGATCTCTTCTGGCCTTCTCATGAAATGTCAAATGTCATTCATGTCTGCCATTATGAAGGTTTTCTCGTGACCATAATCACTTGAGAACCATGTAAATGGTATTTATTCTATTCCATATTCTTATCAGAAGAAAAAAAACACTTGGATATATTTATTGCTTATAAAAAATACATTGTACTTGTAGTTGAACCAAAAAGAATACAATAATATTTTATTTGAGCTTCAGATTTTGCTCACAATACATCTTAATCACATGACGTAAGACAACTCAATAACTGTTTTTCTGTCGAGCCAGTTTGGTTGACTATGCTGTCTGCAGATTCACCAACTAATTTAGGGGTGGGGGGACTGCACCATGGGCCCCTTTCGACTACTCGTCTTGGCTTCTCTGCACACATCTACATACCCAGTGTTCGTTGTGTAACCAGAGTACACCTTTTCCATATTCTCTTGTCTGTCCACCATGACCTTACAGTGACAGGAGACAACATAGGCCACATCAGGCCATTCTCACATAAAACCTGTAAGGTAATATTTACAATAACAATGCATGCAACTGAATTTGACAGCACAAACATGAATCAATGCTGTATACCAGTAGCCCTGGGTCACTGGCTGTGTTGTGATTATGTGACATTCTATGTGATATGGCCTGTCCTCCATCTGTGTTTTTCTTTTTGACTACTCCTCTCTCCTCCTCTGTTTGTTTCCCCCCTACACACAGCCTCTTGTTTCCCACAATGCTCTGCGAACATCACCACCAAGATGGCCGACGCTATGGAGGAATATGAGAAAGAAGCTGGCTGCGTCCCTATTCTCCATCCCGAGGTATGGTCCTTGGACTTCACGACTTCGCGCGGACACATAAACATAGATAAAAGGCGTTGCGCCAGTCTGCGCGCGGGTGGCTGTGGGTTTTTGCCGAGCTTTTTCGGGAAACTCCGATGCCCCCTGCAGGACTAACGGTGGGGGGGTGGAGGGTGGCAGGAAGCTAACGATGCTAAAGGTGCTAACGCTAGCCCCCTCCTCCTGCTGCATAGCGAGGAAACGATGGGCAGATGTTCCTGTTAACGTTCACGTTATGCTAGGTGGCGCTTTATGTAGCGACGACACCGTGCTGCTAGCAAACGAAACTGTAAGCTATGTGCTTAAGTCTTTAATGGGAAAAAGTGGCGTTAATGCTTAATCCTGTCAGCCGTACGACGTTAGCTTTGTACGTTAGCGGAGCTGGCAGTGGTAGCTGGCAGAGCTGCGCTGATGTAGCGTTACAGTGGGGTCAAGTGTACAGGGTACAATACGCTGGGCTGTCCAGTCGCCAATCATAATAAGTTGAAATGAACAGCTCCGAAGGAAATACACAACTATAAACGATATTCACGTCTTAGTAAGACATTTTGCAGTCGCTGTCAGCGAGCTAACCTAACGTGACAGCGGGTTCTCCCTGAGAGGGGTTTACAGGAGCGTTAACGTTATCTGACCATTTGTCTGGTAACGTTAGCTAGCGTTCTTCGTTTCTGTCGTAATGCTGTTGTACGTCGTTATGCAAAGAATACCAGATAAGATAAACACGTGGGTTGAAATGAACAATAAAGGAGGATGTCTTCATCGTTTTCTTTCTAACAATGACTCAATTAATTGATTACAATGGAGCGGAAATCGACTCATTTGGACATTGTCAGCTAATGACACCTCGCCAGCATGAAGTTGTGAACCTAAATGAGCCTAAGTTACCTCTCTTTATTATGTTTTACTACACACGTTTCATGTGACTGTAGTGGCTCTGGTATACCATAAAACTCAAATGATAGGGCCACATAGGCTGTTGTGACCATTTTGTTAATCACAAACCATTAATATTCCGCTCTTTCATTTCACATCACGGGCTCATACTGCTGTACCTTGCTACTTAACATCAAAACATTCTGGTTCTGGATAGAGATATGTTTCGTTAGGTTTTGCATACCAAACACAGCCTTGTGTTATAATCTGTGCTTTGCAGGTGATCTACATATCAGGAAGAGCTCATGTTACATACAGAGCAGTTTTTTTACCTCAATGAAAGTTGGCATGCTTTTCCATCAGTATTCCTGTTTGGCTTGTTGGTTAGCAGCCTGCGGATAACTTCAGACATGATCAGTAACTGTTAATCCTGGCAGTGCGCAGTCAAAGGATTCATATTCAATGTCCATTGAGTCCTGAAAATGCTAACAGTTCTGTCAATATATGTAGTGAACATTGTAAAAAAGGAGAATGTGATTTATATCCTGGTTTTGGCTATTGTTGGAATTGGTTTGAACATCATGAAGCAATTTTGGTTTGTGATCCAACAGTTTAATTAAAAAAAACTAAATGTAAAGTCTCGCTCCCACATTATGACATTATGGAACTTCAGTGGCAATGTTGCCACATGATAAGCTGTCAAATTGCCACAAATAGATTTGTCTCCACTGCGGTATTGGCTCTCGATTCACACGTGACCCCATAGTGGGACCATGTGGTCCATGAGGGTACGTTAAATATGTTCAGTTTGGTTTGCACAAAGCAACTATAATCAAACAATTGAAGATGGTAGTTTGTGAGATTATTCTACATTTCGTTAATTTACAGTAAATTTTGTGATTATAACTTGAGATAAAACCTTGTTTCTTTTTGAGATTATGAGCACTTTTTCTACCTCGGATGCTGCTGTGACACTTTACAACAGAAACAGTGAGCTATACCTACAAACGTTTCTCTGAATCGGACAACATATATCAGCTAACACCCCTCTCTATCTAGGTTGAATGCAGAATGGACTTGTGTATCTTGCAGATAATTTGATTTAATATAAATATTGTTAAAAATATTTTTAAATTGAACCTACAAACCTGACTTATAAAATAGATTAATGAGAGACAAAGAGTGACCTGCGGGTGTGGACGTGAGAGGGAAGGTGTTGAGTGAGCTGCAACATCCAAGTATTTGGTAATACAGTAAGGTCACATTTGGACATTTTGTGTTTTGGCAGTTTGGTTGATGGAACTACAGTTGAAGCGTATGACAGCAGTCTAATGATGGGATCAAACACTATGCGTAACATGCGTAGTACACCCTGTGGCTGTACGGTCTTGAGGACCTTTTCCATACCGGACAAACAGACTTGATCAATGCTTTTGCATCTCAAAATGTTCAGTGTGTTCTAAAGACTTTAATCACAAGTCATTTCTAGATTACAGCCTTTCTGAAAAGGACAAACTGCAAATATGTAATACCTGAATTGATCAGTTTCTACAAGGTAATTGATCTTACATGTGGGTGCAGTGTGTACCATATAATTTTCCTCACTATTATACTTTATATACTGTAACATTCAGATGTAAACTACCACAACCAGCGGTTGAAGCTCTTTCCTCCTCGACATTTTACCTTTACGAGAGAGAGAGACAGAGAGAGAGAGAGAGAGCTCCTAATTAATGGAAATGTAATTACCATCTGTTTTTTGTTCCCCTGACACAATGAATTGTTAGTGATTCTTTCATTACAGCTCAACCTGACTGGGAAGTGTGCAAGACCTCAGACCAACTTAGTGGAGTAGTCTCGTCTGGATTCAGTGTTAGAGGCTGAGCCAGTGCTTTGTATAACATACAGAAACAAAAACAATGCCAGAGAAAGGTAGCTGTTTATTGTCAACTGATGTTTAATACGCACATTGTGTTTTATGTAAATGACCCGTTTGTGCAGGAGAGGCTTTAAATACAACATCTTTCATCCACATAAATTGTAGATCAGAGAAACAGTATATGGGATTTTGTTGACACTTTATATACAAGACCATAACTGTACTTATGCCTTGTCTAAAACACCAGTGTGGGAATTGTTTGTCAGAATGCCAGGCCTGAACTAGTTGTCTGAATCTGCTCGTTTGATGAACTTTGATTTTACAATGCGAACATTAAAAAATGTTTTTAAAAAACTCCCCATAGCGGCTGCATCGCACCTAAGACCTCTTAAACCCCAAGAAGGAACCTCGTTATTCAAAATAAAGCAATAAACACCAGTGTCATGCAGCATTTAGCCTGAGCACCGCCAACTGGCTCAATGTTTATTTATTTTTTTATAAACTCTGCCTGGAGTTTAGAGTTGCAGAGCTCCAGTGTATTCAAAACCTTTTTGCGACATGTCATATTGAAAGAATATGTCTGACAGTAGTATCTTCATCTCGGATTGGGTTCATTTAGCCTATTTGTGCTCGGCTAAAGGTTGCTCCTCTTTTCAGCAGGGTGCTGCTAGAAATCTGGGTCATTGGGTAGATTGTAGTGAGAGCAGAGCGAGGCTGAATGCACGAGGCACCTGAATTTAGAGCATCAGAAGTTTAGCTGCATGCTCAGGAGGACCAATACCGCTTTCTTTCTTTTTCTCAGCACGTCGAACGCACGTGTGCGTTACCTCTCGAGGAATGTAAGAGACAAATATCCACGGCTCTCACCCCAATCATTTGTAAAGCAAATGAGTGTTCTTCCATAAAAGGCAAATAAGTTGGGGCACATGCTCAGGCAATTGATTGGATACTTTACAAACTGAAAAAAAAGTGCAGTCTGTTTCCTGAGAGCGTTCTCATTGTTCCCCTTTCAAAAATACTGTTTCCCCCTCTGCTTCCTCCCGATTCATGGACTTAAACTGTGCCTAGAGTATTGAATTAGTCCCTCGAAACGGCTCTCATTTCAGATCAAATCAGATTTTGAGCTATGACCACAGGCAGCGAGAGGAAGAACACAATAACAGTGACACGTAGTCTCAGCAAAGTAGGCATTGCAGATGCAGTGATAAACTATTGTAATTATTCTTATTATCATTTTTGTGTTTCTGATTTTGATGTTGATTCTAAACTGTGAATTGGTCACCCATATTGTATTCACCCGTTGCTGTGACTATTACCACTACTGTTGATCTTACGGTAAACACACAAACATGCATTTTGTAGAAATGGTGCTGTGTAACATTTTTGGCTCAAGACACGTGACCTCATCTCCCTCCTTCGCCATATGTCCCACTGACCAACCCCACTGCCTCCCCGAACAGATGAGGTTCAACCTAAAATCAATCCTGAAGTGGAACGTGTTGAGAATATCATCAATGCTGCTTGTCTATTTGTTGTATGCGTCACTGTGAGGCAGGTGTATATATTAAGAGGCGAAAAACTGAATTAATCGTGCAGCAAATGCCATTTTCTATAATCAGATATTTTTGTGACAGTTCAAATATGAGGAATTTAGGAATGTTGTCACATCATTTGAGCTAACTTTACCTTTTAATTTTCTCACAAACCTTGCCGTTAATTGCCAGCTTCGTGTTCGTCGCTCACAGTTTCAAAATCCTGCAGCTCTTTGTTAAGCAGCACAAAACTTTTTTTAGAGAACAAAGTTCTCTTAGCAACTTGTCCTCTGCATATTTTATTTCATTATACTCTATGTTTATAGATTATTTTACTTTGAACATGATGTCATAATATTTGTTGAGCCAAGGTTTCATATTTTCGGATTTTCCTCTCAAATTTTAGATTCTATAATTTTGCCAGATATGAATATTTGGACAGTTAAGTGATAACATGCAGTCATGGCATGATGTGCTAGATTAAACTAGCGTGGATGTGTGTGTGTGTGTGTGTGTGTGTGTGTATATATATATATATGTGTGTGTGTATATAATGTGTGTGTGTATATAATGTCTGTGTGTGTGTATATATATATATATATGTGTGTGTATATATATATATATATATATATATATATATATATATATATATATATATATATATATATATATATATATATATATATATATATATAATCAACAGCCTACATGTAGTGATGAAGAACATCTCCAGGCTGCTCAGAAGCTCCTAATTCCTGCGGTGTCTTCTCCATAGCTCCAGATCACGTGCTGGATTAACCAGTAAGCGATAACTGATGACCACACTGATATCGGATAGGTACCTGTTATTGGCCAACACCCAAAACTCAGGTATCGCTAATGGTATCGGGGCCTCCCTAGTCTGGAGAAATACACATCAATACAGTTGCAAATGCCATCGTCAGCTTTGTAGATGGCAGGAGATAATGAATGGGCTGGGTGACTGTGAACGGTGAGGTGTCAAAGGTTATTTCCGTGGAAGGTTGAGATGGAGACGGTGATTCAACAGTTGCTGTCTGAAGCTTTAGAGCCAGGACATCTTCGTCCCGTCCCTGAAAAGAACGTTTCCTCCCTCCAATTGAATATCCAGATGAAAAACACATTTTTTTCTGTGTCAGTCCGCCGTTGGAAAAAGGCTCAGCACAGTCACGATCATACTCAAGCTACTCTCACTTTCCTTTGGCAGCCATTCTGGTCTGAATAGCACACGGGGTAGTTGAAACAGATTGTATGGATTTGCAAATCACCAAATCTTGGCTGTGAAAAGTAAGAACGCCTCCTTGGCAGCTTGTGAGACGGTCACCTTCGTATCCCTGACTTTACACCCTTCTTGTTCACCCTCCTCCTCAGTCTTGTTAACTCAATGAAATAAAATCCTTCATCTTAACTTCTGTTTTTCTGCCCCGTAGTATCACAGCAACGTTGATACTTTTCTCCTCCTTACAACTCATGATTTTTAATGCTTTGGATCCTTGAATCAAAACTATTTTGGTGTTTAGGTAAATGAAACGTTGGGTAACAGGTGCACTAGAAAATGTGAAGATGGTAAAGAAATCTGATCTGGTTTTATTTATTTGACATATATATTGATGCAAATGTAGAGTTGTCATTTGGAGGTGGGTTTGAGGTCTGTGTATATATCCAATCATGACATGAGGTGGTTTATTTAAAGCCATGAGGAAACTAGTGTATTTCTGGTGTGTGTTGCTTCTGTAATTTCACATAATTTCTTGTGAAAACAGGGTATTAAGACAGAGACTCCAAATAACTTTAATATACAACTAGCACCACCAAAGTGGATACAAAAATTGCAGTTTTCCCCAGAAAGTCAGAATGGCGAAAGGGTCGTGTGAGAGCTCTGTGTTTACCACACGCAGCCCTCGTTTCCGAGTGATGGAGGATAATTACGGTTGTCCGTGACGTTGCTATGGAGGCTAATTGAATGCGAGTTGCACAGGCGCCACATCTGTGTGACAGATTAGATCTCCAGCAGCAACAGGACTCGACAAGCCCGTCTTTGTCTTTGTCCCGAAGCTTTTATTTCCTTCTTTTTTAAACTGTGACCATTTATTGGAACGAAAGCTGAAGTGTCATCGTGGAGCGAGGCCATCACTGGGGGCTTAATCTACTAGTTCAGTCAAGCATGTCCCTCTCGTACAATAATATTATTTTGCTCTCTGGATAATTCTTGCCGATTAAAATGTGGATGTCCTTGGGCTGATCGGAGCACTCTTGTTTCTTTATTGTTTCCAAATGAATACGATTCACAGACATTTTGACTTGTCATAACATAAAAATCAAAGGTGGAACTAATAGCATTAAAGATGGCTCAATTCAAGCACTCACTGGCGCACAATTCCGCATTTAATAATGCGATTATACCTGTGTTGACAAGTCACTAAGCATGAATGCAGCAAGAAGACAATATCTGCTGCAGACAAATGAAGCCAAAAACTACAGTTGCTCCAATATCCGCTTGAGGCTGGTCAACCAGGAGACCGCCATGTTAAAACAGCCTGTTCTCTATGGCTGACATCCCTGTTCATGACAACCGTAGAAGGAGTGAATATCTATATAACTTACCAAGTTCCTGCATCATTAGTGACGATGCCATTTCTCTGTGGCTGGACGTCCACAGCTTCCAACATCCAAGATGCTGACGGGCAGAGCTCCCCACCTTGAGACACACACACACACCTGTGGTAAGGTGTGGACGTCTAATCAATAATGCACCTTCACACCCACAAGGTGTGTTGCCAACCTGTACACACATTCACTTTGTGGGTGTGTACAGGTTGGCTTGACTGACTTCACTTTCCCTTCAGTTTTGTCGGCAGGACAATTGGTCTTTTTATCATTGTTCAAAGTTCATAATCTTTGGTGGTATTATGTATCTGTCACCGTAGCTCCACCCATCTTGTCATGTGATCCTTCGTAGACTCTGCTGTCGTGGGCAGAGCCACTGATTACATGTTATTTGGGGGACGAGGCCAAGCATAAATTGCCTCAAAGGATACAGTGCTGGAGATGTGAAGCACATACAGAGGTGTTCCAGCTCAGCAACCATGTGGACATTTTGTGCATTTAATAATGTTAAGATTAAAAGGATTGCATTGAACGTCATGGCCTGTCAGACCTTCGTCACACTTGAACTCCCCCAGGAATTAGGGCTGTCACAATAACCGCAATGTGGACTAAAAAATCTGCGCTATTGACAAGCCGACCGCAGGGGATGGCAAGCAACCGCCACAACGGCCATGTTCTCTTTTCCCCTAACTTTGGATTGGTAGTCAGACGCCCTGCGTCTCTTCGGCGCTGAGAGCTGCACTGTAGGCGTTTCTTTCTTCCTGATTGTAAATGTTCCCTTTGGGAAAAACGCTACGTTTCTCACTGTGCCTTTTTACTCAGCTGTAATATCACAATTTAGGCTACATTGAATGAATACATGAATAGAGGTGAAATGAACACACATAAACCAACAGGTTCGTCCTCTCCCCTTACGTGTTTAACCCTTCCCTTCATCCAAAGTACTGTGTACATAGATTCAATATTATAGCAACCAAAGCATCTCAAAATTGATGTTCAGTATTTAATTGGTTTTATAACATCAGTGTCCAAAGAGCAACACTATCCATAATACTAAACTCACAATAAAGAATCTGGATCAAGGTCAGCCATACCGTAAGGGAAATTCCTTCACCTCGACAGCCCTACCTTGTGTGTAAAGGTCGTTGTGTAAATGACAACATGATAACACTCAGTGCAATTCTTAAAATTTAGCCTAAATATCCTTTTTTTGTTTTTAAATGACACTCAAGGTTCAAACTAAGTTAAAATGTCAACAAAAAACTTTGTCTGATATGACGCTCATAAATTAAGTATTCAACACACACCTGCAACCGCGTCCCACATGCCAAGCTGTTCTTGTGCTCATGATCTAATAAAGCAGCATAACCTTAACAATCTTTCTCTTGTCCTCTTTTTTCAGGAAATCAAACCGCAGAGTCATTACAACCACGGCTACCCTGAGACCGTCAGCCGTAAAAACCATGTGGACGACTACAGCAACTGGGACATTGTCAAAGCCACACAGTAAGTAGATCAGCATGTACGTGTTGTTGTCTTACGACATCAAGATGAGTTTTGGGCTCTTTCGGTCACGTGGTCAGATTTCGATGCAACCTCAAGAAGTGATGAGCGGAGTTGTTTGTTTTCGTCAGTGTAATAATTTAACTGGTCAGCGAGGTTATGGCTTTTTATTCAAAATACAAACTGTGACTTGAAACTGTGACGACCTCTTCAAATTCACAACGTACCCTCTGAATGAATTTATTTTCTAATTTATTTAACAGTTGGACTCTATACATCAAACATTTCAAGCTCTTACATTTAAAAAAAAGTGACATCATTACTGAAGGGCAGCATGTTCACGTCTACTTACTTACACAGCGAACGCCGCCATTTTCTCAACGGGTTGTCTGAGTCAGCTTATGCTAAAGAAGTAATTCACAAGCTCCGAAAATAATGAGAGACCGTCGGGGGCAGGAGGAGAAACATGGAAATGTTTCCTGATAAGACAACTGAAGCGTTGTGGGATACTACATAGACAACAACACATTCATGTTGTTTGAAGTCGAGGTCAGGAATATCTGCTAAAAGATGTCATGCCACAGTGTAGGTGTGATGTCGGAGTGTGTGTGTGTGTTGGTTGTCGTCAGTGCGTCTAGGTTTTATGTTCATCTGGAGACTTTAATCCCTCCTCGCCCCTCTTCCTCAGGTACGGCATCTTCGAGCGCTGCAGGGAGCTGGTGGAGGCGGGCTTCGATGTTCGGCAGCCTGACAAAGAAAACGTAACACTCCTTCACTGGGCCGCCATCAACAACAGGATAGATTTGGTCAAGTGAGTCCAGTCACGTTTTGTACGGAGTTGGTGGAGGTGAGAGACCTGGGGCGGTTGTGCTTTCAGCTTGTTGGAGATGTGCAGTTGCACCGGTCAGTTCCCAAGTGCAAGTTTGAAATATGAAGCAAAATATGACAGGGAGAAGTGTGCTCAACCAGCATGCTGTAAAGAAAGGTTACATAGACAAAAAATAAATGTGGCAGCTGCATTTTTTTCTCTGTTTTTTTTTTTACACAATTCTCTTTGCTTGGACAGCTTTTCCTGTGTACTTTGTTGTTGTTGTTGTGGAATAGCCCTTTTCCTCTCTTCACCCCCTTCAGAGGAAAACAGTGGCCCTGTTTCTGCACACTGAGACGTAAACTAGCTCGATCCAGGTCGCTCAGTGAAAACAGAGTTAAAGCAAATTTTGCAATGAACGCTGATGTTGCAAACGTATTAGTGTGTGGAAGACATCATAAATGTTCTCCTGGTCAGTTGGAGTGGCAGCGACCGACCCTCTCTCCAGCCACTCTTGTACCTTTCTCTAATTGCTGCTTAAAATAGGTAATGTTACAGGAATTAAAGGGTCATAATAAGTATTTAGCTCAGTCGTTGCGGTCCTGCCTTTTTATTAAGAGGGCAGCTTCGTGTTGAACTCCCAACATGTACTCTGTGTTCATTAAGGATTAAAGGTTCAGTGGGCAACTTAACTTTTTGTCACGTTTGCTAACTCACCGTATCCTGGCAGTAGTACCAGAGACGGATAGTCTTTAGAGAAATCTGGTTCCCTTTAGTGTTGCTAAAAGCACACAGAGACAAATCAGAGCCGCATTGTCATTTTCTCCAAGATCAACTTATTGTTTTAGTCTATAAAACTGTGAAAATTAAGGAGAAAAAAACTCATCACACTTTCCTCGATCTTAAAATGACATCTTGAAATTACCCATAACCTTGAAATTACCCATAACCTGAAGATATATTCAATATATAATCACTTTAAACGGAGCCAGAGTACGTTTGGTTTAATTGACTGCCAAAATTAGTTTTCGGGGCGTCAGGTCCGAATATTTTTTCAGAAGATAAGCAATAATCTTATCCATTGTGTTTTTTTTTTTTTAACCAGCCGTGCAGCCCACACCTAGATTAGATTATCAAAATGAGATTCTCGGATGAATGGATGAGCCATGAAGTTCCACCTGACGACTGTGTTTGTGTGTGCAGGTACTACATATCAAAGGGAGGCGTCGTGGACCAGCTGGGAGGAGACCTCAACTCCACACCTCTGCACTGGGCCACCAGGTGACGCACAGATGACACATCTGCCTTTTGGTGGACATATGGATTCCACAGAGCCTTTATTTATTATTATTTTAAATGCAATTCCTGCTGTGACAATAAAACGTTTCCTTTCGTTCCTGCAAATTTACAACAGAAAGCAACTGAATCTACGGATTGTGGTCGCTAAAACATTTTAGACTTGTTATTCATTCTCTTTTTAGAGAAGAGATTTCCACCAGCTTCCTCCGCGTTTCATTGTAAATCCCTCCCACGAACACACAATGATGACTCTCCTTGATCGAGGGTCTTATTTCTTTTTGTCATGATCACTCAGTCATCATGTAACATATCTCCCGAGCAGACAGCGGGGGGCATGAAGCGCTCCTCTTCCTGAATTATTGATCGATTTGACACACGGGGCATCCGCTCACACTCACACTCGGGAGTCATGTGTCCCATCCACCCGTCGGTGACCTTTAAGAGCAGACAGGCAGTTGGTCTCTCGATGTTGCGGCCGCATATACGGCCACATCATTTCATGTGGAATAATTGGTAGTTTAACAGCAGCTGGAGTAAATGAGACCCTGATCTTTGGACTGTTGAGTTCAGCCTGGGCGCTCGCTCGGCATCTAAATGTACGATCAAGGGAAAATGGCTTCAACCTCCTTCACCCCAAACCTCAGGAGAAAGGTGGGAGTTGTTTTTCCCTGAGTCTCACCCGCTAGCATCAGCATAAAGACATGAAGCGCCTTCACTGAAGCTCAAAGGACATCCGAGCACACTGCTCTTCGTTTTAAACGGTGTTATTCTTTGAGTAGCTGATGACGTTGTGCTTTGTGCTCATCTCCTCCCAGACAAGGCCATCTATCCATGGTGGTGCAGCTCATGAAATACGGCGCCGACCCGTCTTTGATCGACGGCGAGGGCTGCAGCTGCGTTCATCTGGCCGCGCAGTTCGGCCACACCTCCATCGTGGCCTACCTTATCGCCAAAGGACAGGTGGGAAACAGCAACACTCATTAGTCAGGAAAAGAGCGTGATCTTAAAATGCACAAAATGGTGCTGTTGGAGCATGTGCTTGTGTGACTGGATATCTTTAGAAAGTTCACTGCAGTCCATCAGGTTTAGCAGCATACTATCATGTGTGTTTCCTGTCTGTGTCATTTGGGTTTTGTCAGCCACTTTGGGACAAGTCTGATATACATTTGCACCGGTGCTCTCCAGTAGGGGGAGCCACATTGCTTCTCTTTTTTGACTGCTTCTTCCCTCTGTATCAGGATGTGGACATGATGGATCAGAACGGCATGACTCCTCTGATGTGGGCGGCTTACAGGACACACAGGTGTGGGGTTTGTCCGCGTTGCTGCGACAGCTCGGGGATTCATTTCAGCCCAAACCTCAGAAACACTTTACCACGAGCAAGCTGAAGCATGTTTCTGCTGACTGCAGCCACATGCACAACTTCCTCATCCTAACACAGAAACAAGTCGGCTTCAGCTGAACATTCCCATATCAGCTTTTTATTCCTGTTCCTTCATTTGAAGATGTACTTATTGACCCATTAGCAGCAACACATTTGAATTTAGTGTAAAAACGAACGAGGTACTGATTTAAGAAGTTCCATAAATAATGTAAGAAATTAAATCAGATGCTCACAAATTTCAATGGATAGTTTTCAAATGACATTGATGGCTTTCTAGCAGTTGAAATATGCTGCTGTTTCAAGCTAAAATAGCCAAAATAAATTTGGTTCCAGCATCTCAAATGTGCTTAAGTTTGATGCTCGAATATCTTTTTGTTTTTACATTAACTGAATGCCACAAAGTTCTCCGTCACGCTTGTAGCAGCTGTAGTAGCAGCAGCAGCAGCAGCAGCTATAGTAGCAGCAGCAGCAGCAGTAGTAGTTGTAGCAGCAGCAGCAGCAGCAGCAGCAGCAGTAGTAGTAGTTGTAGCAGTAGTAGTTGTAGCAGCAGCAGCAGCAGTAGTAGTTGTAGCAGCAGCAGCAGTAGTAGTTGTAGCAGCAGCAGCAGTAGTAGTTGTAGCAGCAGCAGCAGCAGTAGTAGTTGTAGCAGCAGCAGTAGTTGTAGCAGCAGCAGCAGTAGTTGTAGCAGCAGCAGCAGTAGTTGTAGCAGCAGCAGCAGCAGCAGCAGCAGCAGTAGTAGTAGTAGTTGTAGCAGCAGCAGTAGTAGTAGTAGTTGTAGCAGCAGCAGCAGCAGCAGCAGTAGTAGTTGTAGCAGCAGCAGCAGCAGCAGCAGTAGTAGTTGTAGCAGCAGCAGCAGCAGTAGTAGTTGTAGCAGCAGTAGTAGTTGTAGCAGCAGCAGCAGCAGCAGTAGTTGTAGCAGCAGCAGAAGCAGCAGCAGCAGCAGCAGCAGTAGTAGTTGTAGCAGCAGCAGCAGCAGCAGCAGTAGTAGTTGTAGCAGCAGCAGCAGCAGCAGTAGTTGTAGCAGCAGCAGAAGCAGCAGCAGCAGCAGCAGCAGTAGTAGTTGTAGCAGCAGCAGCAGCAGCAGCAGCAGCAGCAGTAGTAGTTGTAGCAGCAGCAGCAGCAGCAGCAGCAGCAGCAGTAGTAGTTGTAGCAGCAGCAGCAGCAGCAGCAGCAGCAGCAGCAGCAGCAGCAGCAGCAGTAGTAGTAGTAGTAGTAGTAGTAGGTGGTACACCACTGCATGTCACCAAATCATACACACAGTCCTTTTTAAACAAGTGGGGTTTGGTTATAAAGTGTTAGATATCAGTCAGATTCAAAACTTTTCCAACTGCCCTATTTATTTTGTCACCTTCTCGTTATCTTCGTCTTTATGTCGCACCCGTTTGTTTCACTTGCTTTTCCTCCCTTGTGTAACAGTGTGGATCCCACCCGGCTGCTCCTGACCTTCAACGTCTCTGTCAACCTGGGCGACAAATATCACAAGAACACGGCGCTGCACTGGGCCGTGCTGGCCGGCAACACCACCGTCATAAGCCTGCTGCTGGACGCCAACTCCAACGTCGACGCACAGAACATCAAGGTGCGACGCCTTGATCTTATTTTGATTCACCCGGAGCTTTTTGGCAGGGTAGATTTTATTTTACACACCGCTCTTGTGTTGTTTGTTTTTAGGGTGAAACACCGCTAGATCTCGCCAAGCAAAGGAAGAACGTTTGGATGATCAATCACTTACAGGAAGCGTGGCAAGCCAAAGGCCACGACAGCCCGTCCTACCTAAAAAGACTGAAGATGGACAAGGTAAACATTCTGACACACACACACACGCTCAAATACATTACATTAAATGTCATACGCATCACACAATGGGAATTGTAGGCTTAAATTTGAACCAATAGACAGAAACTTTTTCAGTCGGCTCACATTGAACCATCCAATCTTCGCTGCGAAGACACCTTTGACCTTTGTGTCTCCCTGTCTGATGGTCCGTCTCAGTTCAGACGGGCCTGTCCACACTGAACCGGTGCGCTGCTGCAGCATCACAGCATATCTAGACCTGTGATCAGCTTTTAGTCCAAAGCTGGTCCTCGATCAGACGGCCTGACAGGAAGGAGGTGACTGTTAAATGACGGGTTATGTCTGAAACACCGCAAAACAGAGGGACAACTTTTATAGCGTCCAGTCGCCACAGTGGGGGATAATAGACAATAAACACTTTTTTTAAACTATGTTTACTTGCTTACTTGCAGGTGTTAAACATGTTTCTGTCTCAGAATGTTTTTATGTGCATTTTGTTTTCAGAAATATTGTCACGCATGCATAGACTTGTTGTTGCTACTTAAAACTGTTTCTAACTCTTGTTGTCTTTCCACTTGTCTGCTGGGATATTATTAGTTACTGAAGGTACATTTCAGAATGAGACATTGAGTTAGCCTGTAGAAAAGACACTAGAATTGATTCCCAATCCCATCTGAGGGTTGCCTCCCCTTTGGTTCAGATCCCCACTGCTGTTGTGTAGATTTGTAGAATACATCTAACTTGTTTGGTTTGCTGCTTTCCTTTCTTTATATCTGCACATCTGAGAGAGATAAATGTGATTTAATACAAATGACTATAACACATAGACTGCTTGATTTGACACTTTATTTGCTTGTTTTCTAACAATGAACCTTTTATATCATGACGATTTCACGATGATTTCTCCGATGACTTAATAATAATACTCTTGCGTCGAATAGAAACGATTGTAAATGTGTACACTGTTTCTAATCGGCCAGTAGAGAGATGTTTATGGTCGTGATTCATTACCCCGGCTGATAGAAATACAGGAAATACTTTGACAAAACTCGTTGTAGCCACCAGAAGCTCAATGGGGCCCCTTCCTGCTTGTAGGACTCTCATCTGTGTTTTCCATTTTTATCTCGTCTCATCTCTTGCCCAACTAACATGTCTCTTATCAATCTTCATTTTCTCTGTCTCCTCCAATACTTTGTCTTCTCCTTCACCTTGTTTTTCCACCATTCCACCATCTATCTTCTCTCCTCCTATATATCCTACCCTGCTGTTCTTTCCTCTACCTGCTCCTTCCTGTCTCCTTCCTGTCCTCCTGCAGGAGTTCAGGCAGAAGGTAATGCTGGCAACACCCTTCCTGGTCATCTGGCTGGTTGGATTCATCGCTGACTTGGACATTGACTCCTGGCTGATCAAGGCCCTCATGTACGCCGGCGTCTGGGTCACCGTGCAGTGCCTCTCCAAGTACGTCTCAGTCACGTGAACGACGCTCGCTCGAGGATTCCTAGAGGACCTCATGTCTTTGCATAAAATGTCTCCATATCACAGTCTGTATTTAACTTGAATTTAACAACATCATCCCAGGTATGATGTCAAGGCTCAGCTTAACATGTGGTTGTATCGACATGATTATTCTATATTATATTTATATTGTATTATATTGGCTTATTTATGTGTTTATAATATTAACAAATTTCCCTACATGCGATTGGGTCGGAGGGCTGTACCGAATGGCTCGAAGCTTCATTCATAACGTTGATTATTGTTATTAATAAATTACAAAAAGATTGTGTTAGTAAGGTAGAAGTCCTCAGGCTTCCACCTTTTCTTTCCCTCACGTTCTTGCTTCCATCGTCTCTGTAATTATCTCAGCCAACATTTTTTGAAAAAAAGCTGAATGTAATCATTTCCACAGTTCACAATATTTTCTGCTTCAAACCGTGACGGTTTGTGTTTAGCCTTTTTAAAGACTGTTAACTCTCCTGCTCGCTGCTGTATTAACAAGGCGTTCTAGCAGCAAAAAAAAAAATCATGTTCCCATCTTTAGTGGGATGAAATCATAAAATATGACAACAGATGTTCAAAATTCCATTCAAAAACCTAATTTAAAGCTTTGAATGTATAAAACGACATCCGATACAGAGCTAGTCCCCCAGCTGTGTAGAGCGATGAAGGTCCTGAATTTTCACCCAAAATGCTGTCTCAAATGTTATTTATAATTGGCTTAGCAGCCTCCATAATTCCAGGAAAGAGGCAGAATTTGTTCTTTTTGTGCACAAAGAACAAAAAAAATCTTACTACTAAATAATCCACACTGGACTCGTTTTATTGCATGACCTCTGTGTTAAATAATTTACGGTGTAATTTTTACTTGTCAAATTGCAGTCATGGCAGATCCTGCAGGATTAGGATCCAGACGAGCTCTTTTGTTACGCATGACTGAAGGTCTCCTGTAATGGTACTCGCCCCCATGTCCCTCTGTAGAGCCAAATGCCACCTGGTCCTGCTGCTAGAGTTTGTTGTGCCCCTCACGTCTGTTCGCTCTGTAACTAAAATAACACCCGTCACGCAGCGTGGTAGCTTCTATTTACTGACATTCTTGGAATAGCTACTTGGTGAAAAAACAATGGTGACTGAGTCCAACTGCGGGTTATGGTTTAGTTTATTTTTGCTGACTCAGATCAGAGACCCAGGTGTGCTACGGTGAGCAGTTTCACATCTGCAGGAGAGGGCCTTGATACATTGAACTCATAAGCTATGAGCTGAGCACTGCCCGCAGTGGGAATGGTGCCCGTTACAGAACAATTGTGGCTTCTTATGAACTCCAGAAATAATTTATAATATAATGGGACAATAGCAAAACAAAAGCTCAGAACTGAACAGATTGTAATACACTGCTGGTGACTGTGACCCTCCTGTCTCCTCGCTCTCTGCAGGGCTTTCTTCGACCACTCCATGCACAGCGCTCTCCCTCTGGGAATCTATCTGGCCACCAAGTTCTGGATGTACGCCACCTGGTTCTACTGGTTCTGGAACGATATCCTTTTCCGTCTGAGGACGGCGTCAGGCTGTGTTTTATTCCATCAACAGTTTAACATTCAAGGAGAAATTTCTTTATCCAGCTCTGTGGTTTCGATGAGATGAATGATCTGTGCGCACAACACACAACGATGCTACAGTCAGTAGCAGACGAGCTTAGCTTAGAGTAAAGACTGCATATATACTGCATCATAGGAGAGAAAACTAAATTGGGACAACTTCTCGTGGAGCTTTGCTCTGCGCATTATGAGACTAAACGTTTTTATGGTCGTGCAGTCCCACTTTGCTGAGAGCCGGGCACACGCTGTCTGGAAAACAGACATCAATTAAAAAATTCTTGCACGTGTGTAACATGCTGGTTAAAATGGGGGATTTATCTTTGGCTTATTAACAGTCACTCAATCAAAGTCAAGAGGTTTCATGAATCTGTCAGGGCAGTTTGTAAATTTGGCAAGCGTGTGATCTTCAAGCAGGATGGATCTTAATAATATATGGACTTGTAAAATATTTAAAAGAAATTCACATTTGGGTTGCAGAGGATGAAAGTACTCGTCTTGGCCTGCAGGGACAGTCAGAGAGATTAAGTTCCAGGCCTTCTGCCTACCACAGAAAGGCTGGAAACTATGTGGAACAACTGCGGGCTCAAGCGGTCTCATTGTGATGGATATTTAAGTGAAACTGTAGTGAACACGTAATGTGCCGGTTGAACAGGAAGGTCAGTGTGTCACAGCAGCTGGGTGAACCCCAGAGAAGCAACGGCAAAGAGTTGACTCACTTTTTCTGTTCTTGTTTTCCTAAATGGAAGATGCCTTTCTGTTGGGAAGCTACTAATTACCAGAGGTGAGAGGAAGGCATCTGATTTCATGCCTCACTGCCTTGCTAATGGGAAGAGAGAGGAGGAGGACTTTGACCTGCGCTTATTGGAAAAAGAAAACTGTCTTGTTTAACACAAAAAAAAAACCGACTGCTGCTGGAGATTTGTTCTGAGCATGTTTTTTCGTGGGTGTATGGCGTGTCTCCTCGACATAAAGCCGACGGAAAGAATCTGCTACAGTGACAGAGCTGCTCGTGACCTGCTCCCTAAGCCAGGTTTCCACACGTGCACCCGGCCTCAAAGAGCAGCGGTTAGGTTACGTTTCGACCTGCAGTCGGGTAAATGTTTGTTCGCGCACAGATCAAAAGTTGTCCCCTTTTGACAGCAGGCAGGTTCTCTCTTGTCTGGAGACATCTCTTTGTGAGAAAGAGTTATTCTCGGTTGCCCTCCAGCCATCACGGCAGTCATTAAGCCAGGGTGCTGAATCTGCTTCCATTAATGGTGTCTTTTGTCTGCCTTTTTAGTTGAAAGTCATGTTCCTGACGTCTCTCTTTCTCTCTCTCTCTCTCTGGTGAACAGTTGTTTTTTGTCCTTGTTGCCATACAAAAGAGTTATATTTTTATAATCACATGTGTTTAAGCAAATTGATTGATATGGACATCAGGAGGACTGTGGGACTGGATGGTTTGGTGCTTGTTTTAAGGCGAGACATTGTTTTTTGTACACTGGTTGTTGGCTATTTTGCTTCTATTACATGTCTTCCGTTTGGACAAATTGAAATTAAATATCTAAAATATACATTTAGGTGTCCATTTGCCTAAATCCTCCAACAGTTACCATCAGATAATGCTTGGCTGAGGTGTAAAAGTTTGTGCATCTACGTTGTTTTTCTTGTTTGACTGTAGCTCTTTTAATCTTCTCTCCCTCTGCGATGGTTTATTGGCACCTGACACCAGCGGTTACTCTCGATGCACTCGACTTCGTATTAAACAAAGCATAAGTAGCGGACGGAAAAGTACCACCTCCCAGTTAGGAACTTTTTATCCTGTTGTGACCCACTTTCTGCTATTGTGAGCTCATCCTCCCCCTCAAGCCTGTGGTTGAAATCAGATCAAATGATAGGTGGAGCTGTAAGATGATACATGTTGTTTTTTTTGGTCCTTTTCAGACTCATCATATTTTCCTCGTTAGACTTTGCTCATGAATGCATTTCCAGCAGGCGGACGTCTGAAAAGAACAGAATGAGCGATGCCCTTGGAGTCCAGTACTGTACTGATGTAGCATTAATGTCTCGATAGTGACAGAGTATGTCTGCAGCAGCAGACTGATGAATCTCCCTGGGACCTTCTTGTGGTCAGAAACTCCCCCCTCGGCCTTCAAACCCATTTGTCTGAAGCGTTGCATCGATCGCTCTGCATCGCCGCTGGTCAGCTGAGCGAGCGGACCAACAGCGAGCTCTGAGGGGGTCGTACACCCGGTTCTTTATGGGGATATTTCTGAAGATCAATGGCTGCGTGTGGTCTTTAGGGACTTGTGGAGAGGCCTCCCACTCTGCCAGTGCTAGGTAAGTGCTCATCAGTCAAGTCGTAACTGTGCCAAAGGGGTGAAAGGAAAGTTGCTGTCAAGGCATGTTATTTCCATGCTTATCCTGTGTGTGTCCCACGTGCGTCAGAGGACTTTACTATTGTCCGTTAGGCTGGATTTGGCAATCCAGATCCAAGTATTCAGTCTGAATGCCCCTACTATTTAGTAGAAGAAAAGAAACTCCTCCCTGCAGTTAAACCTGAATGTATTATTTAAAGAATGATGACTTTGATTGTACATAATAATGGTAGTAGTGTTTGATGGATGATGAGGTTCAGATGTCCAGGCAGGCCTACTTTTTAGCAACCCTCGCTGCATGGCTCGAGGGGCCGTTCGAGCCGGATAACAGGAAACACTAGTGCGCTTGCTCTATGGGCCCCTGTGATGCTGAAGATCAGAAGCCATATGTTGCCTCCAACACTGCGTCCAGTTCTCTTCATACGTTCACGGATTATTTACTCTGACTTATGCATTTGGTCGACAAATGGTTCCTCACACTGAAAACTTGTGATATTCAACGAGCTCCCACATACACTTTTGGCATGCATTCAACAGTGCAGGTGTTTAATTTCAAGCCTCGAATATGATCCAAACACATTTATAGCACATGTATGCTCCGCCAGCTTCCATTACCCATTCTTTTGTTGAAAGTCGTGGGGGGAAATAAAAATATAGTAATATTTTTCAAGATTCCGTCAAACTTTTCCGACTTTCAGTTTTCAGTCATTCATTAGGAAATAGGGGTCGAGGCCTCCACAGTACTAGGCCGCTCGTGTCACTTGGCTGTGTTCCTGTGGGTTTTTAGCTGAGTCATGCGCACCTGCACGAGTGGCTGTCATACAAGCTGCTGGTAGTTTTCCTCTCAGAGGACGGTTCATGGTCTCCCTCGTCCCCGTAATGGGTGAGTCGAGATGAGACAAGTTCTTATTCAAGTCGTTGCAGTCGGATACAGGACACTGTTTTGTTGACGTAACGGCTTAAAAACAGGAGGATTCTCAAGAGTGAATAGGATTTGATTGTGGTAAAAGAGATGCAGAAGAAGCTGTTTGTTTGTCCTCCTTAACTCTGGCTCCACATCTCCCCTTCGCCACCGTCCACCTGCCCTTCCTGTTAAACACCCTGTTTCTGTTCTACAACTTTGGCAAGTCCTGGAAGTCTGACCCGGGAATCATCAAAGCGTCCGAGGAGCAGAAGAAAAAGGTAAAGGCGCCGGCAGCAGGAGCGTCTGCTTAGTGATGCTGCTTTTCTTCAACTTCACGCGTATGTGCAGTGAATCCATTTGTTCCAACGTGAACGAGGAGGCCGCAGCGGCCGATTCCTCTGGCCTCTCGGTGGCTCCGGCCCTCATTATCGCGCTCTAATGGGGGACAACACAGGCCTCTTCTTCCCACCAGGCCCCCGTGATTGATGAAGAGCTATATTTACCCGTCATTGTCCAGCACAGCTCCGGCTCGTCTCTGCATCAAAGGCTTCAAAGCTTTCCATTCACTGCGGAGGAGCCCCCTTCCACCTCTTGTTTTACTCTGATTTTTGCAGCTTTTGTTTGTTTGCACAGTGACGTAATGTCTGTAATGCTGTAAAAGCAAACTTGGATTTATTTTATTTTTCAGATTAGATCCAATCCAAACCCTTTATGTCAAGCATTTTTTGCCTTCAGTACAATTCCATTGTATCTTTTGTTGAGTGGATCATCAGCCTCAGCTTGTGCGCTGTCAGTGGGTCTTTTGTTGCGGTGCCAATTACAAGATTAATTTCTCAGTTGCCAGTTAATTTTTCTGCCTCTGTCCGCTTCAATTAAACCATTAAATCCCGCTTTTGTTTTCTCGTTTCCTTCCTCCAGACAATTGTGGAGCTGGCAGAGACGGGCAGCCTGGATCTCAGCATATTCTGCAGCACCTGCTTGGTAAAATGTGATTCCTCTCTCTCACGAGACAATACACGCAGAGCCACGTAGAAATAATAATGGTTTTTTTTTGTGCTTCTTTTGCGACTGCGTCCTCACAGATACGGAAGCCCATCAGGTCCAAACACTGCGCCGTGTGCAACCGCTGCATCGCCAAGTTCGACCACCACTGTCCCTGGGTGGGGAACTGCGTCGGTACGTCAACGCCGCCGCACTTTCACGAGCTCGAATGACGCGCTCTCTTCCAAACACTCGGCTTGTTTTCTTCCCCCGACTGAGAGTTGTGGCTTTTTTTATTGCCGAGTTTCAGCGGCTCCATATTCCGCTCCAAGAAGAAACATGTGTCCCTGACTCTTGCTTTTAATTTCTTCTTGATCTGGTACACAGCAGGAAAACAAATATGCCGAGGGGATCGCTGCACGTCTCGAGTAAACTGGAATGGATTCTTTTAATGAGCTCTGATCCAAATTCCACCAGATTAAGTCTGTATAAAATGTCTGGTTACTGCATTCCACTTTATTTTACAGAGCCTTGTTGAAGCTAGTTTTCATTTACATGTGTGTCAGTCCACATGACACAGTGGAGAAGGCTAGAAGGACAAGATGCAGGAAAGGAAGCGGGCAGGAGGAAGTCCTAAAGGGAAGCCAGAGAGTGTGTGTGTCTCAGCTGCAAGAGCCTTTGTGAATAACTGATTCTCCTTCTCAGGAGCCGGTGTTAACGGGTCTCTTCATCGCTCCTATTCACTAACATCAGGCTTTGTGAGACTGCACTTCAGCTAAACGCTAACATTAGCATTCTAACCCTCTTTGTTAGCATGATAGCTTTTGCTAATTAGAGCAAATTGTAATAGAACGCATTCCTTCTCTGCACACTGGTTGCGAGCGAGCCGGTGGCGAAGCAACGCGTGGTACAGACGATCATGTCACCGTAAGAGACTGTTCCTCTCGTGCCGCCAACAGGTCAAAGTTTTCATTTCTCAAATACAATACATGCCAAACTACTGGCATTGACGGATGAAAACATGTAGCTCAAAGCGCCACTCACAATGGAGACATTTCCCTCGCTGTGGAGGTTGCGTGTCTCTCTGTGAATGTGTGTCAACATGGATCACTTCTCTTTCACTGGCACAGACGACCAAAGCATCGCGCTACGGTGACGGGCCATGACACGTTTGTTTCTCCTCAACAGGAAGTGGGAATCACCGCTACTTCATGGGCTACCTGTTCTTCCTGCTCTGCATGATCTGCTGGATGATATACGGCTGCATTTCCTGTGAGTAGGAGACCTCGCTCCCTTCCCCTCGCCCCATTCCTCCGCTCACTGCCTCTCTCCGGTCTCTCTTCCCTCAGACTGGAGGATCCACTGCGCCACCAGTTATGCCAAGGATGGCTTCTGGCTCTACCTGACCCAGATCGCCTCCTGCTCTCCCTGGATGTTCTGGATGTTCCTCAACAGCATCTTCCACTTCATGTGGGTGGCGGTGCTCATCATGTGCCAGCTCTACCAGGTCTGGGAGAACTAGGAGTTACAATGTCGCTCTGACAGGCTGTCGTGCCTTGAACTTGATATTCATGCCTGTGACATGTTGTCTGACCTCTTTGACTTAACCTCTCTTAGATCGCGGCTCTGGGAATCACCACCAACGAGAGGATGAACGCTCGGAGATACAAGCACTTTAAAGTCACTGCCACGTCCATCGAAAGCCCCTTCAAGTGAGTGATCTTCTTATCGGTTTGCTACAGAGAGCTGAATCTCATCATTTCGGGGAGTTTCAGTAAAAGCGTTGAAGCTGCGTCCGGTCTTAATAATATCCTCAAGCGATGTCACTTGATTCAGCGCCAGTTGGGTCAGAGCAACCTCCCACTGAACTCTCGGCGGTCCAGTTTTCCTACTTGTTGCTACTGGTTTTGATAAGAGCGTGATGCTAAGCTACTTTAAATGATGCCACCAGCAGGTCCCCGGACGCACGTGACAGTCCTCTTTAGTTATGACTATGTCTTCACTCATGTCGCTCATGCTCCCCTGTCTCTCTCTTCCTCTCTCTGCAGCCACGGCTGCATCAGAAACCTCATAGATTTCTTTGAGATCCGCTGCTGCGGTCTGATCCGGCCCGTGGCGGTGGACTGGACCACGCAGTACACAATAGAGTACGACCAGACGTCAGGCTCGGGCTACCAGCTGGTGTAGAGGAGGAAGGAAAGGGGAAGGTGGGGGAGTCCAGTGTCTCTGAGAAGGATTTCCCTCCGCCGTCCCCGCCCACCCCCCCGCCCCGTCCCATCCCCACGCCGGCGTTCATATCGGAGCGATGCTGTTCTCCAGAGCGCTTGCTGTTATTGGAACATCTCTCCCACACCGATCAAAAGACTTGGAAAAAATACAAATCCAGCCAGGACTAGCATGCTGTTACGGGGCAACGCCACACCCACACCCCCTCCCTCCACCTTTACTATTACTACTACTACTACTATTCTACAGCATCAGCCGTCCCACCCCTCCTCCTCGTCTCTTCTCCTCGGCCCTTTTGGACGGTGCGTTGCTGCCAGGCACAATCGGAGAGGAGAGAGGCCGACGGACCAGAGGAGTTTCAAAATAAAAGCATTTTTGTTTGTACCGGAGACGCCGCTGCGGAGACGGCAGCGCCGTAACATGGCAGTATCGCTCTTTGCCCCGCCCCTTTTTATCCTTATTTATGGTGTCCCTGTTGATATGCCCTGTACGTAATTATTATTTTTTTTATTGCATTGATTGGTTCAGGAACTCTGTTGTTCCTGTGGAAGTTAAACTGTGGTGGCCAGGGAGGCAGATGGATTTATTTAATAGTTTTTTTTAATCATGCGTTTGTTTCTAAGTATGATAGAGATAAGGGAATGTTTTTTTTTTTTTTTTTAAAGGTCTTGATTTTGCACCGTGAGTCGAGCTGATGAGGAGTTGCCAACATAGTGGAACGCATCAGAGTTAGGTGAGAGGTGGAGCCGCTGCAGGAGTCCCACGTCCCCCCGCCGAGGGAACATCCGAGTGGTTTCTTATTTAGCAAACTGAAAAACCGCCGCCATGCCGCACTAATGCGGGACGGCGTGCGCGACTCCTCCAGCGGCGACCAGCACCGTTGAGGTGACAGAAAATATCCTCCAGACAATGTGATACAGGTATATTTATTTTAAAACGATTTATAGATAAAGTAACTATGTGCTAGCGCCACCATTTTTACATTTCACATCATTTTAGCCGAGAAGGATTTTATGAGAGAAGATGATTAAACAAGGACCTGTCACGGTTTGACACGGGAGCCCGAGTGTATTTATTAGCAGCAGAGTATAAGAGCAAGAGGAACGCGTTGGGAGGACGGACGAGTTTACAAGGAAGGTTCATTCCATGTGTGTGTTTCTCTCAAAAAACAGCTGTAAAGTCTTATTTGTTGTGTTTGTCTTTTGTCTGCCTACGACATTGCACTGATGATTTATTTGTAGTATTTTTTTTGCTGTTACTGAACACACGGGCCCAGCAGCGGCGCTTCACACCGAGGCTTCCATTGTTTACTGGGAGGAGGAGGAGGAAAAGGAGGAGGAGGAAGAGGAGGAGGGGCCCCATCAGACGAGGCCAACTCCCATCACTTCCTGTCTGGACCCCCGCAGTCAGCAGCAGGATGGACTGAAGTGTAAAGAATGTGCACCTGTACATAAACAATATCTTTCTCTGTAATTATTTTCTTTTCGTCAGTGTTAGTTGAAGGTGCTCCTGGATTTCTTTTTCTTTTTTTCCTGAGTTTGGGGGAGGAGGGGAGGTCTTTCAACTGAACGGAAAGAAGAGGATCAAGTGACTATACTCCAAGTGTATGACCGTAGCTTCTAGTGATGTCCGACACTGCTGTCTATAGGCATTTTAACCCCGAAGTACTCCGACTTTACCCTGCCGAGGACTATCCACTGCATGTACGATGCTCGGGACAGCTGGGCTCTCACGTCCCCCTCCATCAACCCGACCCGTAGTCGTCACCATGCTGACAGCCCGGCAAGCCACGTGTCTGTATATAGTGAATGTTAAGTATTTGCAAGTACTTTTCTGCATTACGTTCATTTGTCTGTATTTTTTTTATTTTTTGTTTTTAATCCGTTTTATTTCTCTCAAATCCAGTGTGTTTAGTGGAAGTTTTCTTTCAGGTCGCCGGCTTTGCGGTCGGGCTCACCTGTGCAAGTGTGTAATATATTTGAATGTTCCATGCTTGTGGTTTTTTTGTTTTGTTTTACATTTCTATGTCATATATCGCTGGGTTTGTTCTACCACTGGATGTACAAATTGTAAAGCAAAGACACTAGAGAACTAAAGGCAGACGCCAACTTTTTTTTTGTTTTCTAAAAGCTGAAATGTGATCATGCAATAGTTTAAAGGGTAGAGGGGAGGTTCTATTACATTAAGGCCTCTGGAACTTTTGGGCCTTGTGTTTGCATCTTCATCATCATCCTCATCCTCATGATCATCAGAAGGGGGTGATTATGTCATCACCCCCCTCCTCCCTCTTGCTAACCAACCACTGATGTCATCTCTGCCCTGCAAAGACAACACACAGCCGCTAATGTCTGCGTGCTTTAAAGGTCAAAAGGTCGTGACTTTATTTCATATCAGTAACCAGTAAATAACCACTTGTGTTCATTTATTGCCTTTTCAATAGGAGGGCTCGTGGTTCATTGTTTTTCTAGGGCAGAGCTCATCCAGGACATGAATTCAAAGCCGTATCAGTCCTCACTAGTTCTTCCAGCAGCCTGAGAAGTCTCTGTTCTGTCTCCCCTCTCTCCTCGCCATGTGGGATAATCAAATAAATACAAAAAAACTCAAAAAAAAGATAAAGCACATAATCATCTCCAGTGCCTCTCTGCCCACCTTCAGACATCACTGTAACTCCGCTTCAGATGTAAACATATGGGCATGGTTCAGTTTTAATGGCTTTAATAATAAAATACAGTCAAATGTGAACAAGTGGGTTTCAATTTGTAAATGTTTTTTTATTTGTATCGTGAGCGCATGAACTCAAAAGCACACGAGGGAGCAAACACAAGCGGGGGCGTTGATGTCGGGCGCTCACTGAGCGTGGACCAGAGCGCCGGCTCCTTGGCCGTAACCGAAGCCTTTGGGCCCGAAGTTCTTGGCATAACACGCTGTGGAGGGAGAGAGAGGAAGTACACATCAACAAGCTGCAGACCTCGGCATCCGCACATGACGGTCATTTCAAAGCTACGGATTTGGAAGGTGATGAAGAGAAACAGTTTCACAAGAGGTAAAAAAACATCACCAGTGTGAGAATTGTGTAGGTTGGTTATTATTTCCATGTCGTGCCAAACCTGCGGCCCGTCCCTCTAAACTATATCAAAACACCTTCCAGCCTAAAGTTAAAGGTCACCACGTTCTACGTGTATGTCCAATCCGTGTTGATGCTGAACAGTCGACTGAAGCGATACATTCCTCAGTGCTGTATTGACACGGGAAGCTGAGCTCCTGTGTTGAGCGCTGTGCCGCCAGGGCCTCCATGTACCAGGATGCATTGCGCGGGAGCTTCTGCAAGCCGGACTGAAAGTGTCCACAACATCGTCTGCGCTCATATCGTGCGAGGCCAATTTCACAGTTTGTAATATGAACAAATAGAACAGGGAATATGTGTTTCCCTGCAGCATCACGAGTACACGAGAAGCTTGATAAGGCGGCCTGCAGTTCTTCCTCGCCTCGCACTACTTCACTGTCACGTCAGGGATGCGGGAAGAACGGCACATTGCAGTTTTCCGGGTCAGTAAAGCGCTTAACACTGATTGGACCCCGTTCAAACGCTTTCATCTGTTCTTTCTGTACCTGTAAGTTAAATGTTTCATAGGTGCAGAGGCAATTTTGTGGATCATCCACGACAATCCAACAGAGATTCTTATGACAAAACAAGTGTTTATCTTTAAAAGTTAAAGGAATGCATGAAGATCCTCCATATCACACAGCAACGCATATTTTCCATTATTCAGACAAATTATTACCCATCCCCACTGAGTTCTAGTGTATTGAGATGAGCCACAGCTGGTGCTCTCTTTGTTTCATATCCATCTTCTAATAAATCACACCTTCATGGACAAAATGTTCTCCAGGTAAGAGGAACATTGAGTTTTACTGCATCACCTCCAGCGGTTTTAAGCACCTTCAGCAGAGTAGAGATCCAATGTGCCAGAGAACGTGTGTGTGTGTGCGTGTGCGTGTGCGTGTCTGTGTGTGTGTGTTCCCAGAGCAGTTCCCCAGCTCCACCTCTCAGGCTGTTTATCTCACATCAACGTGTGACGTTTACAAAGAGCTCACCACCAGGTTGTGGTCGGAACAAGGAAAGGTGCAGAGTTTCTGACTTGTTCTTGATCTTCTCTAAAAAAAAAAACACTCCTGGCTCGCTTTAAACAAAACATCTCCATCCTGCTGTCCACATGCGTCTCCGAGGCCCTGATTAGAGTAACAATATCCAGCTGCTCACACAAAGACGGGATGTCTCTTAACCGCAGACCGGCAGCAGCAGCAGCAGCGTCGGGCCTGTTTGGGTTTAGACCTAAGATGCAACATTCCTCCTCATCAGTCCATGGGTTCATCATGACACTCAGCAAAACATCCATGTCTCCTGTTTCACCAAACCCCAACAAGTCTCATTGTGCTGGGGAGGAGGGAGCGTCTCTGTCCGCTGGAGGGGAGCAGGCAGTGAGCAAACAGACACCAAATGTCAGGAATAACTCAGTTCTGCTGTCAGCTGACGTGCTCTCGTCAGCTGACAGCAGCGACGCCTCAGCTGCCAGAGCCGCTCTCCACACACCTTTGTCAATAACTAAATCTTAGCGGTTCTATTCATCGGTCCTATTTACTAATATCAGGCTCTGTGAGGCTGCAGCTAGACGCTAACATTAGCATTCTAACCACGCTGACCATCTTAGTTAGCGTGCTAACTTTTTATCGTTAGCGCCAAACACAAAGTAGAGTGGGTGATGAGATTTAAAAAATGAACAATGAGTAGACTTTTCCTAGAAAACAATGTATAGACCCATACAAATACAGTCACCTTTGACCCACTGCACTTATTTTGCCCACTGCTCTTATCAGGTAAAGTCTGTGGTATAACATTAGGCTCCAAGGCACAAGACGATCCACTGATTCTCAACCTCATCGTTTCTGCAACGTGAACGAGTACAAGCCAAACAGACAGCTGTGATAACAGGCTGAAGCTCCTCAGGATCTTTCTCTGCAGATGACAGCGTTTGAGTGAATTTAGTTCCATTGTATCACAACTCGTGTGGATGTTTTAGTGAGGAAATGTGTTGCATGGTGGATTTACTCTTCTCCTGCTCGGCCAAAACATGTGTTGGCAAACGCAAATGTTCTTTTCCCCTTGTGTTACTCTTGGCTCTCTGTGAGAGCTTAGTAATGGCAGTGATGGCATACGAAATTCGACAGAAACAATCTGCCGTCATGCTGGAAGTGAAATGTTCCACATGCTGTCTGATCGCTCCGTGTCAGGTGGTTTTATCTCACCTTTGCAGTAGATCTCTCCGTCTTTCTCGGTCTGAGTGGTCGACTCCAGGCTCTTACCACATTTTGCACAGCGGAAGCAGTTCTTGTGCCACGGCTGTGAGGAGAAAAGAGACGTGTTGTTGCTGTTCACTGTCTTCATGCTTTCATGCTAAGTCTACCTACCTTTGTCAGACAAAAACAAATGCTGTGTCAGCAGTTCTAAGCTGATAATAGCAGATGTTTCGTGGAGTGCACGTCATCGTTTCCTTCATCAAGTCCCATCAAAGCAGCGTACACAGAAAATTACAGGTTGTGCTTAGAGCCAATGAGTGGGGCCTCCTAGATTTCCTCCCATTAGGAAACGCACTAACCCGATGACATCACCTGCTATAAAACAGCTTGTGTGAATCACTCCACTCCCATTCTTGGAGGGAAAACAGGGATCCACGCACATCGTTGTTCTCCTGTGGACGAGTCAGAGACTCAGATCTTCCTCCTCAGAACCAAACATCCTGCCGAACCATCTCGGGGGTGCGAGCCCGTGACTTCCTCCACTGCGACTCTGCCAGAGCCCCGGTGTCCGGACCGCCCTCGCACGATTAACGCCAGCTGTGAGGAAGCTCCCGTCCCGACGCCGCGGCCCGGCTTCAGTCAGAAACACACAACCTGAGGGCTCTCGTTAGAGACGGCACCAGACCTCCTGCACGCGGTTCAGCACCGTGAAAAACCTGAACGCTCAATCCAGTCAAACGCGGCTACGGCCTGCCGTTTGAGATGCACATCACGATCCTGTGGATGTTCCAAGGAGGCAACACTGCCTAGAAGATTTGATTTCCGTCTGTGCTCAAACTGTAGGATGCATAATGGGAGAGTGGAATACACGCAACACATTTGAGAAGTCATTGTAAGCCTGTTCAGTTCACACCACGGCTTTGAACACCCGTTAAGGAGTAGAACAATGAATTCTGGGAGGAAGATCAGATCCCCGGGCCAGCCTACTTCTCTCGGTCAGTGTTGTCATGAGAATAAATTCATCCTCACCTCAGCCAAGAGTCATTATTTTGCTAACTTGGCTCCACTAGTGACAGCTTAATAATGGACTTGGGTCTTGGCTAACACCTTGGCGGATCCCAGACAGCACATGTTGTGTCTAAAGCGTGTCGGTCGTATCCGTGCTCGAGCCTCACTGCTGTCTTGGGCTAACCCGCTGGAGTCGGCACGCTAACAGGATCCAAAGGACAGGATTGTGAGCATAACCGTCTGGGACGAAGGTTTCGACCTGATGGTGGCCGGACATGAAAAGTCAACAGGTCATCAAAGTGATGACGAGTCACCTTGAGGGGAACATAAATATATGTACCAAGTATCTTCTCCATTCAGCAGGTGGTGAGATATTCCACTCAGAGGTCAAAGCTCTCACCTTGCCCGCCCCCATGATCTTCTCAGCTGCGTAGACGGAGTCTCCACACCGGCCACATTTGTCTGAACCTCCAAACTTCTGGGCAAATTTGGAGGGGTTGGGGTTGGTGGTCGGTCTGTGAGTCTGTGTCCTGAGGAGGAGGGAGGAGCATATGAAGAACATGACAAATTGTTTTCCAAAAAAACAAAACATGAATCCAAAAAATCATCATCATCATCCAAAGTCTTAATAAATGTAGTCTCTAAACAGGAGGCTGGAGTCGATCCTTTAAAAAGGTTCTTTAAGTCATAGAAAATCTATTTTTCTTTTCACACATTCTGTACATCTGTAAAAAGTGGATATTTTGAATCAAAACTCATTCTGTCCCAGAACCTCCTCTTTCCTAAAGAAAACATTTACTCATTCACTAAATAGTGAACCAAGTATGAGCCAAAACACTGACATGTGCAGTAATAAATACCTTCATAACTCCCTGGGTTAAGTATCTGTTAGACATGCATTCTTCACCTGTTGAGACTTTATGAATGATTGAAATAACTTTCTTTCCTCCAAGACAAAAAACTCCATGAGTAAACCTGGCGGCCCCGCTGTGTGAGCGGTGCTCACCGAGGGGTGACGGCGGCCCCGGGCTCCTGAATGAAGCCCTTTGTGGCGGACCGAGAGTTACATAATCAAGTCTTTCATGGCGGCCGTCACCTGACGCCGGAGGCAGGAGTAAACATTCCCATGAGGTGGGTGTGAGAGCCATCATAGACTTTAATAAGATGTGTTTTACTGATTCATAAGACACTCTTTTCCCCTGCGTTTGAGTCGTCGTCAGGACCCCAAATTAATTCCAGTACTGATATTTATTGTATGTATTTGTTCAGCAAAATCATGGGAAAAAAAATGTACACCTGCAAAAAAAAACAGTTTTAAAAGACATAAGTATGAACATCCAGCATATTATGAGCCAGATTCCCCAAAAATGCCTCCTGGAGCGTCAATAAGACACCTTTTTAAAGAAAGATTAGACGAAAAGAATCATAATCTGCAACAAAAATCACAATAAAACAAAGCTTTGGCCTGTTAGGAAGGAGTTTCAGTCAAAACACTGTGTCGTTTGGTTCAAAAGTGGGAAAAATGACATATTTTATGCCAAAAGATTGTCTGAATGGGGCATGCTGGGACTTAAAATGGGCGCGGGAGGATTCACTTTGTCGTGATGCGGTACGAGCGGCCAGAAAGTGGAGCCGCGTTAGACCGTGTTAGACCGTCTGTTAAACTCTCGGGTTATAGCTCTGAATGTTACACTTCAGCTTTAACTTTTCTCTTCTTGGATCGACAGTACAACCCAAAAAATAAATAATAAGTGGTTCAGGCGGTGAGACACAGAAAAGGGAAGCTGCGGTTCTCTGGTTGTAAAGCTGCGAGCAACAAGGGCCACACAAGGGCCAGTTTGACCGTGTCTGTAGTTGACATTGGTTTTCATGAACTCTGGTATGTATTTAAGAACAAAGTCCAGCACAACGGATGCTTTGGCAGCAACAACACGGTCACAGAGTCAGCAGCAAACATCTCGCTGATCTCACTGACCTCGTCCACCGCACAGCAACCACTTGAGTGAGATAAAAGATCCTTTATGCAGACGCTTCAAGATGTCCTTTGTGTTGGATTCAAGCCGTCAAATAGCAACATCGCAGAAGCAGGACACGCCCCTGAGACGCTGCACGCGCATACTTCACTTCACAGCACACCAGAGCAGACGGCTTTGCTTCCTCGTGGGCTTACTCTTCGTGTTTGATCCCCAGCCGCTCCCCTCGGTCCATGCTGAGCGTCCCGGCCCCCTGGCCGTATCCGTAGCCTTTGGGGCCGTACTTCTTCCCGTAGCAGGACTTGCAGTAGATCTCCTGGCCGTGAATAGCCAGCGTGGTGCTGTCCAAGCCCTTCCTGCAGACCACTGGGGAGACAAGGAGAGAAGGAGACAAGGAGAGAAGGAGTTACAGGGAGTGGAGCACGGGACCGTCCTGTGAGCAGGATTCAACTAGAAAAAAGGCTAAATGTGCGTGTTCTCGCTGGGAAAAACATTGTGACGTGAAACATTTAACATACTGAATGAAGGTTTAGTGGCGGCGACTTGAGCAGCAAACCGCCAGAAAAGTCTCCCTGAAGTCTCGCTCTGTGTTGTTACTCAAGCGTCTCCTGGTTTTGTTGACATAGCCGGGCCGGCCGCATGCCTTCTTAGTGCATGTGAGGGTCAATAATTATGAAAGAAGGAATCTCAAAAGTCATGTGAAAACTTTCGTCATTAGATTTTCAACATAACTAGTTTTTTTTCTGATGCAGTGCAGGATCCATGAGACCTAAACTCTGCAGGAGGAGTTGTTTTTGCATTGTGTGGAAAAACAAAAGCATTACAGTGGCTTAAGACGTTTCAGTGGCTGAAGCTGGGATTAGTGGAGTCCTTCACACGCTGACCTGCACTGTGTGACCGTCTGATACCAGTTTAATACTTCACACCGGCTGGGAAAGATGTCTCCATCTGCTCTCTGATCTCAAAACACGTTCAAAATGAAAGCTTTGGGAGCTTGTTTGAAGATTTCTGTATGTCCAATCAAATCTTCATACCCTGTGATGGTTCCTCTGAGTAGTTTCCCCCCCGACTGCAGTTACATCATCAGTCCTCATGCGTGACCGCTGGAAAAGAGTTTAGGCAAATCCACTAAAAGGACAAAGCCCCAGTTAGAGCACAAAGACTCGTATGAGGCTCTGTGTGACAGTTCTGTCAGTATCTAGATGCCTTTCATACACAGAAAGGAAAAGTGTTGAATGTCACAGAATGTCAAACTGAGAAACTGGAAAAAAGAAAAAAGAAAAGGCAAAGGAGAGCCAAGGACGGCAAGTCCCCGAGTCCATAATCTCCTCAGCAGGAATGTCAGACAAAGCTGCCGTTGTATGGGAACGGCTGGAGAAAACATCTTTTTGTGGCTCATGTTGCTTTGGTCTTCTCTTGATAGCAGCTAAATGAACGCGTTTGTATAATTCTGGTCTGTGCTGGCGCGTCAGGAGCAGGGCAGGAGGCCCCGCCCATCCAGCAGGCTGATACAAACACAGTGTGACATCAACACACAGAGAGACAAATGTCAGCGTGAGCTTCCTTTGACCTGCGGTGGAGAGGTGGAGCTGAGTCCACGGCCGTCTGCCGCTTGCACCGAGGGACATAACGCAATTTGTGCGGGTCGATGCAATGTCTGCTCCTAGCAGGTCTCACGATGACGCCATTACTTTTAACACTTTTAGCAAGGCAAACAGCTTGAAAGATGTCCGAGCTGCCAGAGACTTGTGTTTGTCTGCGAGCTGATGGAGGAACTCAGACGTGTGTGACGTAAGAGTTGGCTCTGGTGTGTTAACCTTCAGTGACCTTTTCCACTTGATCCTTTTCACAACGCTGCGCACACGTTTCCTCTGTCTGTCTGCCAGGTTTCAAATTGTGAAGAATTGCGTCGCTTACTTCAACATCACAAAGTGGTCGTTCACTCGTGCTTTACTACGCTGGCAAACTCTGCACTTTCATAAAGTTGTGTGACTCACAAGAGACCAACAAAAATAAAGAATATTCTAAAGGACAGCAGCATGGGAGGCTGAGGTATCCTGAGCAACACTATCCTACACTTCCCATAATGCCACTTTTCCATCGCCTCTTTTGCACAAACCATCCCACGTCTTCAAACTCCATGTCCCTGTGTTGGTAATACTTCATGTTAGCTCCTGCACAGAGGACATCCTCCAACTGTCGGAGTGGCGTAATACTGATCCAGACTGTTTGTATAAAGAAAGAAGCTTTGTGGCGGCTCGAGCTGGGAAATCAATGTGAGAATATGTGGTATGCTTAAGCACCGCTCTGCTCTTGAGATGTGATCTCAGTCCACAGGTGTCGGTGCTCCCGCCTTACTTACTGCAGAGAAAACAGCTTTTGTGGAAACTCTTCCCGTCACACTGCACCTCCTCGGCGTGGTAGACCGTCCCGCGGCACGCCGTGCACTCGTTGCCTCCTCCCCAGTTGGGCATCGTTTGTGTTTCTGAGAAGAGAGACGGAGACGGTGTGAGAGGCTGGACCATCTGGGGCGGGGATGCTGTGTCCGCCCCTCCTCCACTCGCTCTGATGAAGAGCTCTTTCACACAGGAAAGGTGACCGGGAAATTCAGCACGCATGTTTTTCAGCACTTCATTCACACACACACGCACACACACTTCCATCCGGAGGAAGTGGAAGTGTGGAGCCACAACCGTAGCACCTGATAAGCTATATTGGGGGGATGCCTTGTTTAAAAGCACATCCACTGTAGTTTTTAATAAAGGCGCGTGTTGTTCCTCCCATGAAGGTTTAATTTGTGTTTTGCCTTGTAAAGAAGCTGCTTTGCTGGATTTCTAACATCGCACAGGGTTGAACTGGATCCACTGCTCCAGGCCGCTCTGAGAAACAAAAACAATGCAGAAGAGGTCGGCCTAAACAACTCTGCGACCTGAAGGAATGTCTCAGGGCGCCGTGCCTTCTGGCTTTTGTTGCCTGTTGGGCCGTGAATGCAGGATACGAACACAAACAGCAGCTAAAGTAACCGCTGTGATCACCACAGAGCCGCCGTGACCCGACGCGCCCGCTCACTCCTGGACTCACATCTGTCTGCAATTACACACTCACTCCCCTTTACCAGATTGTGTCACGAGGGCGTTAATGAGGTTGCGTAACAGACGGATTTGACGTTTTCATCACCGCAAAGCAAGCCTGCGGTCATACTCAGGATGACGGATGTCCTTGATTCTTGAGCAGAAGCCATTAATCTGGTGGGCGCTCCTCTCAGCTGAATGAGAGGCTGCAGGACAGGCCCGGGCCTGACAGGGGGATCAAAAGAGCACTAACGTTACCCTTCAGAGTCCCCGCAGGGCGTTGGGTGTGATGAGAAGGCACACGACGACACGTCGGCTGACGCGGACTTCAAAGAAACCGCAGTCAGTTTAAAGCCTCACAGAGTTCAGTGGCGATGACTAGTCTGCAATGAAGGATCCACAAGTCTGCCTTTGACTCATTCATTATGCGTTTAAACTGAAGAACATGGAACATTTCATCCAGTGTTTGGACACCAGAAAATAATCTCAAGCCGCCCTGAGAGCGACCGAGGCTAATGACATGTTATCATCAGAGCACAACTCTTTGGACACTCTGGGAGACAGCACTGCCTTTACATTAAATTGCATCGGATTTGTATTTGAACTCTTCCTGGCACTCCTCAGAATACTATTGTCAGTACGGTGTGCTCCTTTGAGAACACACTGAACCAACAGCAGCAGCAGGACAAAGTGTCTCTGTCATCAATGTCTTTAATTGTGACTTGAGAGATCTCCAGTCTGTAGTACTTCCCCAGCTGTAAGCATCCTGGAGATCTCACAAAAGTGCACGAGGCAACGTTATTAGAGAAAGACCATTACATGTAGCTTATAAAAAGGACAACACAATAACTAGTTACTAGTTGTTCCGCATTTAAAACACTGTGCCGGTGAATGACACGTTCATGTAGCAGAGCCGATAGTTTGGTGGTTTGGCGTGTTATCTTCATCGTGTGTCTTGTTTTAGAATACTGTTCAGCAGCGCTGCAGAGTTTTGCATGAGATAACTTCTGCCCGTTTCTCCTTTCTTTCTTTCAGTACAAAGATTCACTTGGAACCTGCAGGGTTAGTAATTGAGCAAGAAGACATTACTGCCTTTACAACAAATTGCATCGGATTTGTATTTGAACTTTCCCTGGCACTTTTCAGAATACTATTGTCAATATGGTGTGACCTCTCTGCCCCTTGTTATACAACGTATAAGAAACACTAACAGTACAAATTATATATATATATATATATATATATATATATATATATATATATATATATATATATATATATATATATATATATATATATATATATATATATATATATACACACACATACAGTAACATCAAATCAAAGTTGGTCAGTAAACTGGTCGGAAATCCACAGGATTGAGTTTCAAAACAAATGTTTTAGAATGAAAAGACACAATGTTACCTGAGGGACCTTGAAGGAGCAGGTGTGGTGTTGGTGTGGTGTCTGCGCTCCAGATGAGGAAGAAGACTCTCCGGCTCTGACTCCTCCACTGAGGCTGCTGCGCCACAAGCTCGCAGAGTGATCGCAGTCGTTGCAGAGGCAGGAGGGGCTCCACGCTGCTGCCTTCAGGGGCCGTCAGAAAATATGAAACATGGGAGACGAGGGATCATTTATCGAGAAACTCAACCTCAACGATTTACAACCACCACCCACTGAGCAAACCCACCTTTACGCACACAGCCCAGCCAGGCAGACCCCGCTCAGTGTACCCTTGTGCACATTGAGGAATACTCAGCGACTCGGTTTGGAGTCTCCCGGCTGGAGACCAACGCGGCTAACCAAGCTCATCCCGAGTCTTCATGCGGCTACTTGTGGTGGCTGTTAACGCACTTTAGACCATCTGTCCCAAAAGCACAGTCCTTTCCCCTAAACCAATACTCAGACGAGCAGTCACGTTTACCGTCGCCACATGTAAACAAAGGGACAAAAGAAGCGCAACAAACTAACTTCACGCGCACCAAATCCAGGCGCTGCAGGTCCCGTCCTTCACCCTGCGCTGCTCCGTGCACAGGAACAACCCTCTGCAGGGGCAGGAGATGCTATTTGAAAAAGCTACCTGTTGCAGACGACGGCCCCGAGGCGAATGGCACTGTAGAAATACACATTTTGTTTGTTTGTTGCGTTTAAGGTGAATTTCAGCTGCAGAAGCAAACAAATAATTCCAACCTTTTTTTTTTATTGTACATTTAAATTGAGTGAAACAACCTCTCAATGACGGAATTAGTTTGACCCTTTGCTGTGGCGGCAAGATAACTGATATGTAGGCGATTATAGGCTACGTGTAATGGAAGGGATACAAATGTGTGGTATGCAAAATAACAGTGTTGCATTTATTCCACGCACAGCAGGAGGCCGACACTTGCATGAAAATAGTTGCACGGTTTACCAACAGACCTACTCTACAGCGTGATGTTTGAGGTTTATTAAATAATGACGGGCACGCTGTGTGTTCTGTTATCATGAACCAGAAGCATCTGAAGCATTGTTTCAGGCCTAAGTAACCTAAAACTAAATGTGACAAACTCTAAAACATGTCCCTATGAATCCTGCCTGCATGGCAGACACACTGCAAAGTGTTCCTGCCAGCTGAAACAAAGTGTTTCGCTAATGAACAACTGTATGGTAACCGTCTGTTACATTGAACTTGTATTTCAGGTCACATTTCACTGGAAAGCCTGACTGAACCTGCTCAGTGGATTCTCTCCCTGCAGAATCAATAACACATGAACTGACGCGATGCAGCGTCCTCCACCTACATGTTGATCTTTCTGTTAGTTTGTTTTTTCTAACTGTTCGGCCAAGTGGAGTAGTGGAGCTATTTCTTTTTATTATAGTTTGTTTGAATTATGTATTTTTTTCTACCATACTTTCTCTGTAGCACTCAGATTATTTTGAATGAAAAGTGCATTACAAATAAATGTACAAATATATATGTATGTATGTGTGTGTGTTTTATTATTAAATATATACAATAAGACTTTTTTTTATAATATTATCTAAAAAATAACCAACCTCCACGTTGAGGTGGCGGTTCGCCGAAGGAGAGTGGAGGTGTTGGACTACCAAGCCACCACTACAATTACACTATCTTCACGTTCTATTTAAAACTACATTGCAAATCATTCACAGTCAGGGTGCAGGATTAAAACCCCACTAATAAAAACACGTTTAATATATTCTCCAGCTCGCTGTGACTTCACAGAGACTGTTTTCACGTTTCAAAACGCTATATTTTTAAAGCTATTTGCTTTAATATGTCTGAGGCAGGTGTTCCAGGGAATTGTGGGTAATATTAATGAACAATTAGGTTAGAGCTTTGTGAATATGAACGTATGAAGAATTATCATAACATATTCGTAAACAAGTAACTTGCATCAGTAATGTACAGAGATTCATGAGATGGGCCACACGCTAAATCACACAGTGCGAGAAATATCCAGCAGGGGGCAGTAACAAAAACAAACATGGCACCTGCCGTAAAATAAAAAATGGAGAAGAAGAGGCCTCTGACAACAAATCAACTCCTCCATGCAGTGTTCACTAATGCAACTGGCAGTTTATAATATTACGTTTAATCTGTGTGTATATCTTATTT
Source organism: Clinocottus analis (assembly GCF_023055335.1). NCBI lineage: Eukaryota > Metazoa > Chordata > Actinopteri > Perciformes > Cottidae > Clinocottus > Clinocottus analis. Next base: position 13,255,496 of record NW_027175932.1, on the reverse strand, counting down.
AGAGGAGACGTTGTGTTAGTCTAACTACCTCAGTCCCGTCTTTGTCATTTAGTTACAACCAATTACTAGCCAGCTGTGGCTGGTAGCTAGCTAGCTGGAGCCCAGCAGCTAACCTCGGCTAGCGTCCCTAAACATTTCAACACCGGTGCGAGAAGATGGACTCAAGTGTCTTCACGGCCGTTTCCAAAGGTTTGTTCACTGGAAAACTGAGAACGACTAAAAGCAAACCTGTCGGAAAAGTTGTAGTTGGCGATAGTTAAGCGAACGTTGACTTGTATCAGTGCTTTAACTCGAGCCAGGTTAGCTCAGTAGTTAACCATTAACTTCACGTTAGCAACGTTACCATGTCGCGTTTCTTCAGGCATCGCAGATCATTTTGCGTGCATGTGGTCACGCGCGTGACCCTCGTGAAGTGAACAGAGTGTTTGAACCTGGCAGATGGCTGACTGTGTGTGAGCAACATTGTGGTCATTGAACGTGCACTGAGTGATTCTAGTGGGGTTGCGTTCAAACCACCTCGCTGGTCCTGTAAGGGTTAGCTAATGGATAGCAGCGTCTACTTGGGGCAGCAAAGCTATTTGCTGTCCTCTCATTCGTGGTGAGTTTAAGTTGTGAATAAATACATCACTTTATTGTGTAATTACAAACTAATTATTTTGGCCAAATGAATCCCAGAATAACTGTAAATATCAGCCTCAGTCTGACTCTCCATCATCGTACAGTCTGATCATTAATTTGACAAATGTGATTTTGCCTTTTGTTGGCAGATAACATATCAGATGGTTGACAGAAAGGTCAGCTGCGTTCACTGCGTCTGACTCCTTCTCTATTCTTCAGGTGAGGCCTTACCTCTGGCGTCGCTGCGCCTCCTGGTTCCTCCTTTCCAGCTCATGGCAGCCTCCATGTGGCAGGTTCTGAGGAAACGAGACGTCTTGAACTACTGGAAAGTGGCCGAGTTTGTCTCTTTGGTGATGGACGTGGTCCCAGAGCTGCTAATGTACAAGCACAGGGCGCAACTTAATTTGGGATTAAGAGCCAGGGTGGGTACCAGTGGATGACACGAGGCATTTATTGCTTGTGTCATATATTTCTTTAGGATGGAGGCAGTTGATTGTGATAGACAGAAAAATATTAACTGTATCGTGAACAATATCTCCTTCATCAGTATATTCTTGAGTTGTGCCGAAGTGAACAGCCGGTGGAGCCTGACTTCATCTTGTCCATCTTGAACCAGATTAAACCACAACACCCAATCCTGAATGATGTAAGTGTTCCCAATCGAGATGAGTTCATTTCTAACCCTTTTTTAATTAAATTGTTTTACATTTCTGCTTCTTAGAACGGTATGTATTCATTGGCTTGGCAACAATCATATTAACACAACTCACAAGGTTTTCAGTCGTGAACATGTGTGTTACTTTATTGCAGATGAAAGAATCACAAGAAGAGGAAGTAGTGGTTAACTTTCTTGAGTTGATCCAGACTCTGCTCAAAGACCCCGAGGAGAGACACGTTTTCTTCCTGGTGAGGCGGTTTCACTTGCAGTGCAACATAAAAAAAAGCCGATACTGGATTTTGGTTGTGTACGTGCGGTGCAGTAAAATGTACTCTTTGTGTCTATCAAAGGAGGTCTTCCCTGCTGAGTATGGACCTCAGTATGACAGCGACTTGCAGATGCTGTTTTCAGAGTTCCTCTGTCGGCTGGCTCAGCTGTTGCCAGTTCCTGACCTCGAGCAGGTGAGAGGTGTCATTTTGTCATAATCTTTAATGAAAGGTGAACAGTATCTCATCATGAAAGAACAACTTAAACTACCGTATAAGCACCCCATGAGAAAGCTGGCTGCAGTGTTTCATGTACAAAATGAAGTGAGGACATTTGCTTCGGTAAATGTATTTCAGAATGTGTCGTGATCTTGTTTTTATGAGATCATTATAAGTCTGCAGTTGTGTGTAGTGTCAGTTGTGTGTAGATAATATTTATCAGAGCAATACGATAATATCAAACTGCGAGTCTAGACTAAATGAGGGGCCGTGTTACACAAATATCACAGAACATTATTGGTCAGTGATGTGTTTTACCATTTTTGTCTTTGTGTCCTGTTTCTGAAATTGAGATGTTTAGATTATTTTGGATTTGGTGTTCATGTGTGTTTTCTCGCATTCCCCGCAGACTGTTTCCTGGCTTGGAGCCGAACGCTCCGTGTTGGAGGACTGTGTGCGTTCAGTCTCGGAGCCTACAGACCTGAACGTTTTGCTCCAGTGCCACAAACGCCTCGGACATTTAGAGCAGCACGGTGAGTCCCTTCCCACACCCGCTGCCGTTGTGTTTCTCTGACGGAGCTCTACGACGATAACATCTATGTCACCCGTGTCCTTCTTTCTTTGTGGGGTCGTGCAGTTCCACCCTCCAGCATGGGCGACAGCATCCTGTCCTCCCTCTCCGCAGCCCCGTCTAGCAGAGCGGCCAAACCTACGGAACAACCCGACCGATCGGATCCGCCGCGGGGCCTCAGCGATGACACACACGCGGAGCCATTTGTGGATGACGTAGCAGTCGAAATCATCGCAGTGACCGATTACGAGGAAGTGGAGGTGGACGCGAGCGCAGACATCCAGGTGGAAAACTGCTTCCAAGGAACAGCCGTGGACGGCGAGGCCGACGATTCGCCGGTAGCGCTTCTTGAAGAGGAAGCGACCGTGGAAGAAGCGGCGGGGGAAGAGCCAACGCAGGGTGAAGCTGCGAGCGGCTCGGCGGACATCGTCCACTCAGAGCTTAGCAAGGACGACTTGGCGTCCTCCCACGAAAAAGTCTCTGCGGGACCTCATGACTGCCCGGACTGTGAGAAGAAATTCAAGTTTGCCTCCTCGCTCATCGCCCACAGGGTCATCCACACGGGGGAACGCCCTCACCGGTGCAACGACTGCGGCCGCTGCTTCTCGTTCAGGCAGTCCCTCGACAGGCACAGGCACACGCACAGAACCGGACGCAAGTACAACTGCGTCGTCTGCAGGGAGACCTTCCACTCCTTGTCGGCCCGCACGGAGCACAAGCACACGCACATGGAAGACGGGGTGTACGTGTGCCGCCGGTGCGACAGGAAGTTTAACTGGGAGCTGGCGCTCGCAAGGCACCTGAAAACTCACGCCGATGACGCAGCGAGCCGCGAGGATCTGCAGGATGTGCAGGAGGTGGTCATCGGAGATGAAGATGTCAGCGAGGACGTGCAGGAGGTGGTCGTCCGCGATGAAGATGTCAGTGAGGGTCCCGTTGTGGATCATGTGGATCGAGATCCGGAGAACGCGGAGGTTCAGAGCAGTGAGCCCGTCCCCGCTGAGCCCGAATGCACCGTCTCTGAACCGGAGACGGAGGTCGTTTCCCCGGCGAAGGTCCGCACAAGTGGACGCAAGCGCAAGCCGACCATGAAGATCCAGGTGATAAATTTACAGAAGCACATGGCAACTAAACGAAGGAGGGAGATCACCAAGGCCAACCCTGTAGAGCTCAAGCCTTTCGATTGGTAAAAACCGCCCGTCTTCATCCCCGTCTCACAAATGGTTTATTTCATCTGTCCTGGTTTTATTACAGGTTTTCTACATGCAAATAGAATGTGATTTCTTATGTTGATTTTTCCTTTCACTTGAACAGTGCAGAGCACTCTTACGGGTCGCCCATCGTCTCTGCAAAGGACGGTGAAGAGAGTGAGTGTTCATTTTTAGAGATACCTTTTTTTTTTTTTTTACAGACTCTTAGAGATCTGAGCAGTTAAGACGCAGAAAAATGAGCCAAAGCTGCTAAAACCAATCTGGTAACTACAGGCCAGAACACATAAACAATCACTCAGTAATTTGCTTTAAAAAAAAGGAAAAATTGGAAAAAACTAGTCATGCACAAGGAAATAGCTTGCAATGACTTTTGTTTATTTTTTTAATTCATGACATTGTTTGCATCAAGATGGTCAAAAGTTGACATTGAATAAGTATTTGTCATGCAGTTATTAGTATAATTATTTCACAAGGAAAGAATTCCAACATCTTCCCAATAGTTTTCCATTTAATTACACTCATGGTCAAATTGTTGGATAATTAATTTCCAGAATATTCCTTAATGCCACATAGAAAATCCAAATTGTAAACAGAAAATGTTACAATTATTTGTTGAACTTAAACACTTCCTTTACTTCTTTTTCCAAAAGGTTCTGTCGCCGATGTCACATCAGCTGCTTTTTCCTGTCCTCAATGCTCCTTCCACCACTCCAAAGAGGCCCAGGTCCAGCAGCACATTGACAAGGTCCACTCCGTTGAGACCGAGGATGACGAGCCGTCCTCTCTGCCCCTCGCGGATGAAGAGGGCCGCTTCAGCTGCCCGGACTGTGAGAAGAGCTTCAAGTTCCAGTCCTTACTAAAAGCCCACCAGCGCATCCACACGGGCGAGCAGCCCTTCCTGTGTTCCCAGTGCGGACGGCGGTTCTCCTTCAAACAGTCGCTGGAGAGGCACAGGCAGACGCACAAAACCGGGCGCAAGTACGAGTGCCTGATCTGCGGCGAGTTCTTCAAGTCCCTGGTGGCTCAGCGGGAGCACAAGAGCACCCACATGGAGAACGGCGAGTACCTGTGTTCGGAGTGCGGCCGGGCGTTCGCCTGGAAGTCCGCACTGGTGAGACACCTGAAGACCCACGGCGAGGATGCTGAGAAGGCCGGGCGTCCTTACAAGTGCCCGCGCTGCGACCTGGGCTTCAGCTGTGCCAGCTACCTCAACCGGCACCTCCAGACTCACCAGGAAGAGCGAGTGCACACGTGCAACTGCGGCAAGAGCTTCGCCTACCGGGCGGCCCTCACCGCGCACCAGCGCATCCACCAAAAGGAGCGGCCGCACACGTGCACGCAGTGCGGCAAGGGATTCCTCTACAAGGGGGGTCTGCTGAGCCACATGAAGATCCACTCCGAGGACATGCCCTTCATGTGTTCCTTCTGCGGCAAGAGCTTCAAGAGGGAGCGCAACATGAAGAAGCACGAGCGCTGCCACACCCGGGAGGACGTCTTCAGCTGCTCGCAGTGCGACAAGAGCTTCGTCTACAAGGCCACCCTGATCCGCCACGAGCTGACGCATTCGGGCGAGCGGCCGTACCTCTGCTCCGACTGCGGGAAGGGCTTCTTCTCCCACGCCGAGCTCTTGAAGCACGAGCGGTTCCACACGGGCCACAAGCCCTTCCAGTGCCCCCACTGCGGCAAGAAGTTCACGCAGTCCTGCTACCTGACCATCCACCTGCGCTACCACACGGGGGTTCGGCCGTACTCCTGCAGCGAGTGCGACAAGAGCTTCCTCAGCGCCAACCGCCTGAAGAGACACCAGCGGACGCATTCGGGTGAAAAACCATACCTGTGCGTGGAATGCGGGAAGGGATTCAGGCAGTCGTATAACCTCAAGATGCATCAACGGACGCACATCATGAAGATAAAGTAGTCAAGACTTTTAACTGTTGATTCATATTTGGAAATAGAGCATAGATGAGTTTAGAGTGGGACGGTCAATCGGAGATGGATCAGTGTGACTTAATCTCAGATGCGATTCGGAGTGAACTGCTTCTAGGATAGAAACTTGCTCTAGGAAGAAGAGGTTCATGTTGAAAGTCTTCCGTTACACTGAATGCATTTGATTGCCAGCTTGTGTTGCAATTAAAGCGCACAGTGTTATTTTTTAGATGCATTGTGATGCCATTTATTTCCTCCTTATCTTGACTCGATCTTTAAATAATGAACAAAAAGGTACATAAATCCAGTCTTTTATTGTGGGCATGTTATACAACAGACAACTGCATTGGAAAAAGAGGATTGAAACATACATTACATGTTCTTATCAGCAGTGGGTTTGAACTCAGTAACACAAACACACAGTGCAGGCTGTCCTCAGACCAGCAGTAGTTCATACAACTGTTCCACAGCGAGGCACGGGTCATCGTTGCGTTAGACATCGCACACCACTGGGTTTACTGACAAACTTCAACTGTATGAAGAGGACCAACAGGCATTATGAATTGTGCTTGTCATTTACTGGAAGTTTAATTTGAAAACCGAAGAAGTTATAAGTACGAGACAAACTACGCTACTGCTGAGGTAGCACTACGAAACCGCCGAGGGCAGTGAAGCTGCACCTACACGGCGATGTGCAGAGTGATGGGGCAGTGGTCGCTTCCCAGGGCTTTGTTGCGGATCTTGCTGTCGCACAGGCCCGGCAGCAGGCTGGTTGACAGTATGAAGTAATCCAGCCTCCAGCCCACGTTCTTTGCGCGGGAGTTCATCATGTAGGTCCAGAAGGTGTAAGCGTTGGCCTGCTCCGGGTAGAGCTCGCGGAAGCTGTCTGTGAAGCCGGCCTCCAGCAGCTCGCCCATGCCCTCGCGCTCCTCGGGGGTGAAGCCGGCGTTCTTCTTGTTCCCCTTGGCGTTCTTCAGGTCGATCTCCTGGTGCGCGACGTTGAGGTCGCCGCACAGCACCAGGGGCTTCTGCATGTCCAGCTCGCTCAGGTACGCCCGGAAGTCCACGTCCCAGGTTTTGCGGTAATCTAAGCGCACGAGGCCTCTGCCGGAGTTGGGCACGTAGGCCGTCACCAGGTAGAAGGTGGGGAACTCGGCGGTGATGACGCGGCCCTCCTTGTCGTGCTCTTCTTTGCCTGGAGCGTCGGAAGAGAAGGAGCCGTTAACAATCGTCTTCACAGTTCAATCATTCATTGTGTAGGTTTGTGTTGGAGGGTAATTCAAACTCAGCGAGGCCAAGACGCTCTACAATATTTATGACAGCTCGTCAACAATCGTTCTGACATTTTGGGAAATGATTCCTCATCTGTACAGTAAATGTTGAGCTACGTTAGCAGCCTTAGCATAAAAACTGGAAACTGCTACCATGGCTCTGTTTAAAATGTAAAATCTACACCTCACTAATTTACACATTATCTCATTTGTTTGCTTAAAACAAAAACAAAAAGTGTAAAAGCTATAATTAGCAATTTTTATGCTGAATATGGGAGCAGCCGGTGGGGACTACAGGAAGTTACTGCCTCCAGCTAAGTATTACTGTAAACCAGATGAAATGTGGAGAAAGTGTAATCTTAAATGTATTTTGATGTCATTTTTAAACACTCAAACAATTAAAATAGATATATTTTAGCAAATAAACAAGTATTTCTGTCATTTCCAGCCACCAATGTCGGTCCAGGACTCCGTAGACCAACGATAGGTCTGCTCTCGAGGCCCAGGAGAAGACGCCACTCACCAATGCCATAGGTGACTTTGACGGGTTCAGTCTTGCACAGCATGGCCACACCGCTGTAACCGTCCTTCTCATCCGACGCAGACCAGTACTTGTGAGGGTACTCGGGCATCGAGGTGATGTCAGCAGGGAGGGATTTCTCGGCACACTTTGTCTCCTGCAGGCACAGAACATCTGGAGACTCCTCGCGCACCCACTGGGAGGAAGAACACAAGCGGCCGCCGTTAAAAGGGCTCTCAAAACGCGACTGGGCCAATTGTTAATATTGCTTTCGGTCACTGCAAACGCACGTCCAGGCCGTTCTTCTTCACCCAGGCCCTCAGGCCGTCCACGTTCCAGGAGGTGATCTTCATGTTGGCGTCGCGGCCGTCTTTGCTGGTCATTTTGTCAGGAGGGTCTTCATACAATATCGGGGCCTCTGGTTCCTTAGTCTTCTTGGTTTTCTTTGCTGAAGCTGTGAGGCGGAAAACACAGGGTCATGAAAGTGACACACACACACTTCAGTGAAGAAAATGCATTCAAAAGATGTTCGATGTGCGGTAGAAGGGTCTGTCGTACCGGAGCCCGTGTCATTATCTCCGTCCGCGCCTGCCGCCTCCACCTCCTCCGCTGCCTTCTTGCCTCTCTTCATACTTGAACTCACTCGGACTGCAAACACACCTCGCAGACACACAGCACGCACACACAACACCGCACACGCCGCTGGGAAGGGGAGGGACAGGAGTCATTTATGTGATGCTTTTCTCTGAATCCATTATCAGCATTTGGGTGAAATTCTCCTTTGAACAAAATGTTCATGAATACTTTCTGTGGGCATATGCAAGCGTTTAAGTTGTTTCCCCACTGTGCCATGAATGACATCATTTTCTGTCGGTCAGATAACACAAAAAAAAACTATTTGAAGAGGTCACCTTGAATTCTGGGAATTATTGTGATGGGTTTTTTTCTGGCGTAGGCCTTATTTTTTGACAAAACCATGAAAATAGTTAACATTAATTCCAATTCAACAGATTAAAGGTTTTAAGTCGACGGTCAAAAGGTTGAGAACTGATGTTCACGACGATCAGCACTGTTTCTGTACGATGATAACTCATTATTTTGGAAATTGTTGTGAAATCTCATATGCAAAGCATTTACATAACTGTGTTAAATATTTCAGTGCTCTCGGTTGGACCAACTTTGTACCGGAGGCTAATTCTAAATGACCTCGAAAATACATGTTTTACTATGTACTGCACTTTATTCATCTGCACATTCACAATAACACATAGAGGCTCTATGCATTACACTAGCTTTGGATGGCGACCTACGATTAGTGTCCGAATAATGCAAAATGATAATGCAAAATCTTTCCATACAGTATTTAGATTTATTGACACGTTAATCCTCTGACAAAGTGGAAGCAATCGGGACGTTTATTTGGATGCAAGTCGTTGCTGTTAGGAGCACATCAAATACAAAATATGAATAAATGATTATCCCACTAGATGCAAAATTAACAACATGCACGAAGAAGACGTAAAACACTCAAACAAAGAGATATGCACTGTTTCCACGCGTCACACAACAGGTTGTGTGGCCAGCTATGCTAACGTTAGCTTGTCCTACGTGACAAAGAGAAGCGAGCAGCGGCGGACGGCCTGCGCCGAGACTCAATGGAGGGGAACAATCCAGCTAGCTTAATTAGCTCCATAATATACATCTTATTTGATTATGTACTAATGCAAATGCGGCAAACCAATGCGTGTGTTTTAATTTCAACCAGCAACACGTTTCAGGAAAAGGAGATGCAAATAATCTTACTTGCACTTCCACAACAGGATGCAAAGACGAGCTAAGCACTTCTTCTGTCACTCCCCCAAACCAAACTCACAATGCACTGCAACGATTTCTCACCATGTGCTTGATACACTGACTGGCTGCCTGAACGCATGCCTGATAGAAATGACAAAAAACAACACGTTTGTATTGGATCTTTTTTGATTAAAACAAAGAAGTGACACAGTCGTAGCTGCTATGGCGCATTATTACTTCATACTGACGTGTTTCTGAAGTAAAACCATATTCAGACCGAGCTTTCTGATGAGGCCATGTCTCCGGCTGTCCGTGTTTGGGGCCACGAAGGACCCCTTTCAATGGAGGAGTTGAATTCAAGAAGTTGGCCGAGGCAGTGTAATAATTAGTTTAAAAGTTGAACTGGCACGGATTTGGATTTATTGGAAGCGCCGAAAGAAAACAAAGGCCAGGTATACTTATACTGATATCAATGCAGCGTTAATGTACCGCTGAGCTGGTTTTAAGTCACTCACTGCTATCATAACATACACAGCTGTGCAGGCTGCTCGAATGAGCTCATTTCGCGCTAGCTAGTACAGTATATAATGTGTATTATGTATAGTATTATGTATAGTATAATGTATAGTATAATGTTGCATTTGGTAGGTTGTTATGGGTCGGGAGGGCAGTGTAATATCTCCATACATGTCACAAAATGCAACTTAACAGTACAATTTAAATATTGATATTCAAAGCGTGTCACCAAAACCTATTAATTCCTAGTTAGAATAGATTTAGCATATTATTCAACTTAAAGTTGATAGTTAATCCTTTCTTTGCCGAGTTGGGAAAAAAAGTTACGTTTAAATTAGAAGTTGGATTTGGGTTGAAAGCCAGACTTTATTTCCGGTATTGCCACTTCATTACTTTAACTATAAGCCGCAAATAATAATAGCTCAAGAAATACAAATGCAACCATTATTTCTAATTATGTTGTTAGTGTGATTTTTTTTTTTATTCAACTGTCATCTTGTCTTGATCATTTGTAATGTTGGAGGATATTACTATCTCACGTTCAAAGAGTGCTCGTCAGCAAAATCGGATTATGAGGGTTATGATTAAAATATAAACCTCATTAACTTGACTACATAAATCTACCTTAAAGCTGTCAAACATACATGTTTAAAAATATATATATATTATTAAGATACGACCTGATTTTCTTCTACATTTCTGGACAGAAGCGTTCCCTCTTGACATAGTTTAGTGTTATTGATTATAATACCTGAGCTACTTCTATTTGCTGAATGAAGCTTCAAGATATGGTTGAAAGCTGAAATCTTTTAATATATTATATATTTTAACTTTATCACAGCCAAAATAATCATTCAATCGATATTCTCTGTGATTCTTTCTGAATCTTCACACACATTGTTAAAGTAATACTATATGAGAAAACCTGGAAGACTAAGAGACCTTTTAGGTCAATAAAGCTCCTGTTACTTCTGCGTGAGTGGGTTTATTTGAGTGTAGTTCATTTTCTGCATGTGTTTAAGAGGCACCTTGAAATTGAATAGAACAAAACACACGAGTATTTATATTCTTCTGACCAACAGAGCTGCTGTGTTAAACTATTCAGCTGTTTTATCACTATTACTGTTGTTAGTTTTTAATTTCATTACATTTTTAATTTAACTTGCGTACATTAGTCTCATAATGTTTAATTGCTAAATTATTGTCTTTTTGGTTGTTGTATGTCTACACTTGTTCTGTCTTGTTTTCATCTGTGATGCAGTTTGAACTGCACCGACCTGAATGAAAGGTGCTTTACAAATAATGTTGTACGGTCAAACTGAATATACAGTCGTCTGTTAGACTGGACCAATGGACCTGGCAACTTCCAATATTAGACCAAATGTAATGTGTATTTATGTATCTTCATATTTTATCATTTCTAATTGTTTATGCTTTTTTAATTCTTGACAAAAAAAGAGAAATTAAATAACTCTGAAGAAAATACACGTGTAAAAGATCAATGCAAAAACAATACACATTCATATTTTCCTTCCTTTTTTTCAGCTACCATGACTATAGTAATTGGATTTGAAGGCAGTGCCAATAAGATCGGCATTGGCATCATCAAAGACGGTGAAGTGCTTTCCAACCCCAGACGGACCTACATTACGCCCGCCGGTCAAGGTAAGTTAGGAACAAAACTTTTGCTTCACCGGCGACGTGTCAAAGTCTGAACTATCTTGCATGTGAAGTTGACAACATGTTTCACCATCAGGGTTCTTGCCGAGTGACACTGCCAGGCACCACCGTGCCGTCATCCTGACCGTCCTGAAGGAGGCGCTGGAGCAAGCCGGGCTGCAGCCTGCAGACATCGACTGTGTGGCGTACACTAAAGGTAACCCAACCTGCTGGCCGTTCGCCTTGGTGGACTCAGGTTTGAACCAGCCAGATGTTTGTCAGAACAAGACGAGTTTTAATGGTTCAAAGTTTTGTTTACTAATTTCACCCACAAGTAACGAGTAGCACACAGGAGAAGTTTGCCTTTAAGGCCAGAAAGGATTTATCTGAATCCAAAACATTATCTGTTCCCAAACGTTAGACGAGTCGGTAGATTACTTGCAGAAAACCCTGATGACCAACTTCTCCCGTGTGCTGAGGAAAAAGGAAGTGGAAGATGATTTAATATTGGTGCAGCATAGTATTGATATGATCATCCATAAAACATTTTATGTTCATGTGTTCTCTCTCAAACAAGGAGATGATGTAATGTCTCACTCCAACGTGACAAACACTCCCTCTTTGTTTTCCTTCTTCTCATTCAGGTCCTGGTATGGGTGCCCCCTTGGTGACGGTGGCTCTGGTGGCTCGTACGGTCGCACAGCTTTGGGGGAAGCCGCTCCTCGGCGTAAACCACTGCATTGGACACATTGAGATGGGCCGACTCATCACACAAGCCGACAACCCCACCGTGCTTTATGTCAGTGGAGGGAACACACAGGTCAGTGTCTGAACACCTCGCTCCCAAGAGAGCGCTATGAGGGTGCATGCATTCACTTCCTAAAGATCAGATCCCAGACCGAGTTGGCAGAGCTGCTGCATACACTTCCATAGCAAGTACACAGTTAAACGTGCATTAGGTACACATGTATGTTCTTCCTGTGCAGGTTATTGCATACTCAGAGCGGCGGTACAGAATATTTGGGGAGACCATTGACATCGCAGTCGGCAACTGTCTGGACAGGTTTGCTCGAGTTTTAAAGGTGTGTGTCCTTCCGGTCTTTATTAAAGCAACTACTTCCCTTTAATGCATGCGATTGGTGTTAATTTTTAGTGTGGAACTGTTTCTTCTCTCAGATTTCTAATGACCCCAGTCCAGGCTACAACATAGAGCAGATGGCCAAAAAGTGAGTGAGAGCCACTGAGCAGCTTCGCTGTTTGTTTCTACTCTGCTAGTATTTACCACTTCACTTTGCTTCTTGTCCACAGAGGGAGTCAGTATGTGGAGCTGCCGTACACAGTGAAAGGAATGGACGTCGCTTTTTCTGGGATTTTATCTCATATCGAGGTACGTGGTTTGCTTGTCTGTTAAACTATTTATCTACAAAGAAATGCTGTAATTTGACGAACATTTTATTCCTCTCTGTTGTCCTTTTGAAATGATGTAAATATTAATACGGCAAATAAAATCAAACTTCATCATTCTTTTGGTTCATGATCCTAAAAGGTGTTTTCCTTTTTTTCTGTGACACAGGAAGCTTCTCATAAGATGCTGAGCTCTGGTCAGTGTGCAGCAGAGGACCTGTGCTTCTCCCTGCAGGTACAAAGAACCAGCAGTCAGTCGGTCTGATGGCGGTTCAGCCTCCAGGGACCAAGGCCAGTATTTCTGGCATTCCAGAAATCTGGGTCAAGACTTCCTCCTTCCTTTAGTCGTAGTCAAATTAGTTTGGAGTTTGAGTTGAGGCAACGAGTACAATAATTAAGTTTACAAGCTATTTCTTTTTATTTCGACATTGAACTTCCAATTTGTTACGCCTCTTATACTTTTCACACAAACTGTTTTCCTGTGTAATGCCCCTGTTGCGTATTCGCCCCTCAGGCACTACTTGGTTGCTCCGTTGCGATTGTTGTGACGTGTTTTATTGATGACAATGTCCAGGTGTAACATCCAGTTTATTTATTGATCCATTGCGTGTGTTTATAGAAAACCATACACAATGTTGAAACAACCAAAGTGCATCATACTTAAATCATAAACATTGATGTCACTGTAACCGTATTGTCAACAGTTGTACAACTGTTTGCTCCTTCAAAGCGAGCAACACCGGCCCTGATGCCCCTCCTAATTAGGAAGGCCTCAACTCAATTAAAGTCGGCCTTACGCCCCCTAGTGGTGGCGGTCTAACATAAAGAAACGCAATAAAATAGCTCTTACAACCGGCACTCAACCATAACAGAAACCAAAACCTCAACCCGTTGCCGAGAAATGACGATAAGTCATTCAGTTAATGTGCTGCCCCACATGAGGGGATGTGTGGCACCGTTAAAAAACTCTGTAGAAGCATTTATAGGAGCCATTTGAGATTGTCGGTCTTGCCCAACACGACTGCTCCTCCTGCAGGAGACGGTGTTCTCCATGCTGGTAGAGATCACGGAGAGGGCCATGGCTCACTGCGGCTCCCAGGAGGTCCTCATCGTGGGGGGTGTTGGCTGTAAGTACTCCAGACACCATGTGGTATCCTTTGTGCTTCTTTTGTTATTTGGTCTGTTTTTCATCAAGTGCACGAACGTCCATATATGACCTCAAACCTCTGTTAACTTCAAATATAAGCGTGAAAGAGTGAGGTTTTCTTTGTAGAAATGCCATTTTATAAGTTGGTCAGTCTTACAGGGTTATGTGTACAACATAGTCAAAGAGATCCATCATCAAATAAAATGTAACTAGAAGGCCAGAAGACCTCAGTTGCCTAAAACATTAATGAAAATCCAAACTATACACTATCATGATTAAAAATAAGTTTAGTTTTAATCCTGACTTAAGGACGCCTCACATTATTTTATTCATCGACATTTAACCTGCGTGACCTCGTTTGGTCTGCAGGTAACGTGCGCCTGCAGGAGATGATGGGGGTGATGTGTGAGGAGAGAGGAGCCAAGCTGTTTGCCACCGATGAACGGTAAAGCAGACACTCACCCTGACAGCAAACCACAAGTTCTGCTAATCATTTACATGAGCCCAGTACTATAACATGCAAGATCACAAGTTTAAGCTTAGTGTCGGTTGCTTTTTCTGACAGAAGCGTTAGTCACACGTGTGTTCAAGGACAATCTGAAGATTATGACTGGCTGTGATAAACAGTGTAGGTTTGGCAAATGTTTAAAGAAAATGCTATTCCATGCAACTGATGGGTTCAGAGGGTTAGGTATGATCAATTATTATTTATTTAAATTATTTGATAGGACATCTAATTCTCCAGGTGGACGGTGGAGAACAACAATGTTTAGTAGAACCGGGTGAGTGACAGTCACAGCATGACACTCAAAAGACAGTGGGGTGAATAGTGAAGCGGGAAGAGAGAAAAATTCCATTTGGAGGAGATAAGTAGACCTGTGCCACCGCCCCGTCCAGTGGGGGAGGTGTGTTGGAGAAGGCAGAGGAGAGAGCAGCATGTGATCAAGTCTCAGTGGGAGTCAGGAAGTCCAGAGATTGAGACCAAAGCCGGAGAAGAAGTCAGCCTTGCGATTGGCTGACTGGCAGTTCCAGAGGCCCCATGTGACAAGGTGTTGGGTCTGTGTGGAGCGGGTGGGGTAGATGACAGAGGAGTCCTGATGCATGTGAGAGCGGGTCCGAGGCCTCTGGTTTGGAAGGAAAACATTCACAGGGCAGTGTTTATACTCAGCCGCCTCGAAGACTCCTACGTCTTTATCCTCCGAGTCTTCACTGACGCTTTAATCCCCCGCCTGGTTTTACGCCTGAGTCGGTGGAATTAGCTACAGCTGTGCAGACACCGCTCCCACGTCGTTAGTGGAATGTGCACCAATTGAAACTACTCTGGCTGACAACAACACAACTTCCCTGTAAGCAGAGAAGTTTCACATTTATAAGAAAAGGGCAGTTCCTTACCAAAACTGATTCTGGACAAGGTCTGTAAAACTCAAAGGTAGAAAGTAAAATAGTCCTTAGTAGAGTTGGATAACAGAACAAGTACTTTACCCGTAGCTGCTCTCAATCATTTGGTTGAAAGCAGAATCGCGGCTCAGAAGTACAGACAACAATCAAGTAGACCTAATATAGCAGCTACAATAGTAATACAGCAGAGAAACCTCTCTAAAGAATGTCCTCAGGCAGGATCCAGGTAGTCCAGCAATCTGAAGTCTCACAGGAAGAGTTTGCACACTGAATGTGAGAGAAGAGCCGTTGTCATTTCGCATGCCCTCACTGCTACGCTCCTAAACAATGTTGGCTTTGTGCCACAGATTCTGCATCGACAACGGAGCAATGATTGCTCAAGCCGGCTGGGAGATGTTCCGGTCCGGTCAAGTGACGGAGCTGGAAGACTCGTGGATTACACAAAGGTAGCCTTCACGTTTCGAGTTCTACTGCTCTTTATGCGGCATCAGTCTTTTAGGAAATGTCTGCACAAACGGTGCCGCTATAGGTTTTACTGTTAGTCTCATTATCGAGGGGGAAATGTTATTTCTTGATTAGCATTCCCAAAATGGAGATGACGCATTGTTAATGTCCTGACGTGCTGTCGATCATTAACATGTTTCCTGCCGTAGGTACAGAACAGATGAAGTGGAGGTGACGTGGAGAGACTGATGGACGGAGCACCAGCTGTGTGCTACGTATGTGTTGGTGCAGCCGCTCTGGTCTGACGGCTGCTTGAGTCCAGAAGGGACACTTCTTTTTTCTATACAGCCTTTCCCGACTGACCGGGATGGACGACTGCTGATAAGGAACACGTTGTCACTTCCTGCAGACGATAATTACCTGGACTGTTCATCTGAAACCAAACTATGTGAGTGTAGAAGTCACATGTGACATTTTTCTGTACTTGCATTTGAAATCCATTAAGTGCAGTTAATGATTTAGGTTTTTTTTTTCCCACAAATTCCTGATTGTCATCGCAATATATCAAATCTGAACTTTAAATTAAAAATATTTTTTTTATAAAGACTAAGGAGGAAACTTCAAGTTCATTCATTTTTATTAAGCAATACTGTTCACTTACATTCCTCCTCTTTCTCCAGTGTAAATTTTTTATTCAATAAATTTTCTTTTCAAAAATCAACATACTGAACATGGTAAGATCCCTTATGGATTTATGAGTAATATTCACCCGATTGGGGAACCAAATAAAAACAAAAAAGGGACACAGCATTAAGATCTGATGGGTACAGGGTGAACTCTACTGTGCCTTTGACTACACCCTCTGTAAACTGAAGACACGATACACAAGTCCTCTGCATACGTTAACCATAAAACTCTAGCAGGTACAAGACATTCTTCTGTTTCTAATTGAGAAGGAAAAAGGAAAAAACTAAACAATTCGCTCTGTTGAGGGTTTCTCGCACACAGGGATTGGTCACAACAGATTTTTTTTTTTAAACAAAGTGCTTGATTGACCACTCGCTTTACAGAGGACAAAAAACAGCAATAAAACTGACTGCAGCTTTCAAAAAGGGGGAAATTAAATTACAGCTCAGCAGAGATTTTTTTTTTTAAAGAAAAAAGACCAGCTCTACACATACAAGCTAAAAAGAGTAATGAGAGGTGATGAAAACAGGTCTGATTAATTAAGGCAGGCTTTCTGTAAGGCGTTAAAAAAGTCCATTGCTGTAAGATCTCAAAGGAGTTAGTCCAAAGTGTCTCAGTGTGGCTTTGCGTGAAGACATCATCCTGAGTGCAGTGTGTGTGAACGGGACTCATACATTTGTCCATCTTTACGTGTTTTAATGTGCATGTAGGTGTGTTGTATACTTGTTTATATATACTTTGGGTCTGTCACACTGCTAGGCTGGGTGCTCATGGGTGTCCTTGTACCAGACGACCTTTTTTGGAACTGCAAAACAGGAGAACAAAACAGTGTCAGGAAATAGTTTATAATGAAACTTGATTTACAATGTTTTTATAATTCAAAACAACATTTGAATATTAGTGTACAACCTTGTTCCAGCTAGCACCAGACAATGAATGGCTAGAAACTGCAGGTGTACAGTCTTGTTTGTCATAAAACCTGTATAAGCTTTAATCTGATTTAAATGGAAATATTCCAACTTGTTTTGTCATACCATTATACACAAACATACTGCTGGAAGCAAAATTGCGACTAGCATATTGAGTACAATAGTAAAAAATAAGAAGGTAGGGGCGAGGGCGCGAATGACTTGGTCGTGTGGAACCGCGAGGCTACAGATAAATGAATTTTGACGAGACTTTTAGGGAATTAACAGCCAAAATATTCTGTTATATCAGCTCCTGTGGCAGCACAGAGTTGTGGTTAAGGGAATAGCCGTTGCATGTTGTCATATCAGTGGAGCAACAAATCTTATTATTTATTGTCATTGTGACTTGAACATTTGTGATCAGCACAGACTGCCTGTGTCGGGAAATAAATGGCACTTTGGGGTTGTTGCCGTATCGCAGAAAACCTTAAGTGGAGCTCTTCACATACCAACACGCACAGTTTAATAGAACCGTTGCAAGCGTGAAGCCAATACTGTATCAATACATCTGTTTAAGTACAATGTAAACGCAATATATATACACTAACACGCAGCTCTTACTCAGCCAATAGCCAATTGTTACAGACAAGTGTACGTTATTCTGTGGCGCTGCCTCACAGTGAAGGCTCTGAATGATGACGTTCGTTCTGTAAACAGGATTGCACCGTCCTTATGTGTCCGGGATGTTACTGTGAAGCGCCGTTAACAAAACTGGAGTAATAAAGTTGGTGCAGACTATGGAGCCTGTGTTATTACCATCATAAAGTATAAGCGCACTGTAACCCGCAGGCAGTGAATAATATCAGCAGAGGTAAGAGGACCATAAAGAATGAGGTCTGAGGCCTTAATTTGTTTCCAATGAGATATTAATGAGTTTAAATGGTGACGCTGCAGTTGTCAACATTACTGTGAGAGTAATGTCTCTTGAAACAATATCAAGCATAGTTATATTTGAAATGTATAATCAATTATAATGCAGTCATAACTGTATTACCAGTTTAGCATAGAAAATGAATAGCCAATTTGTACACTTAAATATTTGTTGCAAGCCATATTGTCGCAATATTTTACTCGTTGTGCAGACCTAATGCTTGTTACATGACGGCTAGTCAAAGTAAATGCAGGTCTTTGAGTAACAAGTTACAGCAGGAAGAGGATCACTGGCAGAGTCAACTATTTGCACAATGGTATCTTTGTTTACTTTATGACAACATAACATAAAAACATTTTGTTGCATTCCCAAAATAAATACTGTTGCCCACCACTATAACAAGAACTCAAGCTCCCAATTGGCAAAATGTAGCCACACATTTGATATAAAAACATTTATACCATGGGCAGCTCTCATTCTACAATATGTGCCCTTTATGTCATCATGAACAAAGTGTGTGACGCTAGTATAGACACTGGTTTAAAGAATAGATCTAAATAATGCAGTGACCGTGACATTTGAAATCTGACCATAAAACGTTACCCATTTAAGGAGCTAAAGAAAATAGGCCCCGCCCCTCCCCTCGAAACGATCATAGCAGAGACTCAACGTACCTTTTTTCTGTTTGTTGCAGATAGCGTTCCATTCTGGAGGGACAAAAAGAGGCCAATTGTTAGAATGATAGCTCTAAAATTAAAATGCTCCAATTAAAAAAAAAATTCTAGCGGAATGTCTTTTAGGCACATCACAAATCTTACCTCTACTGTGATAGTTCAAAGCCTCCACTAGATGGCGACAACTTAGCAGCAGCTTTCCGTTGCTTGCGTCCACCTCTGGGCGTGTGGCGGGGGTGACGGAGGTAGCGACTGGAGTAGGCGGGTCTTCTGGAGGCAGGGCTGTGAGAACTGTCTCGAACTGTAGGTCTGCCGACTGTTCGGCGTCTGTGGGCTGAGGAGGGAGGGCGCTGGCAGCGGGTCGAGGGCCGGAGACATCTGTAGCCGGCCTCGCTTCGCTGATAAAACTGAGACCCCACTGGTTCTGTAGCAGCACGCCGATGGCAGGGCGGTCCTCCTCCAGCCCTCCGCTTGCTGGTCCCGCCTTCACCTTGGACGCGTAGCTGACGGCAGGCTGCAGCTTGGCGGGGCTGTCCTGCACTGGGAAGGCAGGCGGGGGCTTGAGCAGTGACAGACTGTCCTCCACCCACCTCTGCTTTTGGTTAACCTTTTGTGGCCGCTCGCTTAGTCGGCCGACCCCCTTTTGACTTTCCCTGCGGAGGCTGCGGCCTTTGTGCTGCTGGCCCTTGCGCTCCTTTTCCCTGCGGAAGCTGAAGGTGTGCGCGTGGCCGGGTGCGATCAAATCGCCTCCGGTTGAAAGCTGCCTGGGCTGTTGGTCGCCTCCAGAGATGCAGCCTCCTCCTCCACCACCTCCACAGTTGCCTGAGCCGGGAGACAGGCGACGGTTGCGAATGTGGGGCTCGGAGTTGGTGGCTGCGACAAGGACTGCTGGATCACACAGGGTATCGGACTCACACACGGTGTTGCTGGCTTCCCATGTACCTGAAAGAGACGTTGACAAGTCGCTTAAAATCACAAGAGGCTGGTTCATAGAGGCAGAGGAGTCTAAATCGGTTGAAGTAAACAATTACCAAATTGCAGTATTATTTCGAAAATAATTTATTTTCACTTTGGAAAAAACATTTAAATTCAGATTAAAAACACTTCCACCACAACACCTGCGGGACACTGCAGTAAATGAGGTGGGTGTCCAATCGACACGCAGCGTTCAAGCAGCCTCCCACTGCAAAGTCCAACCAAGACAGTCACCAAAGCAATGGAGTATTGCTGCGTACAACGCTACGCGCAATTGGAGACTACACAGATTCATAGTATATGGTTCAAGTACTTGAGCCTTGCGATTGTGCGAGTTAGCATGTGTCCACAGCCAAGTTCAGGATTTATCAACAAGTCAGAG
Organism: Clinocottus analis; assembly: GCF_023055335.1. Classification (NCBI taxonomy): domain Eukaryota; kingdom Metazoa; phylum Chordata; class Actinopteri; order Perciformes; family Cottidae; genus Clinocottus; species Clinocottus analis. Next base: position 13,235,317 of record NW_027175932.1, on the reverse strand, counting down.
TCTTATGATGAAGCATTGCAGAAGAAATAAAATATCTGCATTAGTGCCTCCACAAAACACATTTGAAGACTTTAGTGCGATTACGGTATTCTGATTTAAGGCCATTAGTCGCGCCAGTGAAACCTCATGGCCTCAGGATCAGACAGCGCTTCAGGGGCATTTGCTCGTGGCACTGCATATGACAGGAAAATAAAGTGGTGGCGCAGCATTACGAAAGCGGTAACCCCCATAAGTAAAGACTCAGTCGAGCAGACAGTTGAGAACGATGGCTTCAGATAAACGACTATGAATGAATGATATTGAACTCAAGGTATGTTTTAAAAACTTTTCTACAACCATCTTAAAATAGCCTACTTAAAATAAATAAAAAAGTTGGCATATATGACTCCTAAATGTTGTAATTATATACTTACTATGTTGCAATTTGCACAATATTGTTTACATTCTGCAACTATTTCATAAATTCTTTATTTATTGTTTAATTTTGTGTGGCCATGATTCATTTTTAAGTTACATCACCATTAAAATGTTTTTATTTATTTAAATAAATGACATGTATTCCTGGCTGTAGAACAGGCCAACATAAACGTATATATTGATTCAGCCACAAAACAGTCTTTAAAACACAGCAACGTGTCAGTTTCTCAGGTGATATTCCACTGGCTCTCTCATTATTGATCTACTTATATACCATTCCCTGTGTGATGAATCTGGATTCTATCAATTCGTAAAAACAGTTGAGATGAGTCGCAAACTGGTGTACAACAACACAACTGGTTGGTTTTCCTCGCAGACACAACGGGTTAGAACACCCCAAACATTCACATTCCAAACATCCCAGAAACAAGTTCCAGTTCTCGGTGATTACACCGTCACTCATCTCGACCATTTGGACTAAGCCTTAAGAGGCCTCACTCAACTGTAACAATCACTGTCCTGCTCTTATTCAACACCAGTCTTAAGGTTAAGGAACATACAGTCTAACACAAGGGGGGGGCTTTAAAACACACGGTTCTTCGTACTGACTTAAAGCTCATCACCGTACATCTCACCGTTAGTGACATTGTTAAACAACGACTTATGTGTCATTCAGTAACAATAGATGGCTCGTTGTGAATAAGGAATGATTGTCAACTCAGTATTGACGGGGAGGTTAACTTACATTAGTTCTAGCGTCGCCATTTTCTGTCCATGTGACACTCGGCAGACGGACCTAAACATTGACGTTACAGCTCGCTGTTTCTAATGGCATGCCAGCGAGTGCTTTCTGTAGCTACACAACGTACGAGTTCAGACATTTAGAGCCAACCTTGTTAAGAAATGGACACAGTCGGCCCGAGTGGCGTACCCGCTCCAAAGCACCTCATTCCAAACAAACTGGAGCGGTAACGTCAGTTCACCAAACCAGAGATCTCCCGACGACCGGGCCGACTGTACTCCAGTCTCCGATTACCCGAGTCAACTTAGCGCCTTATGGAGCCCCTCTGGCCACAACAACATGCTATGATCCCTGTGTGCGCTGCTGGCGGCTAACGAGACAGCACCGGTGTTAGCTAACTTTAATTAGCAACGTCATGGTGCGGCGACGATAACTCGACGTTTTTGGTTCACCGGCCGTTAGGTCGTGGTCTATGTAGTTCAACTATATTTCAATAACAATGGTTGTCGTATAAGAAAAGGCTACAATTTCTTACATGTTGTGGAATTAACAGCTAGCTAGCAGGTTAGCCGAAGCCAAAGTTTCGTAACCCTCCATTCAAAGCGCCGAGCAGCTACCGACGACGCGAGCATAGCTGCTAACACCAACGGCAGGACATCTAAACAGCTTCTGGAAGTGAGTAATTTCGGTCATATATGTCGGAAAGTTGTACAAACTTACCTGTTTTGATATGCATGTCTTTTCGTTTAACGTGTTGTGGAAGCGTAACCGTTTTGTAACTTTTGTTTACAGCGTTAAGATTACGACGGCTCGCTAGAAGAGTCTTGTGTAGCCACCCGGAAGCGACACGAGAATGTGGGTGGGACAGGAAGTCCTCGGCGATAAGCGTCCGGCGGGAAACTTGGAGGGAATTTTATATTCAAATCGGAGTATGACGACAATCCATGTGACAACCACGTGGTGTCATCTTTGGCGATAGTGACAGACGACACCGCTTCATTAATACTCACATAAGTATGATTTACTATGGGACTATTTGTTTGGCGAAGGAAACTTAGCTCTACCAAGGTAAAAGTTAATGTAAAAAAGAGATTCCCAGCAAATGTGGCTGGACATAAGAGGGTGCAAGATGATAAAAAGAATAGGAATGTAAAAGTTGTATACAGTACATTTCCTGAGGAACCTATTTTTTCTTGAAAAGTAAGAGATGTTCGTACCTAAATAATGGATACAAGATGGATAGCACTAGAGGAACTGTGTAAAGAAAAGAGAAACATAAACTTGACTCATCCACATATAGTCTGTTTTGACCAATTGCTAGTTCCTTGTCTCACACTCACACAACTGGTTGAAATGTTTTTATATATATGTAGATATGTATGAACAAAATGTCTTGCAATAACAAGCTCGTTCATATTCTGTTAGTCTTCAGTGAATTACAGAATATGAGACTCCTGCTCTTGTCCCACATTCCTTTCCTTGTTTTTCTGAAACGTAACACCTTGTAAGACAACCATTTATCAGTTTACATAGAAACCTGTAAGCAGCCCCACAGTGAAGAGGAATGCAAAGCCTTCATACTAAACAAACAATGTATGCAATACTCACGTCTGATCCATCACGTCTGTTTCTTTGCTCTTTGACTTTGCTCGGCTTTATCGCTGTCCTCAGGCTCTCCTCTGTTGTCCTCCAGATTCTCCACCTCCTTCTTTGATTATTTACCTTACTAACAGCCATATGCTACCTACCATCTCTGTTGTCTCCCTCTTTTACACTTTTTAAGAAGATAGATAGATATTCAGTGGAGTATTACTTTAATGAACTAAACATCATTTCTTGATTGTTAATTAACATCCTCTTAACATCTCTCAAGCTTCCCCCACAACTAACAGAACATGTAGGTTATCGTTAAATTGAATATTATATAATACATTTTGAACGAAAGCTTCACCTGAATTAATGTAATCTATATAGCTGTCTGTCTGACTCATTTCCTTTGTTGACAAAACCAGACAACTGTTTTTGTCTTAGGATGGTTCTCATGTAACATATTGTCACCACATAAAAAGTGTTTCTTGATAAAAGACAGTTTTTATTTCAAATGACAAAGTCGAGAACGACATCTTCTACTACAGTGGTTCTCAAATGGGGGTATGGGAAACTCCATGGGGGTATGTGAGGTTTTTAAAGAAAATATTTAACATAATAATCTATTAAAAAAATCTGTTAAACAAAATGTATTTAATAAATATTCAATAAAATATAAGTGTAGGTTCCTGAACTGGATTTCATGTATTGTCATTTAAATCAGACACTTATGGCACTGCGCTGTGTATTACATATTTTTTTCAAGTAAAAATGCTTTGAGCTGGAGTGGTTAGGGGCTACTTGGCTGAAAAAATATTTTACAGGGGGTAGCATCACTGAACAAAGGTTGAGAACCGTTGTTCTACTCTATCCATCATTAGCTCCTGGCAGCTGAAAGACTAAAAGGAGTCCGCTACTAAACCCTTCTCCATGTGTGTGTGCATGTGTCTCTTGAGCCTCGTCGAGGTGGAGAAACTCTTCTTACATGACAGGCAGCTGTGTGGCTTCTCCCCGGTGTGTGTTCGGACGTGCATGTTGAGGTCGGAGGAGCACCTGAACCTCCTCTCGCAGTGGGAGCAGGAGTAAGGCCTCTCTCCGGTGTGGATGCGCTTGTGGAGCAGGAGCTCGCCGGAGGTGAGGAAGGTCTTTCTGCACTGGGAGCACTGGTGGGGCCGCTCCCCCGTGTGGGTCAGGTTATGTCGGACCAGCGAGGTCGACTTGGCGAACCTTTTCCCGCAATGTGCGCATCCAAATGGGCGCTCTCCCGTGTGTGCGTTGAGGTGTTCGCTCTGAGCTCGCTTGGTCTTGAAGCTCTTCGGGCACTGTGCACAAGTGTACGGCCTGAGGTTACTGTGGCTGCGCTGGTGCCTCGCCAGCTCTCCGTGCGTGAGGAACGTCTTCTCGCAGGTGGTGCAGTTGTACGGCCTCTCGCCCGTGTGGATTCTTTCGTGGCGCGTGAGGCTGGCGAGCTGGGTGAAGCTCTTTTGACAGTGGGAGCACCGGAAAGGTCGCTGGCCGTTGTGAGTCAGCAAGTGCCGGTTCAGAATCTGGAGCTGCGTGAAGCTCTTTCCGCACTCGGCACAGGGGTGTGGCCGGTCCCTGGTGTGGATCTGCTGGTGCTTGTTCAGGAGCCACACGTGGGTGAAGCTTTTCCCACACTGGCAGGTGAACGGCCGCTCACCGGTGTGCTTCATCTGGTGTCTCTTCAGGTCGGACGCTCGGCTGTATATCTTCTCGCACATGGAGCATTTAAACTGATGCTGGACCGTGTGTCTCTGCCTGTGCCTCATGCGCTCCAGGATGCTGCTGAAGCTCTCGCCACATTTCTGGCATTTGTACTGACCGCCCCCTTTCTCCAGCGGCTCCTCCGCGACCACGACTTCCGTCGTCAACTCAACGGAGGGGTTGCAGGTCTGGCTGCAGGCGGTCCGCTGTAAATGCAGCGTGAGCAACCCCCTCTGGGTGAACTGTTTGCCACAGTTGGGGCAGAGGAAGGGCCGCTCTCCGGTGTGAATGCGCTCGTGTCGGGTCAGATCCCAGGAGTTCTTGAAGCCCTTCTTGCATACCTTGCAGGAGTACGGCCGCTCGCCTGTGTGCGTCCGCTTGTGACGAGTCACGTCCGAGGCGCGCGTGAACGTTTTGCCACACTCCAGGCACGTGTGAGGGTTGGGCCTGTCGTGGATGGGGAAAGGCGATGGGAACTCGGGACGCTGGGCCCTCTTCTTGTGGATGCCGGCAGCCTCCGCAGAGCTTTGGAGTTTGCTGTACTGCTCAGGGTGACTGTGCTCAATGTGCTGCAGCAGGTAGGACTCCTGCATGTGGAAGAAGGGACACTCTGAGCAGGCAAAGACCTGGGTGGACATCTCCACTGTGGTACCTGTGCAAAACACAGAAAATATAGGGAGTGCTATGTTTCCCTTAAATACAGGAAACCGTTGGTTGTGTTGTTGCATGGAAATATGGAGTTCCTTTGGCTTACAACATTGCTGGTTTCAGATACCCGGTGTGGCTGTGGTTTTCTCGCCTTCTCATCTAAGTCTTCTGTGTGCCTTCTTCTTCCATTTGACCGCAATAAACTGGCGAAACCACTAGTGGGCCCCAAAATCATTTTATAGAGATTTCCTTCCACACAAAAATCCCAGAAGAGCAACAGGAGAACAAGTCTTACTGGGCCAGACAGTCGGGTGACTCTGCTGAGTCTCATCTTATTTAATCTCTGTTCTGTGTGGTTTTCATTTGTATCTTTTTTCTCTTTCTGTTGTCAGAGAACTGAACATAGACAGATTACTGAACAGGATATATATTACCACAAACATTACAGAAAGATGCAAATGGACTACAAGTAGCCGCAAAACAACAACAAGAAGAGGCAAAAGCATCACAAAGTATCCGTGTCTGCTTTATGAACGCAAAGTTTTCTTACAAAATAAATAATAAAGAGAAGTAAAAGTTAATTATCATGGCCTGTCTGAGCAGCTTGCATCATCATTTCCTTAAAGCTGTGATTTTAACGTATTCACTCAATCCACTACATTTTAGGGTGAGAAAAATGCCAGTTTACTGACGACAGAGGGCCAAGACAGCTTTTGAATGGAGTAGACCCGGCTTTGGAATTCCTTGTGCATGAGAAATTCAAATAAACTGTCAAATTCAGATCAGATTAAATGAGCCCTGCTCTGGTGTGGCCATGGCACAGTGAGCTCTAACATGCAGACGGGGAGCTGGATTACAGCGGATGCTTACCTTGTGTTCCAAGGTGCTCGAGGCTTTTGTGGTGCTGCAGGAGAGACCTCAGGTCATCGGGATCGGAGAGCGTCTGCATGCAGTCCTTCAGAACAGAGGGGGCGGACGTCAGCCACGACACGGTCTGTTTAGGGACAGATGCAAACTCATCAGCAAGAAGGAGGTGATCATACGGTCAGGTCAGGGTCAAATTGAGAAAACTTAAACACACAACTACCAGGACTCCTGAAATGCTAATCATCAGAACTGAAGCTAATAGTGACTCCAACCCAACCAATACTAGATTTTTTAGGTAGATACAGATATATATTATGACATATTGCACTATAATATTTTTCTATATACACATACAGGATTATAGCGTAATATGTAAGATGTCAGAATGAAGATCGACGGTTATACTGAGTACATGTGCTTAAATGTAAATACAATTTGACATAAGTGAGTTAAAGGTACGAGAGCAGTCTGGAATAATTAAAGGAATCATTTAAATTGCTCACAGCTGATGTAATTTGTTATTAGCTATTTAATATGCTATTGTTTCTAACATGTGAACTAGCATGCTTCAGTTATATACCTGTTTATATATTTACATGCAATTGTTTTAATAATCTGGTTTATAATTATTGTAATGATCATTCCTCATTCTTTTGTAACGGATAATGAAAATCAAAACAATAATAATCAGAGTAACTGAGTGTATCGCGAAACCGAGATGTTATCGTGCCGTAGAAATCTCGGACTGTTACAACCCTATACACATGACAATATAAAGGCAACGATGTGATCTGAAGTATTTTTTATATCGATAGAAGCCATTGATTTTAAAGAAAGCACTTAAAATTCCTAAGACACCATTTATATATTATAACCTGTACTCTAGACCTAAAATCAGAAAAGTGAAAAGTTGGGACATTCTTCAACACAGTGCATGTTTCAAGCAGCAGCTGTAATGTGACATTGTCTCCTACCTGACTGAGGTCTGGTACTGGCAGGAGTTTCTCCAGTTTAGACAGAAACTCCCACACGAGGAGCTGCATGTCTATGTCGTAGCTGAGTCCATACTCTGTAGGAAAAACCTCCTGGGAAGAACAACGGTCACAGTGACGGGACACAGTTACAAAGAGGCAGCTGGGTGCACAAAAGGGCTTCTCTTCAGGATGCCAGATGGGGTCACATGTGAAGCTGCCTTGCCTGGTAAAAATGCTCCCTCTCTGCTGGGTCCTTCAGTAGTGTTTGGACGAGCGCCACAAAAATGGCCTCCTCTGCATCCACCTCCGCATCTCCACTCTGAAAGACACTGTCTGCGTTATTTCCCCAAACGATATTAACACATCATCTGGCCGAGAATTACACGCTTCGGGCCATTGTGCTGTACAAAGAAAGACCCTGTTATAGGGAGTTGTAATTGTGAAAACCCCTGATCTCACTTACTCCTGTGTATCCTGATGGCCGGATGCCTTCTAGATGAGGCTGTACACACAAAACGTTGGCTGTTTCCTCATTTCTGCACAACTCAAGAATGACCTAAAGGGAAGCATGTCGAGAGGAGAGCAAGGTGTTCCTTCAGCAAGACCAAATCCATGAGATGCAACAGTATTGTCAGATTATCCACATGTTTGTGACATGATACAAGGTGACGCCCCACTGACTCACTCTTGCTCTCAGCCGCAGAAGCAGCTTGCCCCGTTGCTGTGGGTTGAGCAGATCTGGCACTGTTGCCGTCACCAGCGTCACAAAGTCTCCAAGCTTTCCATAGTCGAGAACCTCTCTCCGCTGAGCCACCTGCCACATCGCTGCAGAGAGCAGCCGCAGGGGCGGGACCAGCAGCCTCAGTGATGACAATGGCAGGAATATATCTGTGCCAACATGGAGATATGGGGTGGACAGGGTCATATGACTGAGAGACTGAGAGACAGACTGAGAGACAGACAGACAGACAGACAGACAGATCGATAGATAGACAGATAGATGTCTGGTGTGACTATTTGGGTTGACCACTTTAAATGTGGCTTGAACATTAATAATAGGAAGGCTGGTAAATAATTGCTCCCAGATTAGAGTTAACCCGACACACTTCCACAGTGCATGTGAGGAAAGTGCAATACAACAACATGCAGATTACACATCGGGGACGTGTCAGCTGACAGCCACACGTGTGTGAACACCTACAGGTTCATATGACGACTCAGCTGTTGCGATACACATTGACATGTCATGCAGCCACAGTAGCTCCGGTGTGTTGTTGTAAACCCCCGTGAGGAGACAGCAGCTCTCCGAGCAGCAATGCTTTTGGTTTGGCGTCATGTTTTCGTTGTGATTCACTCTGTACATAGAAACTCCTCTGACACGCCGGGAACACCACAACTCTTAACGGTTTGATTTAACTAGCTTAGTTAGCCACATTAGCCAAAACAGTGGGACATGTGGCTACGTCACGAGCATCTGGTTGACACTGCGGTTTCAGTTCAAGCTTCTATTTACTCAAAGGAAACGCTCAAGTTGTCACGTAGAGTACATGTTGCGTTAATGCCATGCTTTGATGCTTACGGTACGTTTGTTACGTTAGCTACAACCACCAATGCTAGCTGTGGCTAAGTGATAACGAGACAACGCCACTATGCAGGACAGCTTGTTGATGTTTAACTTCCACACACATTATTAAACACTCTGATAAAACGGACCTGTGTTTTCCACTTGGCAAGAGCCACCAGTCGTGTCCATGGTTAGGGCTTTACAAGTAATTTTAACTAACTACCATTAGCTTGAAAGCCATTTGTTGTTAGCTTCTTGCGGACCGGAAACATGTGGAGTACAAATTCAAAATAAGAGTCTAAAGTAATAAACAGTAAACGCTCAGAAGAATGACATTGTAGTTATTTAAAGTACTTCGCATTGACCGTACCAGCTGGTAATCTGCACAACGTTTTTATATAATAAGATATTTGTAATGTGTGTAAATGGGGATATTAGCTAAGATAAACAATAAATAATTCGTCACAGATTATTAAGAAGGTAAAACGTTTTATTGTCAGTGTATTCCATGTAAAAACTTTAGAGATTTAGATGTGCTGGAATCATGTTCCTCAATAAAATGGTGTTTATTTGGTGTCATCACAGCCCATTCACTGGATCCTCATATCCCCAATGTCTCTTTCTTTTCTTTTTTTTTTTTACAAAATGTGTCTCTTCCCCACAGCAACAACTTGAATCCATCCGTGCAGAGAGGCAGTCCGAGGCAACTGGCAGCAGGCCACAGAGGGATGAAGCTTTGTGGGGTGAAATCTCTGACGTCAAAGTCACTTCCATGGACCAAGCCATGGTAACTTGGGATGTGACAGCTAATAACAGTGTTCAATTTCAGTCAAAGCTGGGTTAGCATTTCCTGACAGCAGGGCAGGACCAACACTCCATGTCTTCAGGCTCCAGAGTCTAGCGGAAACCCGTCAATAAAAGTAAAAAGTTAGATCTTAGCAAAAAGTATTCACAAAACATACCTCAGACTTTAAGTCTATGATTCATTATTTGAATACATTCACCGGTAAATGAATTCACTAACTAAACTACACAATAAAAAACAATAGGCACAAGCCAAACTAATCATCAGTCATTTAAAAAAGTCCCAATCAAAGCATGGCATGGAAATGTATATGGACCATCTGTATTAAAGCTGATGATGAATAGTCGATTAGCCTTATGCATAGTGGGTTGACAAATATAATAATAATAAAGATAATATATAAAGAAATTGCTCAACTAGGAAATTCTTCAGGCAAAAACACTCAACATTTGCTATCTCCAGCTTCTTCTTTCATTCTATGTCTCCAGTTGCATGAGGATAAACCGGGTGGTGTGCAAATGTAACTATCAGCAGTAACACATATCTGACATTTGAACAGGCAACTTACATGAAGGGAGACACTGCTCAGTGTAACGTTATCAAGTGTAATTTAGCTCGTTAGCTTATCAGCTTCCGTAGCCGCCCCTCTAATACAAAACGTTCGAGAAGGATCCCCCCTCCCTTACCTTTCTACGGGACGATGTAATACATGACGAGGAAAAACGCGATGTCAAAGATCACGAACAACCAGAAGTCGTACCAGTACGAATGTTTCGGTAAAGATATCGAGGCTCCGTTAGTTTGACACTTTTTTAAGTGTTTTTCGGACTCAGTCTCGGGAGTAGCCCCTTGCCCCATGTTTGCTTCCGCTACAGCCGCGAGCTCCCCGGAAGAGAACACGCAACATGTCCAGTAGTCCTTCAAAATAAAAGTCTTTCTAAATTGTTTTAAAAGGTGCGATTACAAGTGTTTTATTTGCCTTTTTGCAATGTAATTAAAATGAATACTCTCGTCTTTTGAATCATGTATATTATTTATATTACTTATTTATATTATTTGATTTTTTTTACAATGTCTCTTGTGTGTACTTCACATTGTACTTCAAATTTCCCCCTTGTGGGACTAATAAAGGAATATCTAATCTATCCTGTGAAAACATATTGGTTTTAGCTCATTTGTATTGTAAACAGATGTCAGAAGACCATCACCAAAAACTTGTTACCCTCCAGTTTTTCATTCTGAATACACATGAAACAGTCACCCTGTTTTACATCAGACCGAAGACATTTAGATTGATCCCAAATGTCTTAAAGAAATTGTGTTCACATTTTAGATCTAAAACTAATGTAACATTGAAATTAACATTGTATTTGACAAAAGCTGCTGTCCACTTGCCATGATTATGACAAACTGCTGCTGGGAATGTCGGCTTTTATAGTCTAACTGATGGCCCAACATTGCTCCTGTTGACAGCTCTGGTTCAGCTAACACCAGCTTCATTCTGACATCGAGCTCCAGATCCATGCTCATTGAGCATGTTTCTCTTGGGTATTATACAATAAAAAGCCAACAGAGATAAATTCATACATGTCACAGTCACTTTGGCTGAGATATCACTTGGGACCATCTCTATTGTGCCCAATACGTATATTTAAAATAGGATTTGTCACGTTTGAATGTTTTTTTAAATATACTATTTCAAATTAAACAGAAACTGTAAGATCTTGACACTCTTAATGTTCAATCTGAAATACTCACCTGTGATGCCCTTAATGTCCACTACAAACTAGCCAAAACAGACAGACACACAAAAAGCTCAGCATGCGGTTTGCTCGTGTGACACCAAATACCATTTATTAGGGCTTTACAAAGACTACAAAATCCTCCAGATGAGTTAAATCACTGTCTCTGTCTATTTACATGATATGTTACATACAAATGTACAAAATATAAAACATTTAAGGACAAATGTTTCACCCAAAAAAAGAAGAGAACTTTCCCTCAAACCAGAGTAAATGCTATGGTTTTTCAACTGAGATGTAACTGCAAAGTGTTGGGTGAGAAAAACGAGCAGCTGATCATCATCTTTATGGTGTACACTGTTGATGGTGTCAACGTTCTGCTAGCTCGGGAACTCATGGCCTACAACAGGAGTGTAGAGTAGCCTGGGAGGGTGAATTGTGGGAGACCTAAGCTCAGGTTTGATGCACGGGTGCAACTGTAGGTTGCATGCAATTACAGCCCTGGCAGGTATGTGTGTGAAGCGTCGGAGGCTTGGCCGCAGAGACACGCGTGAAACCGAGCACAGGTAGGATTGTAGAGGGTAGGATTGTCCTGAGGTTGTGACAACATGACTTCTTGGTCTCTGGTGGGCTTTGACTGACCAGTAGCACCTGTTGGTTGTTGGTCAATGTATACAGTACGCAGTCAGTTCAGCTTCGGTGCCTCGGGCAGCCGGCAAAGCCTAACGTGGCGGTAAGCTTGGGTGAAAATGTCCAGAGAGGAAGTGCATCTTAGGAACCCCAGGGATTCCTAAAGACGGAGAGGATCCAGAGAATATTACGGCAGGACGGGATTGGGGGGGCATACTGGAAAAGTGCCTATTTTTTTTGTTCTCAGTCTGTGATTTTAGTGAGTTAAAAACCTTTTCTTACTGTACACCTTGTGCCTCCTGCATCGGCAAAAACATCCAATCACCACAAGACACACACCCGTTTCTGACAGCATGTTGAGTTTTTGCACTCTTTTTTTCTCTCTCTGTTCTCAAAGTACAATAATTTACTCAGCGAGTTAAGCATATTGTAACATCAACAGGGCAGAATGCATCTTTGATTCACTGTGCAAGACTGAAGTATATACAACCCACCCCGACCTCAAAGTGTGCAAAACCAACCCGCTTGTTAAACAAAGAGAGGACAATCAAAATTCTAAATGGCTTCCGTCCGATACACGCATACAGAACGGTAAAGGTCTCTCCTCGATGCGTCCCCTTTAAAAAGCTTTAAAACATGCTCGTTAGGCTAGAAAACCCAAAATCAGTTTGGTTGTGCTCCTGTCAGTTCAAGTGAGCCCAGCTCAACTGGGCGGGAAAAAAAATAAAAAACACCCCACCCCCCTTTTTAAATGTATTTTCTTTTTTTGTACAATATTAAAATGAATTATGAATTTTTAAAACCAAATACATCATCAACTCTTTTATACTTTAACTGTCAGAAACAAGAAAGGGCGGTTTGGAGGAAGAGGAAGCGGCAAAACAAAAGAGGCTGTTTTTCCAGATTACAAGCAGCTTCTTTGACGAAGGAGGAAACAGATCGTCATCGTCTCTTCTTCTCACTCGGGAGCAGAAGATGCCTCCCGGACGTTTGCACATTCAAGGCAGTGAGAAAGCACCAGTATCATTGTTCCCCTACTCGGCTGTGGAGCCGAACCGCTTAACTTGCATTTCACAACACTTTGGATTCTTTTTTTTGGCACCTCACGGATCCCAGATGGGTGCAGAGCTGAACAGGACGAGTCAAACCGTGTCAGAAAGTTCCATGCAGGTAATTCAGTTTGCGTCATTCAGTTTAATGTTACTGAGTTCTGACCTGTTGCATCAAAGCCCCGCCCGCTTCTTCTCCACGCAGGTCAACGCAAATTTGACTTCACAAGTATTCAGCTTTTGGCAATTGACCGTTGGTCGATTGCATATTTGTCACTCTCTCACATTTGATCGAGTGTCGCGAGATAGCTAATCGAGCTAACGTTAGACTTTTATACATTTCTTTTCTTGCTGGATTGTTTTAAAATGATAATCTTGTGTATGGGTCTTAAATGTGCACTTGATGCCGACATGCATCATTTCCGGCGAAAAGACTAATAAACATGTCCCGAGCAAACAGTCAGCATCCAATCAGTTGCTGGTCCACGTGGAAGTAAAGAAAACAGCGTTGTTCTGGTCTCTAGCGAGACCAGACCGCTGTTTCATTCTGGCATAACTCTGTTTGGCTGCTTAGCTTGCATACTTTTATCTATATGTATGTTCTCGAACTACATCTCCATGTGCACCACTGCTTAACTTGTGGAGGAGGCTTGACAGGGTCGCCGAGTAACGGGTGCTACTGATTGGACAATCGCTGTTCAAGGGAGGAGTTTAGCCAACTAAGACGGCTCTGTGAGGACCCCCAGAAAGTGCTGCCTGCTGTTCTCGTGACGCATTGTGAGCAATGGAGTGACATGGACGGCCAAGAACTATTTAATCTAGGTTTACAACCATGGCTTGCGTTGTTTAGCGTCTATGTGTGTGTCTGTGTGGTTGCGTGTATGTTTGGCAGTAAATCAAAGGGAAACATTGGCACTTGTCCGTTTTCTTTTGCCTTCACAGTAGTGATGTGGCTGGATGACACTCAGGTAATGGCGCGTTGGTTGTGCTCGTTGTTGGTGTGCAGGGGGCTCGGCGGAGCCGGACACCGGGGAGGCTCGAGGGGGCGGGGGACCAGCACCGTGACGCTCAACGGACTGAGCAGGAGGGTCGTGTGTGTCGCACGGCCGCGGTAGGAAAAGGTCATTCTTGTGGTCCTAGTTGAGGTTCAGAGGCTTTGCAAATGTCTCAAATCGCCCACAACCCTGTGCCGCCACGGAGGAGCCCAATTGTCCTTGTGTTCAGAAAGGGACACCCAAACAGGGTGGCGCGGTGATGGGGTAGTGCCCTCAGCGCAATAATCAAAACATCAAATAGTGACTTGTGAGGAGCCACTTCAGCTGAACAGCTGCTTGCTGACATTATCAAAGCACAAAATCTATCTGATTTGTGGGGATAGAAAATCGGTTTCCTGCCCTTTCTTCATCAGCTGAAAGCCTCCATTGTGGCCACCAGGGGGCACTACATCCCCTGAAGACACTCGACAATATTCTCTGACTTCTACTTAAGTAGTCAGAGATGAGAGTCCCAGGGTGGAATAAAGCGCCTTGCTCAAAGGACACTTTGGCAGGCTGGATTGTTGGTCACACGGGAGGCTTGAACCAATCAAAGCCTCTGATTACAGGACATTGTCCTCCTGCTGCCTCTGTGTAAGCATGTGTGTGTGTGTGTGTGTGTGTGTGTGTGCGTGTGTGTGTGTGTGTGTGTGTGTGAAGCACCTCTGTAAACAAGGAAAGACATAAACAACACAACCCCCGTCTGCACATTGTAAACATCTGGGATAAAAAAAAAAAGAAAAATCCAGTTTAAACTCTTGGCTTTCTCTTTTTTTCTGACACTGTGATCTGTGGTCGGTCACGGCTGAGCACAAATGTGATTCAGTCCTTGAAAGTCCACTTCGGAGGAAGGGCTGTCCCTTGTCACACCCGTCCTCCACATATGAAAAGTTGTATTCTCAAATGTTACACATCCATTCATGAAGGACTAGCTGACCTTGCCGATCTGATGTGATTCAAATATATATGGATCCAACTCGCATGATTGTTTAAGTTGGCCGCTGCTCTTCAAAACATACAATAATTTGATTTTAATATTGCACCATTGTAATGTAAAAATATGTGTTTGTCTTTCAAATGGCGGGTATACCATTCTGGATAATAAAACTTTTCATACATCCTGCATCTGTGCACTACCGGAGGTGTCTGGCGGCGACGGGGGTTCAAAGGTTCCCCTCGGGTCCGGAGGAAGGGGGCGGGGCTCCAGCGTCTGCCGGCTCGGTTCAGGGTCTCATAGCGCCGACTCCAGCGAGGAGTCCAGCTGGTCGTCATGGTGACTGGTGCTGTCGCTGTCGCAGCTCTGCGTGCTGGAGTAGTTGGCGGCCTCCTGCAGCCGGAGCAGCATGTTCATCTGAAAACAGACACGGACCGAGCCGTCACGACGCAGCGTGTGCAGTGGTTCAGATGATGCGTGCAATAACACACCCAGCAGTAAGAGTAACAGGTCCGTGATTGTAATTCATAGTTTCAGTTTTCAGAAGTGATGCTTTTTCATGTGTGTGCTTTGTGTCTATGTAGAGTATTGTGTGATTTCTAAAGGAAAGATTTTAAAAACAGATTTTGCAAAGTGCTTCGACAGACAGTACGAAGCAAACCCCAGACAATAGTCAGTGAAGTGAAACCTACTGAGCCGGCGTGGTCTTTAAAACACACATTAAAAACTTAAGTCTAATGACTCACAAACTTCGGCTCCGTGCTGAAGGTAAGAGGCACTTTTAAATCCTTGCGGTAAATCACCACAATAAATCTGCAGAACTTCTCATCCCTGCTACCGAGCTAATGGACTAAATGATGCAGAAGTGCTGCTGCATCTGGCGCATTGCCTCAAGAGTTCCTCCAACGAGCCGGCAACACCTGCACTAGAACTGCTCTCGCATGGATGGACCCCACACACACACACACACACACACACACACACACACACACACACACACACACACACACACACACACACACACACACAGTAAATCGAGCCACTTGTTTTTGGATGACTACCCTATAATTTCTCTTGCGCTGCACTAAACCATTAAATAGAAATCTCTCTCCATTTCTTTATCCTCTCTGAATAGTTCCTCCTGTGTGGCTGTGTGTGTGTGTGTGTGTGTGTGTGTGTGCATGTGTGTGCGCCAAGGTTGTGTTTAGGAGCCTATACCACCTAGCTGCGGTACTAGCAGCTACTCTCTGCTTTTGCATTTGTCACTGGGGAAAAGCCAAGGTAACACTCATCCCAAGTTTCTATGGAAACAGCCATCTTTGAATTGAATAACTTTATGGATCTGCATCATGTACTGCGGTCACAGTTCACGTGTGGAGAACCTTCTTCTTTGTTTCTATCTTGTGAGTGGTGACACATGCAGTGCACAACCCCGAGCTCAGATTCCTCTCCTGCTGTTTCATTTCTTACATTGCAGCTACTCACTTGTATAAATAAATAAATGTACTCCTTCCGTGCTATACATAAACTCCAGAGCAGAATAATGGCTGCAGCTGAGTGTTCCTCACCAGTGGGTCTCCCTCGGTGTCGCTCTGGGACACCTGCTTGGACGAGGCTCCCTCCTTGGAGGAGCTGTAGCCGTCGTAGCCCACGTCCTCCGGCCTCAGCTGCAGCAGCGACTGGCTGTCCTGCAGCAGCGAGGCGGCGTTCCACGGATACGTGTCGTTCACCCACTTGGACGGATCCTCCCACGCCGCTCTTTTGCCGTACAGCTGCAGGTGTGTCACAGGAGAGAGGAGGCGTGAACGGAGCCGCAGAGGAGACACCAGAAAAGACAAAACCGTTCTTTGCACACGGACAGCGTGAGGAGCTCGAGCTCTCCTGCTGTTGCTCATTTACCGTCTAACTGATGTGCAGTGACAGAAAGCCAGAGAGTGTGCTGACTATCATTATCTTCATTATCATTTAAACAGCTGTGCACGGAGAGAATGACCTCAGGCTTTTGAAAAAGTACAAAAGTATCGGCAACTAAATGAGTAAATCTGCATTTCATGGTTCCAAATTCTCAAAACGTGAAGATTTCCTAGTTTTCCTTTTGTGGTTTGAATCCTTTTGATGTTTTGGACTGTTGGTTGTACAGAACAAACAAAGTGAAGATTGTCAATATTTTCAGTGTTTGAATCCAGTAAGAAGAAAATAGTTAACAGATTATTCCATAATGAAAATAATCCTTTCTTATCACCTCAATCAACAGGAAGATCCTGCTTTTACATTAATGTAATCAAAATAATAATAATAATTTTTGCATCAAGTAATTTAACTTAGTTTGGTTCGAGTATATCTTCTACTAAACGTACTCACACTTTTATTTAAGCAACATTTTCTTTGAATAGAACTTTTTCAGAGCAGTATTACAAATGACTTCAGTCGAGGATCTGAATATTTTCTCCTTTACTTCTTCGGGGAAGTTTAACATGAGCGATGCATCATAATATACAAACTGATCATTTGTTACTGGTAACTGTCGCTGTCACATACATGTAGAGGAGTGGAAAGTCCAATATTTCCTTCTAAAATGTACTGGAGTAGGTATATTTATATAAAGTCCAAGAACTTCAAAAGTGTACTTCTAGTTGAGTTACTTTCCACCTCTAGAAGTGAAGGTTCAGAAGAGATGTTTAAAATGGATTCCCGTGGGTCCGGTACGTACCTGCAGCCCTTCCCTCACAGCCTCCAGCAGGTAGGGCACCAACGAGTAGTTCCACAGGTCGGTGAACCAAACCCGAGAGCCTTCTACGTCCATGGGACAGGACAGGAAGAGACGGGGGCCTGCAGGGACAAAAGAGCCAATGTGGCGGACTCTGAACACACACACGCTGCAACAGAATGGAGGCGCAAGAGCAGGAACACTGGCTTGCTGGTTCGGGTATCGGCCTCCCTGCAGAGAGAGACACAGAGCGTGTGTGAGACTGACCTATGGTGACATCAGAGGAGCTGTGTGCCTCCAGGAAGCCGTTGAGGTGCTGCCAGGTCTTGGGGATCCAGTCGATGGTCTTAATCAGCTCATTGATGCGCGTGTTCTTATCGATCTCCGTCTCGATCAGCTTCCGCCGCAGGAAACGGCCCAGGAAGCCTTTGACCGGCTCGGTGTGGTTGGTGCACAGCACCCACCTGCGACAGGACAGACGATCCATGGTGAAACAGAAGCGGAGGAGCTAATGAATCTGCTCCAGAGCAACGCATTTGTCACGTAAACAGCTCGGAGATCGGTGCTCAATCCACTCCACCATAATATATTTGTAATGAACGCCTGGCCCACGACGGGCTTTCCTGAATGACTTTATATTTGCCAAATCAACAGCGAGTCAAACTTGCCGAGCAGAAATGATTCTCACTCAGAAGCTGCATAACGGTCCTATCGTTTTCATTTGGGGAGGGTAATAATCTGATTACAGCGCTCCCCGTGAAAGAATGGCTTTGGTTTACAATCTGTGAGAACTAACAAGTTGAGAGAGAGGTCAAATCAAACACATCGTCCGACAGGTGAGTCCACGCAGAGCCGATGAAACCACGAGTCCTTTCTACGTGGAGCCGATGACATCTGTGCACATGACAGATATCACAATGTGGCGAGTAACGTCACCGCCGCCGTCACACTTTGAGCGACGGCTGTAGAGCTTGTGGTCGAAGTGTGTGTCACAGACCTGAAGTTGTGGTGTAGCTCGAGGTTAGGAGAAGAGGAAACCCCCTGGTTCATGGTCCCGATAACATAAGGGCTGGATGGAGACAAAGACAACAACACACATGGTGATCAACAGCCTCAGCCAAGAAAAAACACTCAATTATGTTGCTGTTAGGCCAGCCATTTGTCAAAATTATAGTTATTTTAGTTAACATTTAATCATTTAAGCAAAACCCCGTCGCAAATCTGACTCACCATCTGTGGTACTTGCAGTTGAGGAAGCCGTTGAATATGTCACTGAGGGAGCCAATGTGGTGGAGGTTGTCCAGGATCACCACGGTGGGGAGCTCTGTGTCCGTCTCCTCGGAGCTACACTGCTCCGCCAGGTTGGACAGATACTGACGCAGGTCCTGGGCCAGAAAGCATGACCAGACAGGTTTTCATTTGGACCAGACATTTTGAAAGGTAAGAGGATCTGAGTCCCTTTTTTCCCCCCATTCATGTCCAACTCTAGTTATTTAGATGAAAGCCAACCTCTGCCGCCTACGTACTCTGTATGCGCACTCCTGTCCAGGCTTTTCTGCCTCTGGACAAACTTTTACTATGGATAAAATTATACTGTCTGCTGCTGGAGCTCACATTCTGGAGCGCATTATTTAAATGCTAGTACATTTCTCTGCTGCTGAAGGATGATGAAAAACATCAGAGCAAAATGTCAGGTTGTGGAGTCGCAGCGTAAAGGCCATTTTCTAGAGCTGCGGTTTGGTAACAAAATTCAGTCTGCAAGAAGGATTACACAGGGAGCAACGCGTGGTAGAAGAGACCAATGTGTGCGCCAGAATGAAAATCAAATGCAACCAGGCATTCGTCTGGCAGGAAAGGATAGTTTGTATTAGAAGTGGGGTTGTAAAGGTACTTCTTCATAGTCAGTGTATGGTGGAGTTTGAGGATACAGACAGGAGTTATATTTACAAAAAGCTATATTTACAACGTCGCCTTGAAGTGTTATTGTGTGACTGTGTTTTGAGGAGTTAGTTGGGACTCAGCAACGTCACACAATAAACAAATAAACTGATCTGAGAGGGAAAATTACAGCTTTTTGTCAAAGGGAGCAGAGATAACGGCTTCAGTTTCCCGTCAGAAATGGCTGTCTGACAACAAAAAAAGCACTGAAAATATTGTAAATATAGCCCACACTTGAACTGATATTGATTTCTTGAGGTGTTTAAAGTACGTCAGTGCTGCCCCCGCCAACAGCAGTGCATTGCTTTGCTCTGTTTCTCGATACTGGAGGTCTGCTGGCTGACATCTATTGTCATACACTGACTATGGAGAAGTGCGGCAGCCTGGAGGACTCATGGCTCCAGATTCAGATGACTTCCTCTTCCTACCTTGCTGGAGTTCTGGTCCACGTTGAAGCTGGCCACGTTGTGCTCGGTCACTGGCTGCCCCATCTGGGAAATGATGTACTCGGCCAGCTTGGCGGCCATGAAGGATTTGCCGGTGCCGCTGGGCCCCGAGAGGATGATGCGACGATGCTCCATCAGCAGGTTGAGGTACCGCTGGATGATGGGCTTTGGGATCAGCGTGTCAAACACCAGGCTGTCTATACTGTTCTCCTTCACACCTTGGAAGGAAGGAAGGAAATAAGGAAGTAGGGTGGATAGAAAGAAGAAAAGAAAATGAAAACAAATGCAAGTTAAAAAGTATTTCTCTACTCCAGAACACTTTCCTTTCCGAATTCAAAGCTGGCTTCAACATCAGCTGAGACCCTGAAATAGAAACGTGTTTCCTCGCTGCCGTACCTTTGAGGTTGACCTTGATGACGTTGTTGTCGCCCACCAGGTAGCCGCAGGGCAGCAGCTCAGGCACTTCGGAGGCGTGGGAGCGAACCACCTCGCCTATCCTGTAGGAGACGATGCTGTCTGAGCTGAGACCCAGGCTGGTCAGGGGGTCCACCCGAAACACGTACTCCTGCAGGGGGGGAGGGGTCAGAGGAGCACTATTGATTATGCTTAAAGATAGGCTGTGATCCTTGTCGACCAACTCCTCTTCAAACTGACAGTGCAGCTTGTTGTGTGCGCCTGTGACTCTACAACAGCAACAGAGACCGTGTGCAGGATATGTATATATAAGTTTTTCTCATTTTTAATCGAGCGGTGCTTTCCTCCTTTGTACCTGCCACTCACTGAGGTGAAGAGAGATGCTTTGCATTTTTTGTAGGTTTATAATTCTTAAAAAAAGTATGCCTTCGTCCATGGGTAGGCTGTAGCAAACTAAATATGATCCCATGCAACCAAAGCGGATTAAAACGGATTTAATAAATACGTGCCACTGCGACGGCGGGATGGATACAGCATTCATAATAACAGCACATCCATGACTCTCTTTTTTTCAATTAGTTTCACGTCAAAAAGCTGTTAATTAATTAATTCCTGTTAAACACCTTATTAGAACCGGCACATGACACGTCACCTATTCCACACCACAGGTACAAATGTCCCTTGATAAGACCAGAGGGATTTAATTGCAGTAAAATATTGACCTTAAAGAGGCGTCGGATGACCCCATCCAGGACGTCCCACTTGGTTTTCCCACTCACACCTATGGACCCAATCAGGTACGCCTGGCCTTTTGTACCCTGGAGAGTTGCCAGATGAAGCAAAACGACAGTCAGAACCAATGAGATGGATATCGTGGTTTTAGCTTAAGGAAGGAGGACCGCACACTCTTCGTACGCTGACCTTGGTGGTGTATGGCCCGCTGCTGATGATGACCACGATGCGCACACTGCGGCCCTCTTTGCGTAGATTGCCCTCGTAGCCGTCGTCCAGCAGAATATCTGAAAAACAGATCTTTTCTGTTAGGAAACACAATCAAGTGAATTCATTACAAACAAACGCTCCCTCTGCCCGCCGGCGAATTAGAGCTGGAAACGGACAAACAGACTCCAAAGTAAAAAGAAAAGATAATAGATAATGGGTTTCTTTTGTGTGATAATTACTTTTACATTTAATCAATGTTTCCATACAGAACTTTTTCCTGCGAGTGCCCAGAATGATAATGTAAGAGCAACTACGTGGTCAGAAATTAAATGTACAATGTAAGGGAGAGAAACAAATAACATAAGGTGGGAAGGGGTTCAAAAGGAAGAGGTTTATTTGAGGTGTAAGAGGACGCGAGTGTGACACCACTGGGACAAAAGCATTCAGTAACCAGAAGAAAGGACAGCTGGTCAAAATAAATGTCTCCGCAATTTGTGTCAAGAGTAGACAGAAGCGTCAGCTTACAGCAACAATCACACACTCAGTTTCCTCACGTCACACATTTCAAAAGTATCTGGAGGCTTAGCTTTATTTATTTTTTAGATTTTAACTTCTTCATAACCTTCGTGACCCATCAAACGGCATCAAAATGATCACGATTTAACTCAAGTTCTTTTCAAGATTAAACTCATGCTCAACTGAAGTGGCAAAAGATTATTTTACAAAACACAACACATCATCACATTATCTTTACATATCCAATGGACAAGCAGCCTCATTTAAATTCACGAGGAGTCGCGTCTTCGACCACCTTGGAGAATATTCACTCTCCTTAAACTCTGTTGTTGGTGTCAACAATGAGCTGATTACTGTCTCAAGGGTCGTCACAGTGAGCGTCAGCATCAACATACAAGTAGTCATGTGATTCATTGTTAATCAGAAACAAACATTACAGCAGCTTTAACTATTAGGGACAACCACTTGCACACAGTGGACATTAACAAGCAACACAAAACTGCAACACAATTTGTCTGCAGCCGTGTTTCTACTGTGAGCAAGTTCCTTCCACCTCTGACCTTTAACGGCCGCGCCGCTAACAACTCAAAGTCTCCCTCTTTATTCTTTTTTTTTTTTTCCGGACTCCATTTTTGGAGAGGGAAGGAGGCACTTTGTATTCGGCTGGCTTCCCTCAGCCGAGGGCTCTGTGCTGGGATGATAACGGCCCGTTGGCCCACTCGTCTTCCCACGCGTCACTGCGCTCGGCTCATCCCCCCATCAATTAATGAGGGCCCGAGTCCTCGGAGAGAGCTGCGCCTTCTATGTTAATTACAGGACGAGCGAGAGAGGGACAGAACTCTTTCACTTCTCCGATGGATCAGGCCCGGAGACATTTGCAGCATGTTCTAGCGTGTGTGTGTGTGTGTGTGTGTGTGTGTGTTACAGGCTCCTGCTGCATTAACCAGCCCTCGCAGTAGACAGAGCAGCTATTTCATCATTTCACGCGGGGCTCCTCTGGATCATTTCTCGCCGCTAACACAGTTCTCTCCCATTTATTGAGGCGAGTGTTGAGGGAGCTAATCCAACTTGAAAATAAAAATCTTCCCTCAGTGTTGCTGCAGACCATAAAATGTGTCCTACGGCTTAACTAGACAAAAAAACATGGCAATGTCATGACTGAGGTTTAATTCTCTATAGTTGAACACACCTGCCGGCGGTTTTGAAATAAAAAAAAGGACGCTCAAAGGTCTATTGGGCTCACTACCAACTCCTCCTCACACCTCCTCACTTCTGAGGAACAACTGCAGGCTGCTGGCGTAAAGCACACAAACACTTCAGATGGACACTGAACCGACCTGACATGATGGTGTCGGTGATGTTGAGGTTGTTGAGCGACAGCCCCAGGGACTGGCGGGAGGAGGACGAGGATGTGCTGGAGGTCTCGGAGGGCGGCCGGGCCGTCTTGAGGGGCGTGGCCGTCGGCGTGGCGTTGCCGCTGGACTTGAGACGATCGTTCTCCGCTTTCAGCGCCTCGATCTCGTTCTGTTGGCCGGCGAGCAGATGGAAGTGAGACAAAGTGACAGAAGCTGCATTTAGAGGCTCATATTCCTGCCGGCCACTGTTTTATGGAATCAGTATTATTGGAGTTACGGGCTGCCCGCAGCTTTTTGATCTTCAAGGCTCTCTTTGTACTGAAGCGTAAGTCTCAGATAAGGAGCCTTACATGATCGCCAGATCTGAGAGGAGACTAGAGGCTTCTACAGAGGCAATCCTCATCCACAAAGACCCACTTTAACAGTAGAGACATTTAGAGTGATATCCTTTGAACATGTGCTCCTTTCAAGAATATGAAATCACGCAGCACCTCTGAACAATATGCTTTGAACTGACGGGTGGCGTCACATTTCAACACTTCAATGGGAATGAATATCAACAAATCAAATATGTGTACTTGCGGCGGATAAACACTTCACTTTATATCTTTTTTATTCAGCTTCATGGGGCAATTAAACAGTTCCATTGCTACTCTCTGAAGGCGTGTTTACCGTGACAGCTTGTTTGAATGACACTTCATAGATGAATTGCTAGTCTTGGAGGTGATTCGGCATGCCGGACCACTGATCGTTGGAAGGCCACAGTATCCAATGTTCCCCGAGTTTTATATATTTCCTTGTGTGGCTCTTTTAAAAATGTTCAAAAAACTTTCAGACTGAGAGGAATAGTTCTGTGGGAAATAAAGCAATATCAAACAATGTAATAGCAAACCTGCAAGAGTATATAGGTAAGTATAGTATACCTATATACTCATAGTGTATAGGTATAGTTTTGTGTAGCTATATAATCATAGTATATAGGTATAGTATAGTATAGTAGGGGAGGCTTTGTGTTTGTGTAAGATCTGATATTTTGCCTTCAGCCCTCCTGGTGACCCACTGAATGCAGAGTTACTCTTTCTAACTAGTCGTCGCCGTCATGTGGCCCCGTGCCTTCAGGGAGGAACACCGCTCCAGCACAAACACATTGGGTGCGAGTCTGAGCCTTCGTGGGGAAAATAATGGAAATGTAGAACAACCAAAGCGGCTTCTTCCTCCATCTCGGTGCTACTTTTTTCCTTCTGCGCTTGGCAAACACAACTAAAGCCAATTTGATATTTAGGACGGAGTCCTTCACGCACAGGTCACCCAGCACAAGCTTGACCTGCGTTTGGCCCCGGCGTGATCTCACCTGCATGCGGTTCATGGCCTCTCGGATCTGGTCCAGGTGGTGGGCGGAGCTGAGCGCCTCCAGGCGGATGTCTGTCAGCTTGAGCTCCTTCTCCCTCAGCTCGTTCTTCAGCAGCAGGATGGTTTCCGCCTCGGCTTCGGTGCATTCGCAGAGCCTGCGACCGGGGTTACACACAGGGAGAAGGACGGGGGAGGGGGAGGGTCGGTCACCTCGAGGGTCATACCAAGTACACACTTTAAAGGAAAGTTCAGAGGGAAGCTGGAGTCAGTGGCGGGGAGGCGGGACCTCTGGGAAAGCATCTTCTCCCCCATTTACTTACAATGCGGTGCCAGCACATTGAGCAACTATATAAACATGTTGAAGAGCCTGTTCAGTTGGTGCAGTGGTAGTTGTCCCATCATGACTCAGTTATTTTCACAAACACCAGGCAGGGATCTATCACAGAGTTAGATATGCAATGCTAATTTGCTTGAAGTCAAAAACACAACAAGAGTAAGTCACATTTGTGTCGTTCACTACCTGAAGATTCATTCGATAACGACACCAGCACATGCTCTGGCCCACGTCAAACTTCTTAAGAAGGCAGTAATCTCACCAGCTGCCACCCGGCACAGCACAGGTGCACAGTACCTGCATGCTGGGTGCTGGTCAGCAGAATGACCTTTTGTACTGGCGGCATGGAGCTCATCCCTCTCGCCCTTTAATCCGCCCACGGCTACTTCTACCTGAACCGGACACTTCAGAGAGAGACAAGCACCTCCGACATGCCGAGGTGCTTACGGCACTGAGATGCAGAGGAAAAGTCACACCAACACAACCCCACCGCACACACACACTCCCTGGGAGCACGCTGCGTAGTGCCCATTACCGGGATCGGTGCTTGTAGATCACGTGACCGTTTTGCCTTTTCTTTGGCGTCCAAATGGGGGAGGACTTGCTATCGCAAACGCACTTGCTACAGCGGGGAGGGGCGTTCAAGAAAAGGATGAACAGAGAGGTCAGAAAAGAAAGGCGTGGTGAGGATTTAAGAGACATTCGTGAGGAAAAACAAAATAATAACAGTGAAAAGAACGTAATCGATTCGTACGCAATGAAGTACGAGCGTAGAGAGACACCTGTGTGTGTGTACGTTCTGCATTATGTATGTGTGGATGAGCGGATGCGTGCGTAGAAAACTCACTCGGTGGTGGAGGGCGACGAATGCAGCGTGGCGATGCTGCCTTGCCTGTTGTCGTGCTGCAGTTTGGGCGAGGACGGCAGCGAGTCGATCATCTCCTCCATCTCGTCGTGCGCCGACTGGGATTTTGTTTTCTTCTTGCTGAACGCCTGCTTGAAGGAGCTGCGCAACTGCAAGACAGATAACACACAGACACGCTGGTGTCAGTTCCTGAGGGAAACATCTGGCCAGATCAGGAAGTCACTCTTTGTTGCTCCCCAAGCAGTGGGCACTGTCTGGTTAAGGTAAAGAGGGAGGCAAAAAGCAAGGCTGTAAGTAAAGATGGAATGAGAGACGAGGGGACCAGGCTTCTACATGACCCTACAAGTATCGCTGAACAGGCAATCCAAAGGAACAAGGGAGCAGGAAAACCAGGAGGGAGGGATGAGGAGGGTGGGGTTGCTGTATCCATGCTGAAGGTTCCAGAGAAGGGGAAGAAGAGGTTGCTCTGAGGGGGGAAAGGACGGAGGAACAAACGAGGAAAGGAAATAAACACAGCACACACACACAGCACACAGCACACGCTCACACACACACACACACACACACACAGGACAGTCTGGGAGCCACTGACCTGAGCCGGGATGGAATCGGCCACCTGAAGATGCAGAACACACCCAAAGTTAAGCCACGCAAACACACACTCACTGAGCACACTGAGCAAATAACAAATTAATGCTGTCGCGAGGGGAATGAGAATGAAGTCGATGTCCGTTCTGATTGCGTAACGTTCATCTTCCCGTTATCTGATTGGCAGTCGTGTTTGTCCCGAGGCTGTGAGCACGAGATGCAGCAGGAAATCCACTGGGCCCCGGTCACGCTGAACGCAACTCACCAACACTGCACATCCTTTAAATTCAACTTCACGTAAACAAATGTAAACGCTGCCCAATGCATTCTGGGAAAGAGTCCAGCCCCCATGTTACCTTTGCAGAATAAGCAACAACAGAAAAAAAGGAATGGATGAGACAGATTTCCACACTTTTCCACTAACATGGCGAGTGATGCCAGTGCGTGGTCTGTCCTGATGTCTCCATGATGTCATTGTGGGGACATTGTTTGCAGCCCTCCACAGGGGCCTGCTGGCTCACCGTCCATGCCCTAATGAAAGGCACCCTCCCAATTCATTATGACAACAACCTTTCTGTTAGCATGATCTGCTGCAAGTTCAACTTAATTTGTGTCTGCAGCCGTGTGTGCACCGAGGCAGGATTTATGCAGATTAATAATTAATTGCTGCTTAAGTAAAGGGATTGATTTGTATTCATGAGCCTGACTGTGTGTGTGTGTGTGTGTGCGGAGGAGGGGGGGGGGGGGGTCTCACTTAACGTGGCAGACTTAGGTGTCACTCTCAGCGGTGAACTTTTGGGCTATGAGCGTGCATTTCATTTCAAGGGCAGGCGTTTTGCATTGCAGCAGAGTGAACACTGGCTCTGCTCTTTGGCTGAGACGGATCTTCTCATATGTCATCGTCTGACTCAGGGGGCTGCAGCAAATAACAGCTCCCCAGCCAGGGACACTGAGCCGCTATTGTACGGTGGAGCAGAGAACAGAGAGAGAGAGAGAGCGCTGCATGGTTGTGGATGGATTTTTAGATAATTTGGCTTTTCTTTCGCCTTGATTTGTGGGTATTTGTGGACGTAGTTCTCGGTAGAAAGAGACACAGGAGACGGACCCCGAGGCCACATTGCAGGTGAAATTACCAGAGGAAACCTAAGCAAACTGAGTCATTAAAGGAACACAGTTTCTGTTCTCCCAAAAGGAGACACAAGTTAAAGTAAACTTTTTGTAAAGACTTCCAGACCTTCAAACTTGACCAAGTCCCGTTGAGTACCTGGGGATTAAGAGCCCTTCTCTAAAGCACTGTGGGAAGTGAGTGTTTGTCAGTTCTGACTCAGATATTCAAGCAGCACTTCTCTGACCTGTGGGCGGCTATCGCCGCAGTTTAAAGCTGAACTTCAGTCACTGCGACGTTAGCGATCACTTTTCCTCTTTACCAACATCATTTGCATGCTTTTGTAACCGTCTGTGAAGTTTAAAGTGCGCCTGGAACAATAATTGCAGGGCGGTTTGACTGTTAGCCCTCGCCGCCGGATGGTACCTCAGCCACTCAGCTTGCACCATCTCGGCTCTGTAACCTAGCAACGGGGATGTGATGGTAGAGTGCCGTTAAGCGCGAGGTTTCAGGGTTTTGCAGATCACCAAAGAGCATCGGCCTCCAGAATCTGAGAAGTTTCCGGGCACAAAAAGGCAAGCAGCGACCGGTTTGAAATTAGAAAACCGATTATTCACGAGCTGTGAAAAACCCCTCTTCAACAAACGTTTCACACGGGATGAAGGCAAGGAGGAGAATTGCATTGCCTTTTGGGATGGAAATGATCAAACTGCTTTTGATTTGGAGCTTTTATTTTAATGAGTCACGTCCAAACGCCGCCCTGCTGAGCTCACGGTTAGGTGGAGCTGTATGCAGGTACATCCAGAATATGAGCTGATTCTGAAGCTCTGTCAGTGCAACAGTCCAGCAGTGCTATGTAAGGAAGGCATTTCATCTTTTAATGCGGCTTTAAGAGGATATTTGAAATGCATTAACTGCCACTGATTAATTCATGTGTTTAAATTCGGAGTCTTTTACTATTTACACCTCCTACACAATGACGAGTAAAATAAATGTAAAATTGACATAATTTTGTGCAGAAGAGCAGTTGAGTCATGTCTGAGATTTCAAATTTTTTGCACTGAACCTCTTTTTTGGCGCTTCTGTCTCACAATGATGACAGTGTCTCCACCTACCCAGCTCTTCTTCTTCTTCTTTTTGTCTTCGGCATCCTTGCCCAGGCTGCCCATGCTGGAGTGACTGGCTGCGCTGTTGATACTGGACATGCTCTCTGACGAGTGCTGCCGTCTAATCCGCAGGTCTGCGAGGAACATATTGGGTTAGCGGTCGCAGTTAATACAGCTGTGATACAGCTGGAGGAGTCTCACCAGTAAGAAGTGAGACTGATATCAATGAGATCAAATTAACCGGGTCACATGCATGTATTGCTCGCTGTGATCCCTCGAGCATGCAAGGGGGGTCTGCAGCCACAACACATTGAATTGCTTTTGCAGCTAAATATGGACCATAACTTCAATAACATCGTTCAGCTATGTTGGGGTCAGCTTAATTACACAACTGATTCATGTTTCTAGGACTCATTAAGGCTTTCCAAAACTGACATGTACAGCACAAAAACACTTCATTTATTAGGGGGTGAGTTCCCCCCCCGGGACCAATCAGATTAAAAAAGAAATGCATGGACTCATGCAGCACTGAGGCCGCCGTCATCGTGATGGCGCCTGCTGGTTCCCTCATTACCTTTGTGCAGGTGGTCAGGGCCGTTGAGCGCCACCTGGATGGCGGTCTGCGCGTCGGTGTTCTGGGTCTTCAGCGTCTCTATTGTTTCCCTCAACTCACCCAACTCCGTCTCCTGGAGAGAGAGACAGCTGTTAAAAACAAACGATGACGCACCAAAAAGCCGTTCTTCGGAAACAAATCCCTAAATTTGGCATTGCCGTGGTTGAGGGAATGAGAGGCAAAAATGAAAAGGGAAGGAGTCTCCCTGTGGATTTGCCCCCAACCACGCGCCACCTGCTTAGAATTAAAAAAAATAAAAAGCTCCAACACGATCAGATAGAAGAAGTCTCCTATTCTGCCATTCCCGGAAAACCCACCGAGGGCTGAAGATAGGGTTTCCACTTTAATTAAAAGTTGGGACGGCCTTGTTTAACAAAGACATCCCACCAGATCCCAGTCTGCTTTCATTTACAGAGGATTTAAAAAAGCTGCCAGGGTTTGTCAGCACTGCGTGTGTGTGTGTGTGTGTGTGAGAACAGAGGGAAGTATTCATAATTTATGGTAGGGGTATATCGTTGAGCATATTGCTGCTGTTGTGATCAATGTTTTGTTACAGTTCAAGCTCTTTTGGAACCTCTGGTCGGTTAAAAAAGTCGACTAGCATGAAAATGGAGACTGCTGGAGGTTTTCTGGAGAATACACTGGTTTTAAATGGGTTTTTTGGGCTTTAGGTTAAGGGAATATGGTGAACTTGCACGCAGGTCCAAAATCGGGCACTTTCACTTTAATGTGAAGCAACAAATTGTTCTTCAGACAAGCAAGTCAAACACCTTGGTTCAGGTTTGGGGTGAAGTTAGAGAGAAATTCAGGCAACAACTAAATCTTAAATGAGAGAAATGAAAACTCCAAAAGCAACCTTTCAGGTGCTTCGAGAACTGAACCTAAAGATAAAAAATATCCATGAATGGTTCAACTGCAGACCTTTACTCTGTGTTCACTGAATCATTTCAATATCAAACCGCTGGCTGTTTCTAATCCTTTCTCCTCTCTGTAATCCACACACACACACACACACACACACACACACACACACACACACACACACACACACATTGTGTATTTCAAAGTCAGGACTGAGCTCTTGTACCTTCTGTTCGGCCGTCATGGTGAGGCTCTGCAGGCGGCCGGTCATGTTACTCAGGCTATTCTCGAAGGCCGCCACCAGGTGAGCCTGCAGACACAGACACATGTCACACGCTGAGAGCAGGATCACACGCTGAGTTTACCACAAGGCAAGGCACATAGAGCACATTTCAACAACAAGGCGATTCAAAGTGCTTCACATAAAACCATTAAAAACATCAAAACATAATGCAGAAGAAAAACAGATTTAAAAACAAGTAAGAACATTCATTTTAAAACTTAGAACATAAAAACAGTCAAAAAGCCAAAAATAATAATAAGAGAAATAAATTGAAGTAGTGAAATGCAGAAATGTATATACTTGAATCTGCTTTAATTAATAAAAAAGTCTTCAATCTGGATTTAAAGGAGGTGAGGCGTTCAGGGACCACAGGCAAAAGAGAAGAACGACACTTCAACGGTTTAATTCTCTCAAATTAACTCAAAAACTTTAACCGATGACTTTGGACTCAAAGTTGAAATAATTTCCATCAAAATGTACACACAACTTATCACTTGTCTATGCATAAATCAATATTCATGAATGTTTTGAACAAGCTTTTGCGAGGATGAATACGTTGGTCTGCTGGCTGACGATAACTTTCAAGTGAGAGTTTTTGCTCGAGCCCCACGAGGAGCCACCGAGGCTCTAACTGTGCCCTCCTGAAGAGGTTCCTGTTCCCTGTGAAGGAGTCCTGCTGGGATAAAGGAAAAGCCGTGAAAAAGAAAACCCACATCGAGTCACTCCCAGATTTCAAGGGCAAGTTCACACAAAGCAGACTGAGACGGTTTGTTTGAACTTGTTAGGAGCGTTTCATTCAACTTCGCAGATTGTTGAGAATGAACCATCATGGAGTTAAGCATGCTCCAAAATCCTCTTTCTGGAGTAATAACTCAGAGAAAAGACCCACCAAAAAAAGATGGATCCCATAGAAGCAGACAGATCGATGACCTCCACGACTTCGTCTGAGTGACGGCGAATGTATCGCCAGCGCTACGCCATCTGCTCCTCTGCACTCGTGGGTTGTGTATGTGTGTGCCTCTGGATGTGAACACTGGATTTTCTTGTGCATGTGAGTGTTTTATTATTATACACGTGTGAATGTGTGCTGGAGCCTTCTGTTCACGGCTGTGCAAATGTGAGTCTGCAAAATCAGTGCGTTCTGCTGCTCATCCGCCCATCCTTAGCGAGACCTGACACCTGTCAGGACGGGTGTGTCACACGCAGGTGGGCAGCGTGCCCAGACAGGTCAGACAATCTCTGCTTAACACAAACACACACACACTAACACTAACACTTGCATTTGTATGCATTCAAGGACTCTTATTGTGAATTGAACAGCATTTGTGCTCCGAAATGTGCAATGTAGCTCTTTTGAAATGTGGATAATTTATCATCTTTCTATCCTTGAGAGGATTTACGGTCCTCATAAAACCAGAAGCACACACACACACACGCACACGCACACACACACACACACACACACACACACACACACACACACACACACACACACACACACACACACGCACGCACGCACACTGTGCTGCCTCCTCCACTCTGTGTCCCTGGCTAAATCAGCAAAGGTTTTGACCTTTACAAATACCACCTGTTCCAACTCATCTCTCCAACTCCACATCTCTTTCCAACTCCACCTGTGAGCTCCGACTCAACACCCCTCGCCCTGCCCACCTGTCCTGTCCAATCAAACTCTGACACGTCCCGTGGTTGAACCATCTGTCCTGCTCCTGGGGCTTGGACCCGGCTGACACGCTTGTGCCCCAGAACCCCGGTTTTTCAGACCGCCGTCCTGGGTAAGAGGTTGACAATGAGCCAAACCAGGGAAATGGATGAAGAGAAGTCTTTGGTGCTAGAGTTGCCAGACGGGGGCAAGAGGGTGTACTGTGTGTTGGAAGAAGCCCAACCGCACACTCACGACGACAGTGGTCTAAGCCACGAATGGGAGGAGGGAGGTAAGGGATCAGGGAAGAGACAAGGAGACTAAGGAGTGGCAGGGAGGGGGAAGCTTTCCTGGTTGAGCAGAAAGGAAGACGACAAAGTCAGGGTGACACAGTGACGGGTGAGTAGAAACAGGAAGGGGGATTGATAGGGAGGAAGGGGTTCCTGTGTCAACTCCTAATCTTGATTCAATGGCAGTCCAGGTCGGAAAACGTATCCCCTCCACTGGTTGAAAGGTGGTACAACACTTCAGGTGCTAGCATTTGCTCTTCTTAATCCCTTTGACAGGATGTTAGCTTTTCTAATTCTGCTCCAATTTGATCAAATAATACCAAAAACAAACACGCGGTTGATTAAAAACGACATGTGTGGGGTGTTCTTAATCCAACATGACCGTGCTGCAACAAATATGTTGTTAATGTGAGAGGCCGCATGCGTGGACAAGCGTGTTGACAACTCCCTAATATTCTATTTAAGATCAAATTACATTTCCTGCACAAAGGAAACCCAACAAAATTATAATAATTATAATGATGTATGCAGTGGCACAGCAGTGGAGGAGAGGCCAAATCACATGACCTCAATCACAGGGAAAAAATCTCCTCTGTGGCTCTCTGATGAAAAGACAGGAGAGGAAATGAAAACGTGTTCAGCCAATGCAGCGTGACACAATGCAGGCAACTGTCTGCCCCAAACCTCCTCCCAAACCTTAAAATATGCATTTTTACACCATCAATGATGCTGATGTTTATGGCTAAACTCCTACGGTTGTGTTTCCCTTCCGATTGAGAAAAGTAGACATTTTGCTCCTTCTGAATTGTTAAAACCACAAGTTAAGGTCAAATATGCAAAAGAATTGAGGTCACAACCAAATTGATGATCATTCAATACATACACACCATTATGTGTATGTATTGAATGATGTTACAAGAAAGTAAGATGGCCTCAAAATATTCATGCAGCTCCAGTATAAAAGGGTATAAAAACACCCTTTTTCTTTTTTTTTTAAATCCCAAGCCTTTAACATGAGAGTGGGAGCTGTAAAGCACATGTGGGTGTTTGCATATGGCTTGGCACAGGGAGGCCTTTTCACTGGCGTTTCATATGCTCTGCGACCCTGTTAATGGCTACTGAATATAAACACATTTGTAGATGTTTTTAAATGTTTTTTGCTTCACCAAGCCTTGGCAACATACGTTAAAAAATATACACCGCTGATGATTTGACCCCTGCAAAAAGTGTAAATTGTTTATTCTCACTCAGTCATACTTGATCAGTAAAAAATGTTCTGCTTCATATTGTTGCAGCATCTCTTTCTCACTTGTTTGCAGGGCGATTGCAATCCTGCAGTAGCTTATAAAATACTCGAGGAGAGGGTGCCGCATCAGCAGGCGTTTACTTAACCGCGCTGAACTGTCAAACTGGAAGAATTCTCTGTTTGCAGTGTACACAAGACATGTGGGTGCGAGATGCGCACGGCTGCAGCTGTGGTGTCGGCCAGCGACGGTGAGTCATCTCTTCTTCAACCCGAGGCTCCAAAGTGGCTTCACTGCTGGTGTCCTTTGGTGGTGTTGTGTGATACATGGCCTGTAAACGCGCCACACTGCCAATGCTACATGTGTGTAAGTCATGCTAGCAACACTGCCAATCTCTGAAGCAGACTACTGAATGGAAACCGACAAGCGGCTAACGGTAGCAAGCTAGCTAAAAAGCCACAACATGTAAACAAGACAACTTTGGCGTTAGCGGTAGCTTTTCTCTTCTTTTCGTGGAAAACAACTTGTGAACCTGTGTCAAGCTAACATGTACATGGCCAGCCTGTCAAGCCTTCAACGAAATGATGACACCAAGTCCTTTGCAATGTTAAGTACGAGGTTTTCAAGGGGCCAACCGAACCCGAGGATCATCTGAGACCTCACCCGGGACACATCCAGGTTTGGATCACATGGTTTATAGCCCCGGTTCCTTGAACTGTTTTGCATTACGTGCAATACCCAACTGGATCCAAGAAGACCAGAATGAGGCATTGAATAGTAATGACGATTCCACTGAGACTATATTGTGAAGGTGAAGCTTCATTTCACATGACCAAACACACCAGTCAGTCTCTGACTGTCCCTACAAAACTTTTCCATAAAGCCTCGTCTCCCTCTTCCATTTGGCAACTTTCCCCGCTGTTTCGCCTTCAGTTTCAGCTCGGCACAACTTTGTGATCAAAGCGTCAGACCGAAGCGAAGACCCCGCCTGCCTCCACGCTTGATCAGGCACTTGGCACTGAGGGAGGGGCGGCGGAGCCGAGTTGGGCGTTGAAGTTCGTCGATCTATCAGCACAAAGACAGCTCCGTCTGGGGGTTGGAGGTCTCTGCATCTCGCACTCGTTTCACCCACGCGTGACGTCTAGCTTCACTTATCCTCGACTCCCCGCTCCCTCTCCTGCGCCCGTCTATCTCCATTTGATTCTTCCTGCTCGCTTGAATCTGGGAGAGGCTCCTGTTATCGCTGAAACTCATGCTGGCTGAGACAAAGGCAAAGAGACAATTCTAGCGGTGCCACAGATCCAAGAAACACGCACAAGAAAACATCCCGTCTCAAGGACAAGCGCGCAAAAAAAACACAAAAATCAAACGAGCAAATAGCTAAATACAAACACCTGACTTCAAAGACCCAGATAAGGAATTAGTGGGCGTCTGAAAGATTTATATTCCTTCCAGAGCTTCGATAGGCTCCACACAAAAGCTCTCCGGCAGAAGTTTGTCATGCAAATGAGGCGGCTGTTCTGACGGCGTCTTCTGAAGTAAACAAACTCACGTTGGTAGACAGCTGAGACGTCAGAGTCGCCACCTTCTCCTGAGAGGCGTCCAGCTCCCGACGCAGCTTCCTGATTTGCTGTTTGGGGAAAGAGAGAGCAAAGAGGTGCCGTTAACGCTCCCCAAAAACACAGAGGCAGTAAAACGTTGAACTTTGCAACTCCCGTGCTGATAACTTTGATGTAAAAACTGTGCAGTAGCATGGTAATACTGTGCAAAAAGACACTGGGGTAAAGTGTGAACACAAAGTGTGGGGGATTACCGTGGAATTTTGGACTGTTTGGCCCTTGATTGAAAAGAGAAGAGTAAATATTAACACTATGTTGCATGCCTCCATCAAACAGCATGTACAGGTGTGGCCGGAGAGACAGGTTATTACAAGCCACAGCACTGGTTTTCTCATGCTAACACTTTGAGCAGCACAGCAGGAGAAAGTATTCCTGACCCGGGTCAAACAACATTTGCAAATACCTGATATTGTTCCTTACATAATGAGATAAGGGCCAGATGTGTCAGTTCACCAAAGTGGACGACACAAGTCTTAGTTTCGTTCACAAGTTCCAAATTGTTGTCAAAATCTGAATTTTGGATCACTGTTTGTCTGTTTTTTGGATATAATCCACACGACAAAAGACATGTTTCCCTCTCCTTTCCAACACATTGACAGTTTTGACATTTTAGTAGGTTTTTTAGATTTTTGCTCTGTTGAGAATTCTCCAAAAATATCAAGCGAGTCTATTTTGTGATTCATTTTCATTGCTGATTCTCATCCCCAATGCCAATGCTGCACAGCCAAGTTGCTGTTGTGCCAACATGACAGCAAACAACACAAGTAAATGATGAAGCGTTCGAGTCATGTGTAGGTCACCTGTCTCTGGGTCGCAAGGTGGAAAACATCAAATGTTGATGTGAAGGAAGGAAAAAGAACTGCACTGTGACACATTTGACTCCTCACATGCTTTGTCCCCCCATCTGGCAGAGTTAAACCATCACCACAGTGTATTTATACTGTTTTACCAAACATGAAGTAAGAGATCGAATAAAGACACGAGACACAAGCCAACAAATCAAACCACGAATCTGGAAAATCAATAAAGAATCAGTGATGAACTGAACAGGAGGTTTGAAGAAAGGCCAAAGGGCAGGGCATGCATTGCACATGTATGGTGTATGTTATGTAATATGCAAAGGATATAAGCCATGTATCACTATATGGTGGATGAAAATGAAATAAATGCAAAAGATTTGCTGATACAAAAAGCACCACCAAAACGGGGTTAAACTGCTTTCAAGTAGAACTTGAGTTCATTTTATCCACAACTACTTTTCTCTAATTTATGTGATTTTTTTGGGCTCAAACTAATCACCAACAATAAGCCACATTTAGTTGAGCAAATATCACTGTACTTTGATCCACAGACA
This sequence comes from Clinocottus analis, assembly GCF_023055335.1. NCBI lineage: Eukaryota > Metazoa > Chordata > Actinopteri > Perciformes > Cottidae > Clinocottus > Clinocottus analis. The sequence continues at coordinate 13,199,009 of NW_027175932.1, read as the reverse complement.
GACTCCCTGATTATAGACGCAGAGTCACAAACACAACGGTAAAGACACGCCGATGCAGAAAAACACCTGAAAGAATAAAAGCTAACTCAGAGAAGCTCCTTTTAACTTCCTCCCTGCTCAGGTGCTCATGACTTCTCTCCGCCTGCGTCTGCAGAGCTTCGAGGTGTGAATGTTTAACGGAGTGAATGTGAAGCAGGAAGGTGCGAAGGAGAAGAAGACATGCAGACGGACAGAATATTACACATCCTTACCTCCGAGTGGGCTTTCTCCTCCGTCTGGAAGAAAGGATAACGGGAACAAATAGATTAATGCCTCTGCGTGCTGCGTTCTATCGAGCCTCTTTTAAAGAGTATACTGCATGAGAAGCATTTTAATGTCGACAAAGAGAAAATAACGAAATGGCCGAAACATATTAAAAAAGAGAATTCAACTGAATTTCAAATAAAATGAGATTAATGTAACAGAAAATGAATCTCCATCAACCTTCCACGCCTTTTCTCTGCAACCTGCAAATGAAATTGGAAACAGGCAGCAGGGAGAGGGGGGCAACTGATTCGTCTCCCTAAAAACAAATCTGTTGATTGGAACAATGTGCTATTAGAAACCCAGCACTCGTCTGGAGGATTATCTGCCAAAGTTAAATGAGACACATGCAACGATGGTAAAGTTCTTTTTTTTTGGTTCTACAGACACAGAAGGGAGGAGATAGAAATATTGGAGGAAAGTGTATGTTGATGGTAACGCCACGCTGCATCAGTGGGAACAGCTGAAGGCTTTGATTTAACTGCTGTCTGTTTAAAAACATCTGCAAGATTTCAGGCTTAATATTTATAATCAATGTTTGAAAGCACAGGCAGTGCAGCTTTGCATCTGCACAAGCTGAGTTCACGGCCACTAGAGGGCAGCAAAACGAGCTGTAAACACAACACTGACACAATATATATGAAGGGTTTACAGTCAAACTTAACACTAAGCAACATGAGGATTACATTGGAGTTGTGTGCCTGGAGAATAAAAGTGCAATATTTACTTTGCTTTTTTAAGTAATGTGGCATGTGAATGAAAAAAACCTCCCTCGCACACTTAGCACCTAGTGTGCTATTGGATAAGCTATAGCATGACACCTGAGGTTGTCTATGTCTAGTTTATTATCACGCTTTACTAGTCTTAGATCCAGCACATGACCGTAACGCTAACTCTGAAAGCTGTACATTTAGGAAAAGACGTTGTCCGGCTACTCACCGCAGAGTACAATGAAGACGTGCTGGAGACCAGAGACAACGAAGAGCCATGGACTGCAAGCACAAACAGAGTGATGAGAGACAAAAGTTTAAAAAAGGAATGAACAGATGAATATGTCACCGTACAATATTCTAACCTTTGATGTTTAGTCTGACCAGCAGGCAGGTCTGTAATTGCTTATTTATGTATGATAGTTGACTCGATAGCATTTGATAGCTATGGAAATCATTCAGATGATGTGCTCCATGAACAGGTATACTAAGTAGGCAGTGGAAAAAACAACATGATTTATCCTGTTAAACGCTGACCTCTATATGAATGCAATCGCACACCTTACATCACTCACAAAAAAGATCAGACCAGAGCGAGCCATCAGCCAAGAGCTCATTAATTCTGGTATTTAATGCCGGTGACTGATGGGACTTTGCTTTTCTGAATGTGGCCCTGAAACGACTTTATAATGGCTTCTCAGTAGGGAGGTCATTTTTGGCACACGCTGCATATGAAGAGCGTTGTTGGAGAGTGTGTTCCACCTTCGTCAGTGCTGTCCCTGAAGGAGCCGGAGCGGCTGATGCCCCGTGGGCGGTCCTCCAGGGAGGTTGCGCTGCCGCCCAGTGGATGGCCCTCCCCGTACAGGTCAAAGGAGTCCTGGGCAGGGATGCTGTTGGAGCGGCTCATGCTGGTGCTGCCTGGCGGCAGGTTGTACTGGCTGATGTTGGTGGGGCTCACTGCACGGAGGGGATAAACACCGAGATCTGTGTTGATTATATTTACCCCACCGTTACATTTTGTTTCAAAAAGCTTGTGATCAATCGTTCCTGCATGAAATAAGAACATAAAGTATAGACAGCTGGAGATGACGGAGCATCGCTTTTAATCGTTTAATCGGAGTTCAGTGTCATAGAGTTGGTTTCGAAGGCAATGCGTCTACTGTCATATACATACAGTTTCACACATTCTAGTATCGTATAGGACCATTTTTAATGAAGAGCTTTACAAAGATGGTAGATTTTTTAGCAAACTAAGAAAATAATTGATTATCCCTTTATGAATTATCATGCATACGAATGAGACTGCAAGAACTGGTGTAAAAGTAATGCGTATGTAGTATGTATTATGCAGTAATATTCCCTGCAGAATAACTGATGCAGAGTGAACACTGCTCATGTGCAACAAGTCACTAAAAAAGGTCTGTTAGTTCAGGCTCTGAGACTAACTGCAGGCCAAAGATCTCCTTTGATTGCAGAACTCACTCCATTCATTCTTTTTTTTTTTACTATTTTGTTTTGTTGTGATACAGTGCATCATGTTAACACATGCAAATAACATTGGACATTCACTGCGTATGGACATGCGATAAGTCAGATCTATTCTCTGTTGTGCTGCTGTGAGTTTGTTCCTGTGGACTTACGCAGGTTGGAGTAGTGGTATTTTCCAGTGTTCGTGCAGGAAGCTCCCGGAGGAGACAATGGGGACTGGCTGCCTGAGTCCTGCAGTCCCCCTGTTGAATGGGACCTTAACCACTCCTTCCCTTCCTCGTGGGACGTCTGCCGGGAGGACGGAGGGTACCTGGATCCCACAAAGACACAGTAAGCGCGAGGCAACTAGAGACAAACGTGAAAGTCCAAGCAGTGAATTTCTGTGGCGATAAAATTGAGTGCAAAGCTACATAATAGAAGCAAGTAAGCAGATGGAGAAAAAACAACAACAACAACCATGCAGCCACACACACAGATGCTCACATGCATGCATCCACACACATCCAGTCATTTTTGCACACAGTGCGCCAAAGCTGCCAAACACACTGACACTGCCGTTCATCTCCTCTCTCCCCAGCTCCAAAGTGGCTCAGCAACAGAAGGGCCCCTTATCGCCGCCGTGACAATCGGCCATATTTAATCCTCTGAGGATGATAATTGAGTTTGCACTCATCCCTTTTCAGAGCCGCCTTCCTTCCAACGCCCCCATTACTACGCTTGTCACATCTGACCCTGCTGCAGTCCCCCACGCCTGTGCTTCCTGTTCCCCCCCAGCGGGGATTGGGTGTCTGAGAGTACAGCGGCATTCACCGCTCGCTGGTGTTGAAATGGAACAGACTGAAATATCCAGGGGTCAGTGTTTGACACAGTATACTGACAAAATGCCCATGAGCAGGACTAAACACTCGTATTGTTACGACTTAAGGGGTCAATGACTCGTCTCAGCTGCTCGTGGAGGAAATCTGAAGATCAGAAGATGTGAAGAGACGGCCATCAAAAATTGTGGTGGGAAAAACATCACAACCAACAGGCATAAAGTGCAGGATAAGGACAGAAGCTTGTAGGGCAAAAAAGAGCAGCACCAAATGCCATCGCAATGAAAAAATGGTTTGAAACCAGCAGGCCTCATTCAACCGCTGTATAATTGGCTGGAGAGGTTGTTCCCTGCAGAGGTTATGCCACTGTGATGAATGGGTTATGGTATTTCTGTCTCAGTCTCTTTAGTCCCAGCTAGAATCAAAGTATTCATTCTACTTCACCCCCTTCGGCTACCGCTGCGAATGTTATCAGGAGGTTTGGGCCATATTAGGGAGCTCAGGAAGAACTGCTCTGTCATGGCGGAGCAGTTGTGTTCGCCGCATTTCTGAATGATGAGGATGCACACGGAGAAGCAGACATACAAACAGAAGGATGGACGCTTTCGTGCCCGATCATCTGAGGCAGCATCTGATTAAAGAGAGCCATCATCTAATCTGGACTTCAGGAGCCGTGCTACAGAATCAGCAGCGGAGACATGAGGGAGCTCCAGCCTTTTGTGAAGGTGCAACATGAGGTCAACATTTACGACTTCATTAGGGTTTAAGGAGACACTTCAGTGAATTCAAAACTATTACTCGGTGCGCAAGGTGACTAAAGCATCTTTAAAAATATTATATGTTAAATATGTATTTTCTCTCTGCATTGCATTACGTAATGCATTCTGCAAATCCACAGCGAGAGGAACACAGTCCTGCAGTGTAGATGCTGCACGAGATAATCACAATGCTCCCAACCTTTTCTCTCAATTACAGATGACTTTAAGATAACTATTTAAACATTTATCCATTACTTTAAGATAACTATTTAAACATTTATCCATTACTTTAAGACAACTATTTTAAACAGTTGTTCTATTACTTTAAGCTAACTATTTAAACATTTATCTATTACTTTAAGCTAACTATTTAAACATTTATCCATTACTTTAAGATAACTATTTAAACATTTATCCATTACTTTAAGATAACTATTTAAACATTTATCCATTACTTTAAGATAACTATTTAAACATTTATCTACTACTTTAAGATAACTATTTAAACATTTATCCATTACTTTAAGATAACTATTTAAACAGTTGTTCTATTACTTTAAGCTAACTATTTAAACATTTATCCATTACTTTAAGATAACTATTTAAACATTTATCCATTACTTTAAGATAACTATTTAAACATTTATCCATTACTTTAAGCTAACTATTTAAACAGTTGTTCTATTACTTTAAGATAACTATTTAAACATTTATCCATTACTTTAAGATAACTATTTAAACATTTATCCATTACTTTAAGATAACTATTTAAACATTTATCCATTACTTTAAGATAACTATTTTAAACAGTTGTTCTATTACTTTAAGGTAAATAATTTAAACAGTCTATCAATTACTTTAAGCTGACTATTTTAAGTGTCCTTACAGGAAACTCTGGTTGGAGATCACTGTTAAAGATGATGTTTCACCAAAGCCACTCACACACACAACACTCACACACACAACATGAAAAGTATCAGAATGATCATTTTCATGCAAAAGTATAGAAATGATCAATGTGGTGGGTAAAAGAAGGACAGTTGAGGATGGGATCTTGCAGCAGAAGTGTTGTACCTTAGACCCTTTTTGGGGAGCGTGTTTCTGTCAAGAGGCATGCTGTTAACACAAAGGATGAGCCAATTAGATGAACAACAAAACCTTTGTTTGTTTACATGATACATGAGAAAAAGACTTTGGTCACATTTTATACACTTGACATTTGACAGACACACACAAACACCCCCCCCCACCCCCCCTCACACACACACACACACACACACACACACACACACAAAATGGAGAAAACAAAGACACCACTAATGCGTAACACTACAGACAACAAATATAAAACACAGGCCAATTTAAATATGAATCAATTGTTTCATTTTTTGAGACAAACAGCTAAGCTACTGGTTTGTTGGTTACGCTTCATTCTGGTAAGTATTGCATGCACAGTCTGTGGACAAGACAATAAGGACTTCTAATGGAAATGAGCGTCTGGAATGATCTTTTCTCGCATGGCTTCAGAGCCACAACTAATAATGTCTTGATTGTGTTAAATACCTGAAATGATGATACCAGAACCAATAGGATTGGAGCCTGATCAATGCAATAGACTAAATGGAAAAGGTGGCACAAAGGTTGGACTCTAGAAACATTGATTGTAACAGAACCATGCCGGAAGAAGAAAGTTAAATCCAACCAAGCTGAGGGTTGAATGAGTCAATTGCTTCATCTTCTTCTAAGTATACTTCCTCTGCATTAATGTTCATATCTCAGGATAAAGAGGTCTACTTTTTGTGTCTCTTCTCAAATGAAACAATGAATACGATTCAGCCCAATCGTATTCCCTGCTACTCACCCCTCAGACAGGGTGGACTTGACACTGCCGGTTCGTGTAACCTTGGGCCCGTGGTGGCCCAGCGGGAGATCAATGGACTCAGAGCTGGTGTGCAGACTGGTCATGCTTTGGCAGCTCAGTGTGTCCTTGCTGCCAGCTGACGAGCTACAGGCCGGCCAGGGCCGCGCGTTGGAGGGCAGGGAGAGGCCAGAGGCCGGGCTGGAGGCCGGGGAGTCGGTGCACAGGTCTGGGGTTTTGCCGTACAGCGGGCTGCTGCCGCCGCTCAGGCCGCCAGCGCTGCCGAGGCTCCCCGTGCCAGAGGAGGGCGAGTCCAGACTGGCCTGCCTCGCCAGCGTGCCGTGGGGGCTGCCCAGTATTGAGGGGCACTTGCCAGAGTCGGGAGTGCCCGGAGAGCTGGCCTTGCTGCTGGCTTTGGTGCCAAACAATCTGGGGGTAGAGAGGTGGGTGCAGTCATTCAGAAATGCTCAAAGGACACGTGACGAGCCTCTGCAGGAGCCATACCGGAAAAGTGAATTCATTTTGGTACTTTTGAGAAAATGGATTACATTGAGGTTATCTAATGTACATGACGTTTAATATTGTCTTACTCCATTGGTGACAGGCATCAAGAAACTACAGCAACTCAAACATCCACACATCTCTCTCGTCAAACTCCAGATAAAATACAGAGCGCACTTCTCAACACATTTTTCCCTTGCGGCACAACTCCACGTCATTCCAGTAGCGGACCCTCAGTAACTTACATTGACACATCTGCTTTCACAGCTTTGCCCGCTTCAGCCCTGTGACTTTTAAGAACCTAATCTGTTAGGCCACTCAACTCCGTTGGCCTCCCACATATGCTCAGACAGCCGGCTACTCGTATTGCGCCTGTCCCGCTCTGTCATCGCAATCACAGGAAATATAAAAGGTGAAAAAAAAATAGCAAGCTTGAAGGCATGCAGATGAAACGGGCCGGCTTGACAGATCGGATGGGGACGGATGTTTGGCCGCGGCTGCAGAACGCACGCTTCTAATGAGTCAGGAGATCGGCGAGGCGAGAAACTCCTGTCTCCTGTCGGTTCTGATCAAGACTGCCGAGCTGGAATTGCCTGAGCCGAATGAAAAGACATCGCCCCATCGCCTTCGGGGAGAAGACATGTTTCATCTGCAGTGGCTTATCACCTACACCAGGGGGACAATCTCTGTTGTGGCACCTTTAGCTGTGAAGCCGAGTGAACGCGCTTTATCAATCATTCTGCGGCGGCGCAGAAATACGATTTATTAAAGGTCATCTATTAATCTTGCGCATCCAAACGTATCTAAATTTTTCCCCGACAGACGACGAGGTCTTCAATAAATGGCCCCCTATCTGTTACAGGAGTTTGAGGAACATCAGGAAATGATAATGAATGAAAACAGCTATAAATTCTGAAATAGACAGAATCAGAATGACCTGAACCCAAAGTACAATCTCAGTACCTCAAGTCCTAAATTACGCTGCAGCAAAGGGTGTGCTTGCTGTACTGAACAAAACTAAATCATCCCTCGTAGCCAATAACCAAGCATGTAATGAAATGCTCGAGTCACATAGAAATACACATGGCGAGGGACAAAGACAGAACAAAAGCCGCATGCATGTTTTGTGTCTGACCTGCGGAACGTCGGGGAAGCGATATCGGGGTACTTGGGGCCGGGCTGCCTGAGGCCTGATTGGCCGGTTGAAGTGGAGGTGGGGCTGGACTTGGGGGAGGTGGATAGTCCCGCTGTGGCGTCCTGGTCTGACACCGCCACTTTCTCCTTGTCCGTCTGGTTGACGGTGATGGGACTGGAGCGGTCGGAGTTCACTTTTCCTTCCCTGCGCTTGGCTCCTGCTTGTGCCGCCGCCGCCGCCGCGCCGCCGGCCGACTTGCCGCTCACATTCGAGTCAATGCTGCTGGAACTGGAGCGGTGCCCGCCGCGCCCTGCTGCCGCTGCGCTGGAGGATTTGGCCGGTCTGGGCAGCGAGCGGTACTGCAGGGTCACTTTGGAGCTGCTGCAGCTGAGCATGACGCCGTCGTCCTCGGGCTGCGAGTCGTCCAAGCTTGTCTTGCGCCCACCGCTGATGCCCGCGCCCTTGCCGAGGGCAGCTGAGGATTTGGGCGCCTTGCCCAGAGTGGCTGAGCCGCTGGCGAGCGTCGCCCCGCTGGAGGTGATTAGGGTACCGCTGGCACCTGGGATCTTCTTGTATCCAAAGGACGCAGTGGTGGGCGGGCGTCCGATGCCGGAGGGAGGTTTCTTACCTTCGTCTCCACTACTCTTCCCGGCATCGGAGGGCGAGCGCTGGATGGCAGCCGAACTCTTGGAAGGCGCTTTGCCCTTCTCCGAGGCCTTAGCGTCATCAGTTTTGCCTGACAATTTGCATAAAGACTTATTAGCACAAATACAAAAAAAAAAACATAACCCCTAGCAGATTCTTGGCCCAGTGCTTGTTTTGTATTTTCATCACCTGTGGTGTCACAGAGCAGGGAGAGCCAAATTAGTGTACAATCTGGCCAGCAGCCAGAAGCCTGTGTATCACAGCTCAGCAGCAGTGAAAAGCCATACTTATCCGCAAAAAAGCTGCCAGACTTGCTGAATGGACTGAAACTAAAAGAGCAGCTGCACAGTCTCTAAGCACAGGTATCAGTGATTTTATTTTGGGGCGGGGGCAACAAATATGCTGCATTACAAAACATCTTCTCCCAAAATCCATATTAGCATGAGAAGTGAGGTACAGACTGAATTTCATATCCTGTAGATTGTAGACATTAAAACAACTCCCACCTGGTGACTTGTGGGCAGCGGAGGTCCCCTTGGTCCTGGGTGGCGTGATGCCAACCTGGGCCGTCATGCCCCGCCTCCACGAGCCCGTCTGGGACATCTGGGCCAGCGCGGCGGCCTTCTGACCGGCTTCCTCGTACTGACTCTGGGCTTGACTGGAAGAGGAGGACGAGGAGGAGGCCTTCCAGCGGGAGGAGCCGCTGCCGGGGTCCATGCTCACGTCCAGCTCCTCCTCCACCTTCTTCAGGTCCTCGGCTCCGGCCCAGCTGCTGCTCACCTCCTGCTCGGCATGTTTGGACCGGCTTCCTTTCTGGGACTGGGTGGTGGTGGGAGTCAAAAAGAAAGCACACAAACATGACTGCGGTGCCCGAAATCTTGAATGTTTCAAAATACAGTACGGTGTAATTAAAGTGCAACTTCGTGAACAATGATGGGATGTATTAGCTATTTGTAGCTAATAGTCTACGGTCTTTTAAGGTCATATTTAAAGACAGCCACCACAGATAGAAGTCGCTGCAACAGAGCGGTGGGTGTGTTTGTGTGTGAAGTCAGAGCTATCTCTGGAATCACCCATGACAAAATCTCCTCTTTTTTGGACCCATGCAAACACGCCCACACACACACACACACACACACACACACACACACACACACACACCCAGCAGTGATAACTAGCCTACCTTGACAGATGGCCAGTCTCCCTAGCAACACCAGAGTCTCTTAAGAGCCCGGTCTGTTGAGTATTTCATGAGGGGCCAAAGATTCTTGGCAGAAAGCAGCAAACGCCTGTGAGGAGAGCTGAGCGGTGGCCTTCGGTTCACAGTTAATTCCCTCAGCTGTGATTTCAGAGCTCACACACAGCCTGGCCTCGAGTTTCATGCTTAACCAGCACGCTCGCGGCTCCGCATTTGATGAAGATATTTAGTCAAATCTGGCAATTCAATCTTGTTATAGGGTAAAAAAATTAGACTTATTTTCTGTCTTTTACAGCTCATGTTGGATCAGTTTCTGTCACAGCTTTCTAATTTTTCCCCGTCACGTTTTGTGTCGAAGAGCTGCTTCAGGGATTTAGTATTGCACTTTCATGAAGTTGATGTACTCATAACAATGCTTGTCCCTACTTTACTGAAACTACAAACACACTAGCTATGTTTCAACAGCGGGCCCACTTCTTTAAAGCTCGACACCCTCACTTTGTACTGCAGGCTTTCTTTTTAAAGGGTGTTAGTCTCAAGGCCAAATTGTGATCATAATTACATCATCTGCGCTGATTTCCAGACTTTGGAGCGCTCCCTCCTGGGTCACAGAGGACACGAGGTTCTTTACAGGCTCCTTAGAGGAGAGCTCCTTTCAATCAAAGTCATCTCCTATCAATCTGACAACAGATGAACCTCTGGGGGGGCTCATGGTTATATTTCTGGGGTTTTGATGAACCAATCGAGTCTTTCTTTTTCGGACGCCGCTCATTGTTTACGGTCCAATTAGCAACTTGAGATGTGAGACTGGAGTTGAAGTTCAGACGTACGACCGGGTTGTTTCACAAGTAGCCAGTTTACAAGCTTGTTTTAAACCAATAAAAAGACGATAGCTAGTTCCCAGATGCCCTTTTGCTTTCCACTCAGAGTTTACCCGCTGCGAGGCCTGCTCGAAGGTGACTGGTCAATACTTCTCGGACTACAAACAGTTGAATGCAGGATCTGTTTGATAGAGGTGTGACCGGGTCCCCCACTGATCGACTCTGACACCCCCGGATAATTCCCTACTGGTCACCCCTGCACATCTCTCCATGCCTCTTATTTAAATACACTTGCCACTTTCACATTACACTTACATTCCACCTTGAGGTACTGTTATCTGTTTTGTCTGTGCACTTTATCTGATTTTTATATTCAATTATTTACATTAATTGTGTTTGTATTGTATTTCATGCTCCCATTCATGCACTCTCTTTATAGTTCAATGTTGTGCGACTCCCGCCAAGACAAATTCCTTGTATGTGAAAACATACACGGCATTATATGGCTCTGATTCGCAGGAAAAAGTAGTTAACACTAAACAGAAAGAACAGCAGACGTATTTTGGTCAAGAACAAAAATATTTGGATAAAATTAAAGGTTTTGACCTGATGGTGAGAGGAACCGTCAGGGTGTCACTCAGCGGCTCGTGCACGTGTCCTCACCTGCGCTCCCTTGCTTTTTCGCGATGAGCTGACAGCGGAGTAGGCGGGCGTGTTCAGATCATCGGTGCTGATGTTGTCCAGTGTGTCGCTCAGGCCGCTGCTCACCGAGCTGCTGTCGTCCCAACTGCAGGAGAGAGGAGGGCAGAGGTCAGAGAGGTCATTTTGTATGCTTCTATTCCAGCATATGCAGCGGTAGCCATTCTCAGATGAGGATTAACCGATGACAAATCACCTTCTGCCTCCTTCACAGTCTCACTCTGTTGCAACTTTTAAACGTCTCTGACGGAGGTTTTTGCAGAATAAAAGAGCTGGAATGAGGTGCACCTCACCAGCGAGGCCAGCCGACTTGGACATCAACTTCAATCGCCTTCAATTTGTCTTTTCAAAAACAGCTGCGCCACGTTTTTAGGACCACATTGAATTGTGGGTATTAGAGTTCTTTTTTGCCCCCCTCCACCCCGGCATTGAACTGCTGTTAAAGGCTGACAAGAGCCCCTTAGACGTGGAGCATATGGGTCCAACAGCGATCATTCACACACACACACACACACACACACACACACACACACACACACACACACAGTTTAATTACAACTGAATTAAATCCCCGCCAATATATTTCACTAATCTGAAAACCCATTTCCAGCTATCAGATACAATAAATCACCTTCAATTACAATATATTATCTCTTCTTCTCTTTCAATGCCGCACGCACGCTCACGCGCACACGGTTAGCGGTGTGACAGCTCACATACTGCTCGAAGGTACTAAAACTGCATGCGTGTTTGACTTTATATATGTGTGTGTGTGTGTGTGTGTGTGTGTGTGTGTGTGTGTGTGTGTGTGTGTGTGAGAGAGAGAGAGAGAGATATTGCATGACAAATCTATTTAAAACAACCTTGAGTTTGATTTTAATCCAGAAGGAAAAATGACTGTGCAGCGCAGCAGACAGAGAGAGAGAGAGAGAGAGAGAGAGAGAGAGAGAGAGAGAGAGAGAGAGAGAGAGAGAGAGAGAGAGAGAGAGATACAGAGAGAGAGAGATGACAATCAATACTAATAAAATGACTGTTAACACAGCGACATAACAGACAGATAACAAAAGAGCCAGCAATCTTTCTTTCACGAGCAGATCCTTTCATCTGATGTGAATTTCCAGTCTGACGGATTGCAAACAACACCCAGAGTTTGAAGCTATCTTTTGATAGAAAAAAAACACCCAAAACTACTTCCAGAAGCTAATTACACTTTTATCAACCAGTCAATTCGGGCTTGCCATCTATAATTCATCGCAGGCAAGGATGAGACCCGAAGGCAAGGGAAAAATGAGAGAATAATGACTCATTCTTTACAAAAGGCTCACAGAGGCGGGGGAGGGGAGCGAGGTGGCGAGCTGGAGACGTGCAGACGTGTTCAGTCGCTCTCCGGCGGAAGATAATGGCGTTATTGATTTTCTAAAGTTTGTTCCAAAAATCAATAACCATAAGAGTTGTTATGCTTAAAACATACACACCAAACATGAGCTATAGTGCAGCGTTTTATTACATTAGAGGGGAATAAAAAAGATAAAACACTCTGGATCATAAATGTTAAGCAGCCTGTTGAGAGTCTACATGCAAACATGAATAGATGGTCGATGAGCTGCCACCTGTAGAGAAGTCTGTGATGAACGCAGTGCAGAGCTGACAGCCTGCAACACAGTTGTTGATTTGCTCTAATGACACATTCAGTGTGGGGCATTTATCCTCACGGCTAAAACCTGGTCCGCTAATATGGTCAACTACAAACTGCAGCTATAGCTCTTCTCTGTGTAGCTATAGCTCTTCTCTACGTAGCTATAGCTCTTCTCTACGTAGCTATAGCTCTTCTCTATGTAGCTATAGCTCTTCTCTATGTAGCTATAGCTCTTCTCTACATAGCTATAGCTCTTCTCTGTGTAGCTATAGCTCTTCTCTACGTAGCTATAGCTCTTCTCTACATAGCTATAGCTCTTCTCTACGTAGCTATAGCTCTTCTCTATGTAGCTATAGCTCTTCTCTATGTAGCTATAGCTCTTCTCTACATAGCTATGGCTCTTCTCTATGTAGCTATAGCTCTTCTCTGTGTAGCTATAGCTCTTCTCTACATAGCTATAGCTCTTCTCTACGTAGCTATAGCTCTTCTCTATGTAGCTATAGCTCTTCTCTACATAGCTATAGCTCTTCTCTATGTAGCTATAGCTCTTCTCTGTGTAGCTATAGCTCTTCTCTATGTAGCTATAGCTCTTCTCTGTGTAGCTATAGCTCTTCTCTGTGTAGCTATAGCTCTTCTCTACGTAGCTACAGCTCTTCTCTGTGTAGCTGTAGCTCTTTTCTGTGTAGCTATAGCTCTTCTCTATGTAGCTATAGCTCTTCTCTACGTAGCTATAGCTCTTCTCTATGCAGCTATAGCTCTTCTCTATGCAGCTATAGCTCTTCTCTGTGTAGCTATAGCTCTTCTCTACGTAGCTATAGCTCTTCTCTATGTAGCTATAGCTCTTCTCTACGTAGCTATAGCTCTTCTCTATGCAGCTATAGCTCTTCTCTGTGTAGCTATAGCTCTTCTCTGTGTAGCTATAGCTCTACTCTATGTAGCTATAGCTCTTCTCTACGTAGCTATAGCTCTTCTCTACGTAGCTATAGCTCTTCTCTACATAGCTATAGCTCTTCTCTGTGCAGCTATAGCTCTTCTCTGTGTAGCTATAGCTCTTCTCTGTGCAGCTATAGCTCTTCTCTGTGTAGCTATAGCTCTTCTCTATGCAGCTATAGCTCTTCTCTATGTAGCTATTGATCTTCTCTGTGTAGCTATAGCTCTTCTCTGTGTAGCTATAGCTCTTCTCTATGCAGCTATAGCTCTTCTCTATGCAGCTATAGCTTGACTCTATGTACCACATCCTTAGGCAAACAGTTAAACGTTTTGTTTGGAAAAGAAGAAACCTTGAAAGAGACAACAGGAAATGTGCCTTTGGTTGTTGAGCATCACAACCAATGTATTATTTCACCATCCTGTAGCTCTCATCTTGAGATTTTCTTTTTCTTCAATTCAAAGCCGTTATCGAAAAGATACAACGCCTCAGAGACGGATGTTTGAAGCGCAGAGCAGCTTGTCATACGAAAAAGGAAATGGCATCCTCGCTGTGAATCAGCGCTTTAGCGTTGTGTGTGCATGTGCGTGTGTGTGTTGGTGTGTGCGAGAGCTTTCCTGCAGTTCTTTAGTAAAAAGAAAAGAGCTCCACTCCGATATCAGAGACGAGTGTTTCTACACACGGGCTAAGCCCGTGGAAATCGATGGCTTTGAAACATCCCTTTAATCGGTTCCTTTCATCTGCACTTAAGCTTGTCTTTGCCAATACGGCGGCTGTGTTCGGAGGGCAGCGTCGTCCGGCTGTAGCCGACTGCTTGTGACTTTGTTCGAAGGATGCCGCGCGTCGTTCGCCAGGGGGCGTGGCCTTTGAGCTTTGGCGGCTGCCGGGTGACCTTGACAATCTGATTCAGAGATTGCTCAGCTTCCCGGTGACGGGGGAGTTGCTGTTCACTCTGCAGAATCCTCTGAGACCAGCCTTCAGCGCGTGACAAGACAGTGGAGGGGAGAACAAATTTAAAGCTCCCAACCAAACGAAGCGGTCCAAAGTGACTCCAAAGACAGATACACAGAAAGCCCCTGTCTCTATTATGTTCATATATTGGAAAAAAAACAACTAAAAATGTCTCTGAGAGCTCTTAAGCATCACATTCTCAGAGAGAAACGGGCTTAAAGGATAAAACTTAGGAGCGATGAAAGACACAGATGGTCATTTCAGAAGCGCTGATTGCTCCTTATGCCTAATTGCACATCTCAAACATCATCCCGGCCTCGTTTAAAGTTCACTTTTTCCACATTGCCCATAACTTCCCCCAAACCGAGACAAATTGGACGTGATAACAAGACGTTATCGAGCACATTCGCTTGGGTGGCACGGAGCGGGGAGCGGTGAAACAGCGGTCGGAGGATGGTTCCCGAGCGCCGCCGAGGCCGCCGGCTGCCAAGGAGCTCATTGACTTCCACTTCTTATCTCAACAAGGAGCGTCGTCTACCCCTGGCTCCCTCCTCCGAGGGGGGTCTCTCTCATACAGCATCGAAAACCCTCTTTCTGGCGAATCAGCCGGAAGAACCGAGCTTAATATGATTCAAACTACGCGGTGGGTAATCCTCCATTAATTAACACGGCGAGTCACAGCGGAGAGCTCCTGGAGTCATCGTCACAGAGGAAAGATGCCTCTCAGCTCATGCGTTCACTTCTGTAAATGGAATTCTTCGGGCACGTTTCTGTTAATTAACAGACTTGCTCTGTTAGTATAATGTAGAGCGATAAAAAGCACAACTTGCTGAATGGAAATTGCAAACAATAAACGTGTCACAGGTGGAGTTGTGAACACAATGTCCTGAGGGGAACATACATGACTTCACACAGCAACCGCTGAGGTGCTGTGGTTAGGGCGATGAGAAGAGCTCCAGGTCTGTGTCTCATGATTATCAGATATTATTATTAACATGACGCATGCATGAATCTCGAACCAGTATTTCTGAAAGTCATCGTTATTGATCAGCCTCCATATGAACCTTGCTGGTAGGGCAGCAGGAAAGGCTTCACTCCTGCACCCCGGCGCTAACGGTAATGGATGACTGTGTTTGTCTTTGTCGATGGAGAGCTAAGAAGCTGGGACATCGCTGCGGAGGAGCATCCGTGCTCTATAGATTTTCCTGATATACAAAAGGGGTTGATATAAAAACATTAGTGCTAAAAAAATGAAGAAAATAAATGTCTTTCCCCCCCTGAGAAACCCACCTGACTGTAACAGGCTGAATATTTCATCGGAACGACTCCCCGGATCAGCATCCGACTGCTGTGCCGGAGCGGGACCGTGGCCGAGCAAGCTCCTCCCCTCAGACCTGCACACGTGTCACAACACCGCCTTCAGAGGTGGGGAAGGGGAGGGGCACAGCCGAACTCGATAACCCTCCAGCATGGGCGGGACGAGCCGGACTTCTGTGTCATAACTTTGTAAATTAACAATGAGCGACGATGTTCAGAGCAGAACGCTTGAGAGCGGGCCGCTGAGGAGAACGCTGCCTTCCCTCCCATCGCTGCACAGATGGCAGCAAACAAGTCACAGGATCCAAACGCACTGTATGTCCATCGTGATAGTTTCGGTTCATTAACAGAATACGACCGCCATGCCTGAGATCGCGGTGCCCTGTGTCAAGCAGGGTGGGATGGAATCGAATGATATTGCTAAAGAAATCTGTGGCCTGACTTTCAAAACACCCAAACCTGTGCCTGGGAAATCTGGCACTGATCACCAAGGCAGCACCTCAGTAGATGGAAACTTAGAAAAAAATTGCATTAAACAAGGCTGGTAAACGACGGATGTCTACTCATCCAAATGTTTGCATTTCCTTGCAGAATCTAGCGCACATCCCCGCTTTGCGCCCGCTGCTGCCGTGCTACGAACACACTGCTGTGGCTCCACTCAACCGCGCAAACACCACCTCATGCAATATTCAGCAGACGTTGGTCTCGTTCCTTTTCATGGACCCAGAGGACGGCGTGCTATTAGCAGCACAAAACAAAAGGAATGACATCGGTGGAGGTTCAGAGAGGTTCACAAGATCATGATGAGGGAGTTGGTAAATATGTGGGAGGAGTAGTGTTGAAGTGAGTGGAGATGGGATCTGACATAGACTTCTTACGTAGAAAACATAGGAGGAAGAACAGCTCATATGTAATGGTATTTGATGATGTCATCATATGGATTCATGATAAGACTCGGTTTAGAATATGTGTCTATATTGTCAAAATCCTTAAAAAACAACATGTGGATAAGTTGTCAAAAACTATTGGCAATAACATCAAAGTTTAAGAAAGACAGTTCCCACTTAGAAGCAATTAAAAGTTAAAAAAAACAACCTTGTGAATGAATGTCTCCTCCATCCTTTGATCGCTCCGGAGTTCAATCATTTGTGAAACTAACAGATGTTTCTCAAAGCTGGAACGAAGAGAGGAGTTTTGCTGCTGCCTGGCTGGCAGTAAATGGAAGTCTGAACGAGTGGGCTGAGTATTTTCAAACGAACAAATCCATTTTATCTACAACAGAAATGTTGCTCTGAACTAAAGACAGCACACCGTGGTCTAATAAAATCCAAATACCTTTGTTCTTTTCTTCAAAAACCTTCTCGTTAGCGATTCATGACCTCCTGTCTCAAGGAGAGCCTTGGCCTGTTTACCAGGACAGATCCACTGCTGGCTTGTGATGTTCACACTGAGGATCATTCCCTGTCTGTGGACCTGAGTGTCTCATGCAGTCTAGTATGACTTCACCACACCCACAATATGAGAAACATCTCCACAGGCAGTCAAAGAAGAACGGCAACAAACGGCAAAAATATATACTTGTTCCACAGCGTGTAAGTTGGTCTAACGTACATAAAGACGTCTGATTGATCGGGCCTCGAATCACAACTTTAACAGTGCGTCGTTGTGTTTACCGGATGCTCGCTTCAGGTCCCATAACACATCACCAACTGTACGCAGAGCAAGCTCCAGAGATCAGAGAGGAAACGAGGAAAAGACACAACAAAGACAGCCTTTCTCCAACCACCATGACAACTATCTGTGTCACGCACAGAACTTTGAAGCGCAGGGTTTCTCACACACACACACACACACACACACACACACACACACACACACACACACACACACACACACACACGCACACAGACAAAGCAATGTAAAGGGAAAGCACTCATCCTTCTTTTGCCTGTGTGTGTAATCCCAGTTAATGCCTCTGAGCCTTTGCAATTAAACATGAGAAAAAACACCCAGACACCCGCGCAAATGACTCTTCTTCTCTCCGAGCTGCCAAAGCCGGCGAGGGTCTCCCGGACTCTGATGGAGAGCACAAAGAGCCGGCCTATCAGAGCACATGAGGCAGTCTGACTCAAACCGAAGCCCAAAGAAGCACCAACTAAAAGCAGCTGTTTTACAGGTTGTGCGTGTGGAAGAGCTCCTCGCTGTGCTCTCTCAACTCACCTCTCATGGATGGACGCCGCCCGTCCCCTCGCTACAGGACTCTCCCCCGCTGCCCGAGAGGTAAAAACCTCACCTGACGGAGAGGCTGGAAGCTGGGAGACCACTGGGAGTCCGGAGAGGAAATGGGAAGTAGAGACAAAAGGATGGAAAGGACTACCTCACTCTTCCACTTTCGCCCTGGTGCCTTCTGCTGTTGCTGCTGCTGCTGCTGGCTCTCCCTCCTCTCTCTCTCTCCTCTCTCTCTCTCTCCCTCTCTCTGTGTCTCTCTGTCTTCCCTCCCTTCCCACCAGGATGGGCCTGTCAGCCCTCGGAGAAGCAATCAGACATGTCGTCAGCAGCGAGGCTCCAGAGGGTTAATCAGAGAGGGATGACAGTGCAGAATCTGGCCAAATCGGGAAAGGAAGGGGCTTTGTGCCGAGCCTTCGGACGAAACCCCTCTGACTGGAAGTGATCTCATGCATAATACGCAAGATGCTCAGAACAGTCTGCCCGGTGTTGGGACATTATTCATGATCCGCAAGCAGTGTAATGGCGGCCAGCACAGTGGGAGAAAATGATGGAGTTGGTCTGTTTGTCTTTATTTATACATGAAGGCTCACATCAGTGCAGAAAAGTCTTTTTCGTCATCAATATTATGAAGTCTGGAGTCAGAGGGCTGCAAACACCAACCTCACAGCCAGACAGCTGCTCCAGGAGGATGTCATCTATGAGCCGCCGTCTTCTTCCTGTCTTTCGGGGTTTCTGGTCTCTGCTCATTCTAACCACCCAATTCTTATTATTATTCTTATATTATTCCAATACATTATTGTGTCTCTGCTGGTGGGAGCATCTTTTTTTTCTGAAAAAGCAGTTGAAATGAACTGGACAGAGGTAGAGTCACCACTGTGACATGAGACCAGGAGATAGAAGTAAACAAAGCAGGATTATTACGGTTTTCTCACATGAGGAGAAAAAATATGTCATGAGACTTGATCCAATTCAGCTCGACACAACTCAATTAAACCAAAGGAGCAGAGCGACCTTGGAGGGACGGGATGCAAGTGTGTCTGTTGCCAAGCAGTGACGGACAAGTGGGACGTCAGCGCTGGTGAACAGAGTCCAGGCTTCCTACCGCAATGCAGTCAAAGAGGCGAGCTGATGCACACAGCAGGGGTTTGTTTGTGGCAAACTGCTGGCAAGCGTGCAAACAAATGCTCGCCGGCCACCTCCGGTCCAACCACAACATCTGTAACGTGCATTATTGTCTTCCAATGTGAGGAACAACCGACGCTACTCCAATGACGACGGATCGGTTCCTTTATCAAAAAGCATGAATGGAGATGGTCATAGCTTTTTAAATGTGAATATATATACCTGTTCTCTGACTTTTCTATGATGGTAAAAACATATATATCTCCAGAAAAACAAGTCATTTAAACATTTGTCATCGTGGGCTCTGGGAAGATACAAACTCTTCACCACCAAACCTGGCACCAGCTCCTGTGAGAGAATCCCTTCATCCTCTCAGGATCACGGCGTTACAACTTGATGTACAGCGGCAGCTCTCCCAAGACCCTCAGCCGAGCTTTGAATCCCACCACCGGTGATCTCGGAGCGTGTCTGGAATCAGTGACGAGCCACCGACATTGTACGGCGTCTCTAGGAAACACTCGCGCTGTGGATGCTGCTGGTATTTTGTTTGGGTTGTCACAGGTCTTCTTCACAGGTGCTCCGATCAGTAAGAGACGACAATCGGTCGTGGCGCAGCTCCGGAAATGTTTCACTGCCTTAATTACACCAAGAGGCCCGTCATCTAACGCGATTACGTGTTCATAATCCACAACAGTCGGGCGCCATGGCGCTGAAGTGAATTAGCAGCGATGGAAGCTTTGTCGATTCTTATCTTCACAAACTCATTAGGCCGTCAGATGACGAATGGAGTCATATCTCTTGCACATTCTTTGACCACGTGAAGTGGCGCGGCTCCAGCAGGAGTGTCCCGTAGTCTATTCATCTTAAAATCTATCTTGCATTAGCTCTGTATGAAGACAGATGTTTCACGCCCACTATTATCTACAGCCACATTAGGGTTCTGTCACACGCAAAAAGAAAGACTTTTAAGATCGTCCCGAGTTCCTCCGGCTGGCTGGATGGACTCAGAAAATATGTCAAGAAGAATTTCAAATGCCCAGATTGCGAGTTATGAATAGAAAGAGAGGAGGCTGCTCAAATGAACAACACACGACACCAGGAAAGAGATAACAGAGCTCAACGCGGCGCTGTAATGTCCCATCGCAACTTGTTTCCCAAATGCGTCACAGAGAAAACACACACTTTGAATGATAAAGCATGCAGACAGTTCAATCCTGCAAATGAGTGCTCAAGCCAAGCAAATTCTCAGGGGGGGAGAGGGAGGAGGGAGGAGGGAGGAGGGAGGGCTGGAGGAGGGAGGAGGGAGGGCTCTCTGTAAACACTCGGCACTTTTAACTCAAACTTTATTCGATTAAAAGTTTTTAAAATCACCAGAGTGATGAGGCTCCAGATAGATTGGAACCATTGTGTGTAATGGAGGGCGTCGCTGTCTTCCTAATGCTGCACTACATCACTGCAGGTCACCTTTGCCTTCGACACACAACCCTGCATTTACATGTGGGATTTAAAGACACACGGTTACAGGTAGGAATGTCTGTCAGTCTGTCAGACTCCTGCAGGCCATCTGTTTCCCTTAAATCTTCAGGGATGAGAAAATATATATATGTTATGTGGCCTCTTCATCACATGCATTTTGGACGAGGGAGGCATATAAATGTCTTATTGCTTTCTGATGTCATGACTGTGTAGCTCAGGAAGGAAACATCATGCTGTCAATGTTCCTGACTGCTTCTGAGAGCTTTCTTAAATAACGATTACATTTATTTTGTCAGAAGCAAAACATAAGTGGAACAGTTGATGAAATGGAGGAAAGTTAGGGATCGTAAGAAAATGATTGTGGGGGAGTTCTTCCATTTTTTTTTCTTATCATGTTTTATGTTAATCTTCCCTACAAATCATGGTTTTGCTTGATCTTGTATATTTATTTCCCTTCCATATCGGGATGAGAATGTTAACGTTTAATCCGGACTCCATTATATCATATTTCTATGCTTTGCATCCTTCAGTTATTAATGGTCAAACGAATTGCAAACGGAGGGTCTGAAGACATATTTATACCCCTCGGGGTGGGTTCTGCTTTTGAAAAGTGAATTCCTCAGCATAAGGTTCAGCCCTCCAGTCCCTTGACTCGCACAGAAAAGACAGATATGGCATCGAGGCTGAACGTGACCATACGGGACCTGTCATGGACCAGAGAGAGAGAGGAAGACCTGCGTCAGCCCTTCGGCCTCGTCACCCCCTGGAGGTGGGTAGATCACGACGGGTGACAGCTCCAGTGTGTCTGCTGTCATCTGGCTCTTTAATCAAGTTGAATCTCCTCTAAATTGAAAAATCTTGTGAGTAATATTCAACGGTCATGAAGAATTCACAAAGTGGTTCATCGGTGCTTCCTATAAGGTTTCAGCACATCAGTATTCTAATACGCACATGGACATCTATATGTTGGGACCAAAGTGAAGTAATTAAATCAACATTTTAAGAAACAATTCATTTTATTGCAGACATTTATGGTAAAAGATTGATACCACTTTTATGTCAGTCTGTTGAAATATGAAGCTGGAGCCGCTTAGCTTAGCATAAAGACAGAAACATGCAGTAGCATCATTACGAGGCGGCGCAGAGTTAGCATCAGCTGTGTGCACGGCCATCGAGTGGTATTTCAGCCTGGATAGCTACGATGATGCTAGCTCAGTTCACAATGACAAATGGCTCATAGCACTTCGGTCTTGTTAAGGGAACCACGTCTTATCGTTCATTTTGTCGTATCGCGCTCACCATTCATTCATTTCAACACGTAACGTTAGCCTAGCTTCCAAGCACAAATGGCGAGCCTATTGTTTTGCCTCCGGTTGAGCTACATCCGGCGTGGTGCTCGCGAGAAAAAAAATTAAGAATGAAAATGCGTAAACGCCGTTAATACAATTGACGGCGTAAAAATTGGTTTGCTTTCACATCGGTAATAACGGGCTAATATGACAGCACTAATATGTTCATTATGAAGCTTAGAGTTGGTGGTTTCAATGTTTCTTATTGCTAAGCTAACTGGCTGCAGCTTTATGTTCAGCGTTCCTCTGTTAGTGATATCAATATTGTCATCCATATTTTGGCAATAAAGCACATGAGCGTATTTCCCAAAATGTCAAACTAGAGTTTTTAACCAATCACTTAAAGCTGAATTGTGTCTAAAATGTAGAATGTAAAATCCAAAAGCTTTTTATGACTCGCAGCAGTTTATTCCTGGTGGCTTAAACTGTCAAATAAAATGGAGAGGTCGCTAGGAGCTACATACATCTAAAATATGGTGTCATTAATCTGCAGTTCTTGTGACAATATCTTAAAATGAATGATCTTCCGTGAAGCCACTGAGGGCCATGCCGTCTTCCACGTCCCAGCAGATGAATAACTCGCCCCTGACAGACAGGACGGAGGGGCGCTGGCCCTAAAGATCCTCACGCTGAGAGTCTGGCTGCCATAACAGGATATACTAACAGCACTCGCTGAACATTTTATATCTTTTATATCCGTACACTTTTGTCAGTTTGGAAC
Source organism: Clinocottus analis (assembly GCF_023055335.1). Classification (NCBI taxonomy): domain Eukaryota; kingdom Metazoa; phylum Chordata; class Actinopteri; order Perciformes; family Cottidae; genus Clinocottus; species Clinocottus analis. The sequence goes on along the minus strand of NW_027175932.1, from coordinate 13,176,349 downwards.
AAAAACATTGAGGGGAATAATTAGGGAGATATTTAAGTTGGATGTTTTCACAAAGTGAAACTGAGATTGTGTGAAAATACTGACTGAATCGTGCATTTATCTAAAGGCCGAATTCAGGCAAAAATGGATGTGTGATTGCTCAAGTGGAAGGTTAGCCAGTGAAACGCGTGTGGACAGGCGGGGCTTGGAAGAGGAAAACAGAACTACATTCATCCAAGTGTCGGAAATACAAAACTCACATTCAGAAAAATGAAGCGGGGCGCCGTGTCTTTCGGTTTCATCAGGGCCCGTTCTGCAACTACTTGACTTCACTTATTAATTCAGTGAGTAATTAATGAGGATATCAACCCTCAGGGTGATACCCTCTCACCCCCCTCCCATCCAAGAGAAATATTCAGATTCATGATAAGTAGAGGGAGAGGCGTCCAGAAATAATCAACGCCAGAGAACAAGAACGAGAGGATAGCCTCGACCCAAAAAAATGGAAACTCTCCCTTGAGCTACTCTGAGTGAATAGATGTTAATTAGTGCGTGTTTGTGTGGGCCGCAATCTGCTTGTTTTTGAGAGGAAATGTATCTGTATGACAGCACCTGCACAAGTGAGGACACACATCTGCATGAACACACACACACATGAGGCAGACACAGCTGGGTACTCAAACCGGTGATAAAACTTCTTCCAATTACCATCACAGTTTGCTAAGTTTAGTCTGAGCTCGTTATTAAGGGGGGAAGACTGGAAAGAGGCGAGCGTCTGAGAGACTGACGAGTGCCAGAAAACTCGAGAAAGCTAGAAAGCCGAGACGTTGAGGCGCTGCACCTTCAGGTGCTGCGTGAGGGGATATTTTTTTCCTAAGCGGAGACGAGCTACACAGGAACTTACATAACAACTGGCTTTGTCATTGAAGGGGAAAAAAAAAAAAACTCCTTTCAAATCTCCTCGCTGCTTACGGCAGCACCGAGGAGCCGCACAGCCTCAACCACGACTGTCACTGCTCTGCAGAGTGACAGCCGAGATCCACACACACACACACAGACACAGACACACACACACACACACACACATAAATCTCCACACGCACACACTTTAAAATGTAGTCTGGGACAAGCACACAAACAAGCAATTCTTTTATTTGTCAAGCGTGGACAACATGACACCGACACACTCACACACACACACACACACACACACACACACACACACACACACACACACACACACACAGTACCAGGATGCTAAAAGCGAGGCCCCGGTTACTTATTCATGCCTCTGCTCAGGACGGGAAGCCTGTCGGTGTCAAAACACTGAGCTTGGGCGTCTTTTCTCGACAGTGAAGCCACGAGCACGCGCTCATCTATGTTGCATGGCTGCAGGGTATTTTTAGAGAGGGGCTTTCGGCCGAGGCGCCGAATCCACCATCGTTTTCAAGTGGACACATTGGAAGAGAGATCTGAGCTTTTGCTGTTCTGTTCGGCCGCTCCGGGGCAGATGGTCAATTTAGGAATGTCTACTGGTAAAAACACACAGAGCTGAAAGCAGAAAGCGACAGCGTCTTTGTCACACTAATTATGCCCCGTCTGCACATATACGTATCATCAGATCTCTTTTCAAACTGATATTTTCCTCATGGTTTCAAAAAACACTCCAAACCCTTCGCTGGGACTTTCGGCGATACTTAAAATACCAGAGAAGAAGAATTTAAGCATTCTTATTGAGCTTTTTTTCCTTTGGTGGTGTTAGCGAGTCGTAAATAGAAAATCGATAGCTGATCATTTCTTCATACATACTTGATATTTAGTTGCTGAAACTCATACGTGGACGGACGACAGGCGGGAGTTGCTGCCGAGCGTCACCTTAGTATTTCAGGCAGTTACCCCAAAGCAACATGGACACCCACACAGCGGATGTGACCAGCAGACAGACATCAGCAGCATCTAACAGCATCCAGCACAGACCTCATCGTGCGAGCATAAGCCCTCACTGTTCCAGCCCAGCTGGTGTCTCAGTCACCTGCTGGCTGCGAGTCTTGAACGTGGCGAGTGGTTCAGATGATCCTGCGGGGCTGTTGGTTTGGGACGAAGCTGCCATGGGGGTCGTTATGGATGGAGAGAAGCATAATGAGCCTCGTGGGAGAGCAGTTTGTGTACACAGGCCCAAAGGCTCTCTACTCCTGCCAATGTGCTGGGAGAGCTGGGGAGCGTGAGCTCCCAGTTACTGCTTATTCCAAGAGGTGGAAGAGAAAAGCTCAGTAGCTTTTACTTTACTGATAAAAAAACATTTTACAGTTCTGTATAATAAAAATATCATTTGTCCAAAACTATACTTCATATCCAGCCAGCTGGAGCTAAACTCTGCCGCTCTGCTCCAACAACTTCTAACTCTGCAGACAGCCACTCTGTCACTTTGACTTTCTGAAAGTCAAGTTGTGTGAGCACAGACATTATGAAGAAGCTGATACTGAGGAGAAACACTGACAGTCAAGACGTCGCTGTTTCAGTCTCTGGAGGCAAATACATCTCTGCTGTACACGTGTGGCCGGGCGGCAAACTCCGGGTCTGAAAAGTGAAGCCGATGTAGAAGCCGTGCATCCTCTCTCCTGGCAAACAGGGGCGACTCCTCTGGTGTACAGAAGTCTGGTTGTATAGAAGTCTATGAGAAAGTTAGACTACTTCTTTCCCGATTTATTCCGTCAGTAAACATTGTAAACATGAGCTTATGTCTCAATCTGTAGTTTCAAGTCTTCTTCAATACGGCATGATGACAGACCATAAAGTAGGATATGCTTCAGGGCGGGGCTACTGTCACTTCCGTTCACAGGTTGCAAACATCCAAGATGGCGACAACCAAAACGCTGAACTCAAATTATAAGTCCACAAACCAATGAGTGACGTCACAGTATGTCCACTTCCTATATAGAGTATGTATGTTGATTTTATGCTTCTGGAGGTGATGAAGTATTGTGGCTTTCTTCAATATCCTTGGAGCTGTTAAATTCTCCAGAGGGTAAACACACAGGACAGTAGGGCTGTGTGTTGCTTGAGGTTTAACTCTCCTGATAATCCACAACTGACTGCAACCAGATCTCAATCCTTCTCTGGGGATCCATTGGTTGAAAATATCCAAGGGCATTTACATTTAAATGAGCCACTTGGTCATGAGCACAACAACAATATTAACTTCAACTTTAAACAGAAATTCCCTCCAGAGTGTCACTAATTGAAGATCCACTATTGGGCCTTTTTCCCTTTATTCAACTACGCACTGCAGTGCTGGAGCAGACATGCGAGAAGAAAGATGGCTACGATGCTGCCTGCGTTACAGTTGGTTTACAGTGACCATAAATAAAATAAATGGGACAGGGGGATCAGGGGGAACGACACAATAGTAAATTTGACTCACTTACTCAGAAGAAATGCTTTGCTGGTATTTGTTGTTCCTGGAACGGCAGCGTGAGCATTTGAGGAGATGAAAAGTTCTTCAAAGTCAGCGAACAGATTGTTTGAACTTGGGCCTTATCCGCTACCCATTTCACCTAAAGCCAGGGGTGTTGTGGGATGAAGACGGGAAAGCAGATCCTGTCCTACGGAGGGGGCTAAAGCCGGGCTGAGGTGGGCAATCGCTTCGGAAATGAATTCCCCCGTCTGAGCTGTGTCGTGTGTCAGTGACAATCACACATGTCAGAGAGAGGCAGCGGGGAAGCAGTAAAGCCATGTGTACTTTTATGTGTTTGTACATTCACAGAGTTTTGTCAGGGAGAAAAAAAAAAAAACTAAATTGGGATTCAGAGTTCAAATTCTGCTCCATTCTGGTTTCTGCTGCCTGCAGGCATCTTAAGGGGAAGCAGGCATCAATATTTCCTCATCTCCCCTTGAGGCCCAGAAGCGCTAACACAGACTTTGGCTGTGAAAAGCTGCAATTTTTTTTCATGTCGAGGCAAGGTGAGGAACACTTTAGGCATAATATCCAAATACAGAAATAAAATGCGAGCGGGGTGAGGCAGCGGCTTGGCAAATGGAGGAGACAGTTCACTGGGTTCATAGTTATTCTAATCCGATCCATCCCTTTTCCCCCCCGAGTGTCAAAGTCTGACAGGCAGACCAGGGTGAGACTGACAGGAGGGGGAAGGTCAATCGGCAGGTCTGGCGTGGTGGGACGCTCCGGCGATCACAGATATGATCGGACTCGCCGCTGGCCGAGCGCGTGGACCAGAAACAGAGGGATCGTCCAGGCAGGGACACAGTGGGATTATTCAGACCGGTGGCACACACTAATTCAGCAGGAAGCACAACATCGAAAGCACGTCGGCAAGTCCCACCTGGTTGAAATACGCCTTGTGTCACCTTGTATGCACAGTTTGCACATTGGCAGCTGGAATGGGATCCATAAAGTAAGCCATCTTTCACAGCCCTTTACTCATTTAAAGCATTACAGCAAACTTGAGAGCTGCATCTGATCGCTTTCCAGACCTCCCACTCCTCCAAACACTGCCGCTCATTAAAATCTTGGCAGAAGTTGGAAGTTGCGAAGCTGGGAAATGTCACTGCGTCGGTCGATTCCCAGCAGCATCTCTGACGGCCTGTCATCACAATCTTGTCTTGACAGCTTTATAAATCGATGGCACGTCTCTCCCTTTCACCTCACTTAGTCTTGGATGTCCGGCAGTCGGGGCGCTGCCCTCTGAAGGACATGAACTTGACTATAAAGTTGTTTTTGTTTTATCGTGTCAGCGCGATTCACATAGTCCTCTTTGTAATTGTAGGTGGAAAGGTTTTACATAAACAAATCAAAATCTGGACTCCGCAAATTTGGGATATTCAACAATTTGCATTCGGGTATCCAGCTCGTCCAAAAAAAACATGGAAGCTCAATCAGACGTGGGCGCGGCCCACAGCGATGTCAAAACCAACACCAGGTAAAAGCCAGCGGTGAAATGAACGGACTGTGTCCTCACCTGTCGATGTCGCCCTGCATCTCTTTGCTCCCTCGCTGGGACGCTTCTCGAGAAGAGGCGGCGGTGGCGGCGGCGGTGGCGGAGGCGGTGGCGGCGGCAGCGTCGGAGGATCGGCCCGCGTTCCGCGCATAAAGATGGAGGCCGCCGTCTGTGAGGTATCTGTGAGAGGGGAGTCAATGAGAGGAAGTAGATGTCGAAGAGGCCGTCGTATGTTGTGCAGGTTTGTAAATGCATGATATTGGGCTTTGTAGATCAAACTGACCCAACTTGACACGCCCGGCTTCAGTTTGGCTTAAAAAGTCATTTAGTTCTTCACTATTTCTGTTTTTTTTTTTTATTAAATAAAGAGCAACAGATTAATTTAACTAAAGCAGTTGAGAAAATGCAGCGACTTGATGGATACACTGATTAATGAGCACTGTTTACACTGTGTCCGCTTTTTTTTGGAGAAAAAAAAAATGAATGCGCGCGCGCGCGTGTGTGTGTGTGTGTGTGTGTGTGTGTGTGTGTGTGTGTGGCAGCGAGTACGTTGTAAGATTCCGAGGCTACTGCCAGAGAGCTATCAGACACGCCTGATAAGACATGGGGATCATTAGTGTTGAGCTAATTAAGCTAATAATTCAGCTAATCACCTTCCCCTCCCGACGTGTTCTTACATTTTCTCTTCCGACACGTCTTTAATCCTGCGGTGCTTTACTCCATCGCTCCTCGCTCTACTCCCCCCGTCGGTTTGCCCTGCGAGCAGAACTCGTTTTGGGGTAATCTAAAGGATGTCAAGCGGGAGTGTGTGTGTTCTTGTGCGGTGTGCGGGGAATGGCTTGTTTTTTATTAACAGAACTACCGCTCACTGAAGGCAGTTATTATTGAGTGATGGAGGACAGAAGCCCGCGCGCGTTGTCGTGATGTTTCTGTGGAAGACACTGACACATCTTTTTCATTCAGGTAGTCTGGCCGCGTGTCGAGTGCCCTCGAGCTTCACGCTGCCCTTTCAACGCATGGCGGACCTATGATGGCCTCGGTGCATGTTCGCCAGCTATCTGTATTCATGCACAGAGAAAGATGGACGGGGCCTTGGTGACCGCTGTATGAATACACAGCCAGCCGTAAACTGTGGACAACATTGAATGGAACTTTTCAATTGTATGGATGACCCTTCACAAAAGTAGCATTGAAGTTAGCATAAAGGATGTGGATGCTCAATCCGTATTCACGCTTCAGGCAGTCTCGGTGGCCCTGAAAGCTCAACACAGTAAAAAGACAAGTGTGTTTTTTTCCCACAGTTTCTGTTGCTTTGAGAACTTTTTGCAGCACGTTTACTGAAATGCAACATTTTGTGTCGTCACATCGAGATTTTTGTCTGCGTCGAGTTCGCGAAGATGGTTCTTCATTTGCAGTTTTCTGTGTCTATTTGCATGAGTTTTCTTAGTTTGCAGTGCGTTAAGCGCTCAGGGCCATTGACATGTAAAAATACACATTAATATTCAGCCACTGATTGAAATACAAAGGCACCATCGTTGAAAACAAAGGTTTGGGAGCTTCTAGTGACTCGTCTCACTGTTTGAGTACCTTGTGGAGTTTTTGGCCCCTAGCAAAGCTTAATTTCCACCAGTGGGGGCCCGTTTAGTTTTTTTTCTATGCACACAAATGCACAGATGGGTGTCCCAATTACATGCCATTTCTTTCAGCAGCAGTTGGTGGCGGTAATGTGCAAAGTCACATAGCAATGCGCCAACAAAGAAGAACACTGCTAGCTAGCAAGCAAGTGCGCTCATAAACAATACAACAAACAGACAAAAAAAAGCGTCTTGGTGAGTAACATTGAGTGCAAAGTTAGATATGTGAGTAAACTTGTAATGCTCATGGGGGTTTGATTGGGTTTGTAAAGCAGGAACCCAGAGTTAGTCAGTGCATCAGAGGAAGCTAACATGCTTAGCTCTAGTCATCCTACCCGCTGGTGATCTCATCCATCCGGGCGTTCCTCCCGAGGATGTCCCCATCACTCACGTACCCTGCCATCTCCATCAGCTTCCCTCCTTCCAGCCCTCCTCCTCCTGCCCTCTCCCCCTGCTCCGCCCCCCTCGCCCCCGCCGCCGCTCGCCTCAGGGGGGCGCTGTACACAAACCTGGAGGGGTCCGAGTGGCCGCTGTAGCGCCCGGTGGTGGTGCCGGCGCTCGTCGTGCTCGCCCGGGGCGCGGCGTAGCTGCTGGGCATTGAGGGGGCGTCGCCTGCCTGGAGGCGTGGGGTTTGTGATTGGCCCAGTCGCCAGGCCATGGGGGAGGAGCGAGTGGTGAGGGCTGGTAGGCTCCGCCCATTGACCTCGGTGGTCACCGTGGTGTCGAAGGTCGTTTCTAGCGTACTGCGGAGACAGAGGAGAGAAGGGTTAGGTCTGACGTCTCGGGGCAAAGAGCCTCAAATGATCCCGAGCCATCGTACCGAGTGCAATCCGGTGCAAAGGGTAAGTCACTCAGGTGAAAAGATCACATTTTCAGCAGAGCGCCGTCTACATCCGTTGAGTGCCGCTCCCTTCGTGCCGTCGTGCTGTTTCTTGGAACATTGCTTTATGCATGTGTGTGTATGGCTTGGTGACCTTCTCTAAAGTGCTGTTCCTTCCACTGAGTTAACTTGAAGGGAGGAGAGGAGCGAGTGAAGGCTCCCGCGAGAGCGCAGACCATCACGGTGTCCATCCAACGACCAAGCGCGTTTCATAAACACAAAATATTAATCGGGTCGATTTGTACCAACGGCTGTTAGCGAGTAACTAAGCCTCCAAAATGACGGTCAAAAAGTTAGTATTGGCTCTTTTAATGGCAGCTTCGCACATCTTTACTGATTTGTTATTTACAGATTTCCACATTGTTATAAAACCATGAGCACGATGACAATGCATCGACAGGAAAGAGAAATCTGGTGTCGCAGGGAAAAAAAAAGGTGTGAGTTTGAGACTAAGTGAGATATCGGCAAATAAAAGCAGCCAGGAGAAGGATGGAGGGAGACGAGGAGGACTGTCTCATGTCCTACAATCCTCCATTAGCCCTCCAACAGCCACCGCATCCTGTTGGTTTTCCTCTAATAATAAAACCGCTGTCGAGGGATCGCAACATGTCAACTACTGCGCAACACGCGGCTTCCAACTACTGAAGGATGCCTAAACCCTCACTGATTTTTCAAATTTGCAAACAGTGTGATAGAAGTGCAGCCAGAAAACCAGCGGGGACGTGAAAGCAAAAAATAAAACACTCACGGCCGCTCACACAGCGAGCCCTGCGGCTCGATGTGTCTGCTCGTGGCCCCTCGCTTGAGCTCTCTCTGCTGGGAGGAAGTGTGCACTACATTCACAGGCATCACCAAGTCATGTCTGATTGACGCAGCATGAAGATATGCTGTTTGTATGTCAATATCATTAAGTATCTATCAAATTGTAACATCATCAGCATATTTCATTTTTTGTAAATACCCATATTGTGTGCCAGTGTATTGTGTGCTCATAAATGATGTCGACGTAGTTTGCACGTCTGCTGCAATATTGCCTTTAGAAATAATCATAAGGTCCTGAACGTAGATCATAATGCGGATGTGGGATGAGGCCGCTGTATGCCGGCCTTCATTAGTGGGCAAAAAAAAGTGATGACGTCTTCAAGCAGCGTCTCACACATGGCAGTGAGAGAGGTGTGAGCTGCACGCGCCTGTGTGTGTGTGTGTGTGTGCGTGTGTGTGTGTGAGATCAACGAGAAAAAAGGGCGGACCGCTGCAACCTCAAGTTGCCAACATGAGAGGGGCAGCGAGGCCAGCTATATTCACAACACATCTCCGTCAACACCTCCCAAGATCTACACACACACACACACACACACACACACACACACACACACACAACCAAGTGGCACGTGCAGTGTCATGTCCGACAAGCCAAATTAAACAAACATAACAAAAAACAAACAACTGCATATCTGAAAAGCGATCACAGCCAAATGTGACGATCCAGGAATCAATTTGCCGCGGTATAGAAATCAAAATCATTTAACCATAAGAACACAATGTAGCTCGCTAAATCAGCTTATCTTTATCTCCCGGCAGCAGAGAGACAGAAAAGAGAGAGAAAACCAAGAGCGGCAGATACACCGGGGGAGGCTGTGTGGGTGTGTATGTGTTGAGATAAATGAGCATGCAGTACGAAGGATGCGTCTGAGCAGGAAGTGAAGGAAAGGAGCCCAGATATCTGAGACCAACCTCGTATGAACACACGTGTTCAATGACACACACAATAATACATAATAAAATGTTTGATAAGAGGCTACATACAGCATATTGGTACTTTATGACTATAGGTCGCTGTAGCCTCATTTCCCATCCACCCTGCTGCCTCTTCATGGGCCTTGGCTGCAGCACTATCTGGTATGAAGCGGAACAAAAACCAAAATAAATCCTAACAGAGGGAGGCTACTTTGTTTAGCCAAGAGCTCAGCAGGAGGAGAATCCATGTTGACAGCAGGGGATTGGTTATTGCTGAGCAATGCTGAATATAAATACACTGGAAGTTTTCTCCTGCTAATGAGGTCTGAGAGTTTAACAGTTAAACATGGATTTCTCCTGGTTCATCCACTGAGTTTGGAAACACACTTGTAGTCTGTGAAACCACATCAAAGGCTCTCAAATGGCATGTACAACATCAGCCACGGCGTTTTGTATAGAGGCGGTTCTTTCATTTTTTTAACCATACAGTTGAGTCACAACTGACCGAATACGAGTTATTAATAACTACACATATACAATAGCAGGAGACTCCGATCCTATGGATGCCCTGAGAGGCAAATCTGATTAATTTGTTTCTCTCATGTGTTTATGATTTCAAGGTTGTGCTTATGATATTCAGAGCATTACGTTTTCATCAAACAACTATTGTTGATGTCAAAACATAATATAATAATGTCTCCCTGAGCAGATAATGAAGTCTCTGTGAGTTATCAGAGTGTCTTTGTTGACACAGAGGTAATGAGTCAAGAGAGAAGTAGAGTCATTTTCTCATAGACTTCTATACAACCAGACGTCTTTTTGCCACCACAGGAGTGGATATGCAGTATGCACATTGTAACTCGAGAACGGACGCCTGCTGAGCAGCTTTGGAGGGCAGAAAAAGCTGGTTTTGTTTACCTCGCAGTGAGGCTGGCAACGGTGCTGGCAGATGTGACACCCCATTCAGAGCACACACACACACGCACACACACACACGCACAGGTCAGAAGTCACTTTCCATCTTCCGTCATAGTCTGAAGTGCGAGGGTCTGAATCGTGTCCCCCCCTCCTCTCAATCCGACTGTTCTCACGGGAACACTGCTGGGATTGAAAAGTGTCTCTTGCTATCAAACATCATTACTGCTCAGAACGTGTCATTTTGGTAACTTAGCTTCACTTCCACTGTACGCTTGCAATCTTTGCAAATCGCTCGGTAATGACGCGTCAGCCAAACGTATTATCTTCAAAGAAAATCGCGCCTTCTTCAGAATCCCGTACGCGCAGGCGAATAGGACTGACGACTATCTCCTCAGTTCAAAAGCAATGAATAATTTAGCCCGCCCCGTTCTCTCCGTACACCAAATGTGAGCACAACATAAACAAACCACAACGGGTGAAGCTATTATGCTCAATAAGTCGTGTGCTGGTTGCTGAGTCTTCATGGGACCTGACTGAGATCCCTCAGGGCCCGGCAGAGGGGCTCCTCTGTTCGCTGTGCTAGATGCGACGATGGCAGCATTTCTTCACTCACACATTTCTTTTCTTTAAATGCCAATGAATAACATGTTTCATTGTCTGGATGGAAAGAAAACAACTCAATTAAATGTGCTGTGGGATCAATACAGATTATCTGTGCGGCCCCAAGACGTCGGATCTCTGAGGAAATTTGCAGACGTGAACTGAGCTGTGGTGACGGCTGCAGCGTCCAAGCAGCGGGGCCGTTCAGAGAGGAAAGAGGCTTTCAGGGACACGGAAACTGTAGCTTAACCACATAACGTTTTTTTAACCAGGTCAGTCATTTCAGGAAACATTAGCTCCGTGGCGAGAATGCAGTTATTAGTTAGCTTCAATCTAAATTTTGATGACGCATGTGGAACTTCTTTATGGTGTGCAATGATGTGTTCACACTACGAGCAACAAAACGGCCAGCGTTGCCAGCGACACTGTCAGCTAAAGTGTTGCTCGAGCGCTCGTTGACCTACTTATGTGTCGTTAAATAGCACGGAGAACGGGCTACCTGCATCTCTTTCTGACTGAACGCGGTAAAAACAAAACCACGCGATTGGCTGACGATTGACGAGAGGTTCGGCCAGCTTCGTACTACGACACGCCGCCGCAAGTGTCTCGTAAACGACTTGTAGCGTATCGCTGTGGGAAAACAACAAAAAAAGACGGTGAAGATGAGAAATACGCTATAATTGAAAAATAATGGGGCCAAGCCGGGTACAGTTACCACAAGTCATCCCTCTCTCCCATCAGTTCCTGTTCCACCTCTAAACTGTCATCAGTTTATGAAAGGCATAAAGAAGTCAGCATAAGCTAAATTAGAAAATCCTTTAATCTAGGGGAATAAACTTATTCTCCTGAAAGCAGTTCAGTTGCATAGATGAGGACTATTTATTCTATCTGTGAAACATTTTACTGGTCTACTTTCTTAGTGTGACTGTAACAGAAAGAGGGACTACTGGCTGTTTCTGCGCTCGTGTCCATGTTGTGATGCTCCAGCTGGCAGCATGAATGGCGTACAAACAGGTACGGAGGGAGAATCCTTAAGTGATGAATGTGACAGTCGTGTCCGCTCGAGCACGGCGGTGATTCATTACTGGAGGTGCTTCAGAGCTTCGTGGTGATTACAGACACATCTCCGTGGGATGTGATTAAGATGGTCCGGCCGGGCTTTTGTCACGGACAGAATTGGCATGCGGACTCTGAGGCCACCCTTACATTGAGAACATAAACATGTCCACCGAGGCTCAACTCACAGGAGCCGGCTTCCCTTTTGGTTCCCCGTTTAGTGTGGCGGCTGCTAGCTGCTCATACGCATGCAGACACGCCGTACACGACGCTCATAGCGATGACTGTCCGTCTCAGACCGATCAAAGACCCCCCCCCCCCTCCCGCCGGATTAAAAACGTGTTGATAAGAGATTGGCGCTGTATTGATCGCGCCTGGCGGAGACTGAGGACAAAAAAAAGAGAAAGAAGTCGAAAACAAATGCACACACACAGATCGCCATCTGTCATGACTGTCTGCAGCACGGCCACCATCTTCCACTGCAAATGGGGCAAAACACACAAAATAATAGACTGAGGGAGAGGAAGAGAGGCAGAGCAGGGAGCCGCTGCCCGGGGGGAGCCGACATAAACCAATGGTTATCATTTCGCCCGAGCCCGAGCCTCGGCGCCGTCTAGATTGTCCGCCTCGCCCCACGGCTCACAGATGGGGCGCTCTTTTAAGGTGCCCGTTGTCCATCAACTCCTGAAATGTCATTACATGCGCGCCAGCTGGTGAGGAAAGTGGCGGCTGTGTTTTCTAATTAAATCCAGGAAATCAAGATCTGAGCTGCTTCTGCTTCTTTGGGAGGCTCAAGGAAGCCTGGAAAATACCCAGAGACATACCCGCGAGCAACAGGAGCAGAATTATTTCAACAAATATTTTCATATTTACAACGGATCGAATATGTACCTTGTAATGACAAACTCAGAGGAATTCATTACCAACTGAGCTCTGTGGAGCTTTTTTCTTTTAGCGTCTCGGAGCTAATTGTTTTTGGTCCTTCAGCCTTTATTGCTTTGGTTCCCTCTCAACATCATCAGCGTTGTTTCCAGATGCTGCAGCCAGGCGATCTGAGCCCGAAAGCTCTTGAAACCAGCAGCACACTAGACACAATTGTCGACTAGCTGGTGAACACCACGCAGCCAAAGAGCCAGATATTCTGGGAGTTAGTGGCGCGCAGAGACGCCCGAACCAGCCGGAAACAGCGAGTGGACTTTTTTCATTGTTCAGACGCAGTGAGAACTTCAGATGCGACTGCATGAGAAGTCTCTCCAAAAGGAAGTGTCTTAAAATAAACACTGGCAGCCAAATCACTTTTCTCTGCATTTGATGTACTTCTCAAACAGTGTCAGATTGAAGTTGCGTGCTGCCTGCGGTGAGCCAGGCGGGGGGGTCGGGTTGAGGGGGATCGGATCTTTGAAGCCGAGCAGGCGAATGCTGCAGCAGTGGTCGGACAAGACACACACAAGGTAACACTCATCTAACGCCAGCAGAAGTATAAATAATGAAGTGAATCACCGAGCAGATGGGAACATTTTACATTGGGGTGGTGAGATTTTCATGATTCTGTTTGAGGTGCTACATTACACTATTGTTAAAGACAAGCTGTAAAAAAATGCCTTCTGATTAGTGGAGCTCATTTTAAGGGCAAACGCAGATTACGACAAATCGAGTTTCAGAACTTTTAGACTGTTTTAGGAGTGAAATGCTGCGATAGTCACAGACAGTTTAGAGAGCGATTGGAGGTTTGATGGGTTGAATCTAAGACTGCCCGGGGAATTGTGGCAAGGGGATATGAACGGGAAATAATGACGTTCTCCTTTCAGGATTATGCACCATGTGTACGCGGGTCAACACATACCCGTTGTGTGTATCACTTTTCTGAACCAAACGGCAGAGTCATCCGCCATCCCCAGAACATTTTGGGGTCGTACCATCTGTGTGCCTACCTGTGGCTGATCTGTGTCCCCCGCAGACTGGACATGGTTTCTTCCAGGTTCTGCCGCAGGTCGGCGATGTTCTTCACCGTCCTCATTCGTCTCGTCTCAGGGTCCTCTCCTGTAGAAACGCATTTTCACATGATTCACTGAGATGTTTGGACACGCAGACAGAGAGAGAGAGAAAGAGAGGAGAGAGAGAGAGAGAGAGAGCAGCCACCCATAACCACGGAGGCTACACATGCACAAAGACACAATACAAGAAGCGAGGAGGACATCTGACATGCAGCATTTTATCCTACGTCTCCGTAGGGACACGGGATGACGACAGATCACGGCGACAGCCGGCAACGGGCGCACGTCTCCGAAACCCTATGTCGACAATTGGGAAGCCGTTCAATGAATCGGCCTGTCAGGCTGCACCACACGCATTTTATGTTTTCAGCCTGAGAAGTGGAAACATTCTCATGACATCTTTCCTTCAGGCACAAAGCAGAAATGTCGCGCCGTGACACTGCGTGCGCCGCCTGTTAGCCCGCGACACGGACGGCCCGGCTGAAGCAAACTCTGCCAGAGCGCCGGTCCTCTGTCGGCCACGGCCGGGGGGGAAGAAACGCTGCGACTCAGCGTTTCTGTGACGCAGCGGCGTGCAGCTAATCGTCATATGTTTCATGTTTACAGATGAAGAACTTCACCTCGGCCTGTTCTCAAGCGCGCCGCCCACAAACACAGAGGAGGCAGCGCACTTCAGGACGGCGAGCCGCGGGCTCTTCGGGCTCGTCGAGGTCCACGGGCCGGGTGACGGGTAAATAACGAGTGGCATGAGGTATAGAAATGGCCGGTGGTCACACGGCTCTTTGTGGCGAATGAGCCAGCAGATCTGGAGCGACGAGACGAGCGCGAGTAGCATGTGTCGGTCGCCGTGTGATGGTTCCAGTGCTGCTGAGCAAAGCCGCTGTGACTCCAGTGACTGGGACGCATGGGAGCGGCGCCGGGCTGGAGATTTTGAAAAACGGCCTCCAGCGACTTCTGCGGCGCAGCAGAGGGCCGGAGAGGGGGAAGAAATGCTGAGGTGTTGAGAACGCCAGATTATGATGCAGGTCGGTGTTGGAAATAAGCAAATCAGCTGAGCCAGTTTCTCCTGGATGAACGTATTAAACTTTCCAGCACAAATGCAGACGAGACATGTCATTCTAATACAAATTGTGCTCTGCATAACTTGTACAGCTCTTTTCCCCCACACTGTCAGAACCAGCAGGTACGGCCTCGCTGACTCCTTTTTATGCAGCGGTCCTGTTCTGTTGAAAGAAAGGTCAACTGAACCTCATTTACTTCCTTTACTATCTTTTTAAATGCTTTAAAACTCCAACAAAGAGGCTGTAACATGCAGAGAAGCCAGTCACGACAGCGGACCCGCTTGCCACATTGTCGGAGGACTTGTAGATTCAAACACTGAGCTGTCTGCGCTCACAAAAGTCTTTTCCAAAATTAAGTCGAGACATGACCTCAATTATGCCGTATCAAACTGTGTAATGACCTCGCAGTCCGGCATAATTGAGGTCATGTTTCGTCTTCTCGGAGTAAACAGACTGAAGATTGCGCGAGGTCGAGGTGCTGCCCCGTGCTCTTGACCTCCGACCCCGTATCAGATATATCAGACTATATGGCCAGCAATTAGAAATCCACGAGGCACTGGTGAGCTAAAACTATGAAAGGAACGCGACAGAGTTGTGTTGGCGGCCAATGCGCACAAGTTCCCGTCCGCATGAGTTCCCGTCTCATCTACAAGGAGACGAAGACTCTCCTTCCCCGAGCCCAGAATGATCGGCTGTCATCCTCCAGCAGGTTGACGGATTTCTGCTGCCACAAACTCAAAGCATCACTGAGATCTGATGTTCTCTAATTCTTCTTTCCGTTTTCTCCTGTCTTCCCTTCTCGTCCTCCTCCTCCTCCTCCTCCTCTCACCGGGGCCCCTTCGAGAAAGATCCAATTACAATCCCATTATAAAAGTGACACGAGGAGATCTGGCCCCGGAGTCGCCACCAAGAACGGACACCTCATGCAACATTGAGAAGCGGCCCGAGGCGTGTGTGTGCATTTATGCTTTTCTTTCTTGTTTTCCTGTGTGTGTGTGTGTGTGTGTGTGTGTGCAGGAGCAGAGCACTTCCCTAAACGCTAGAGTAGGAGCCTTCTGGGAATTTTCTGCAACGCAATTGCAGTTCAACACATAAACAAACATGTGTACGCACACATTTGTATTACAAAAACTATCACACCGACAGCATTTAACCCGCTCAGCAGGAGTGAGTGAAGCTACGCTCCCTGCGTAGCGGTGGCTTACAGACGTATAGCTGCTGTTTCCACTCTGCAGCGCCGCAGACAGGTGAGAAGCCACGAGGCCTTTATTTGGATTCAAGCTGCGTGTCCAGCTCCCGACCCCAGTGAGGCCGAGAGGCAGCCGAGGAGAGGATCAAAAAAGGGCACGGAAGGACGGTGCACACACACACACACACACACACACACAGACACGCACTGACAAACACACGTATGAGGCGCAGAACGAACGCGGCTCGAGATAAGCTTGACGCATCGTGATGCAAATGACTGCAATTTGGGGCCGACACACACTGAACCGGCGGGTGCTGTAGAGCCCGCCCCCCACACCCCCTCCATCAATAATGCATGGGCTCTGGTGCCATGTCCTTCTAGCTGAATACTATTAGGGAACCATCACGGTCGTCTAATTATTCAAGTGCATGCCAACACACACACACACACACACACACACACACACACACTACGCAGCTCTACCGTTGTTACAGCGGTTTGTCACAAATCAGCCTTAATGAAGCTTTGGCTGACATATACTGGTGTATCGCCATGGCAGCTCTCTCACACACACACACACACACACACACACACACACACACACACACACCCACACGCACACACACACACACACACTAATGTATTCACAAGCAATTTGGGGTTAATTTTTTAGGGCCCTGTTGCTGAATGTGTGTGGGCGTGTCCTTACAGGCGTCTCGTCGTTATTGCTCATCAACGACATCGTCTCCCTGAGGCTAAAAGCTCAAACTGCCAGATCAGCAGCTGGATACTCTGAAGGACAACGTTGACACGGCGGACGAGTTCTTGGAGGATGGAAACGGTTTCTCAGAGACCCGGACAGGGTCCCTGTCACGCTCGCAGAGGCGTGCACAGAAAGAGAAGATAAACAGCACCTGTATGCATGACCATGAACAGAGTGCACACACACACACACCTACACACACACACCTACACACAGGTGTAATAATGAGCTATTGATTACACTGGCTGCGTGACACACAGGCGGTGAAGGATGGCAGGGAATACTGGCTGTGCTTTTTCAGTGGGAGTAGCTGTTGCTTTTTCCTTCTTCTCCATCTCAAGGTATCTCTCCTTTATGCTGCATCATGCCGTGATCCCGCTTAAAGGAGCTCAGCAATCTGCCCACCACCAAAGCTCTCCCCGCTGTGCTGTGCGTTTTACTTTGCTTTATCCGGAGAGTGACACGACAATCTACTTAAATAAACGGTCCATCTTGTCAGCTGGACATCGGCTCCCCTCCCATCAAAGCATCAAAGCCAGCTTCGTACGTGGGTGCTCATCCCAGAATCACGGTGGCAGGCTGGCCATTAATGGAGCTGCTGTCGAGGTGTGGCAAGGTACCCGCTGGCACAGGTTGGAGCGGCGGCTGAATTCACAGCTCGACACTTAACAATGCTGCACACACATGGCAGAGAGCTGCATGTGCAGCGTGTGAAAATGTGCGGATGCAAGTGATGGGAAAGGATGCGCGTAAAGGGATCTTTTTCTCCGCATGTGTCCATGACATTAAGCGAGCGTGTGAATTGCACGAGGGAAGGAGGGTGTGTGTATGTGTGTATGTGTGCGTGTGTGCTTTTTACGGCTTTTGAATAACGTCTTAAAATGCTAACAGTGCGCCCTGAGAAATTGTCATGAGGATTAGGAAAATAACCGGCTTATCGAAGGTTTTTTTTTGCTTTGACATGAGAATATTCTGTCCAAGTTTGCATTTTTAAACTGAACCCACACGTCACAATAACGCGAGCTCTTCCACTTCCTGGACAAAGTTTCCAAATTGTGGTGTTGTCATAGTAATCCCTTTTTGAGTTGGAGGGATGTCAAAATGATTTTGGTCGATGAACGTCCACATTCATGCTCATTCGCTGACTGCGTTGACTTACGTGGGCGGGGCTGTGTGTGCAGCACCTGCTCCAGGTCGCCCAGCATGGTGAGGATCAGCTCTTTATCCAGCTGAGCCGCTCCCTCGCGAGGACCCCCCCCTGAGACCTCCTCCTCCGCCCAGTACCCTCCGTCCTTCTCCCTGCCGCCCCGCTTCCCGCCGGCTCTGCCCGCCGCCGGCTCCTCGTCTGAGCGCCCGCTGCTGCCCTCCACAACCGCCCCCCCCTCCCCTCTGGACGTCCGCACCGGCTCCGTCCGCGGGTGGCCGCTGTACGACGCCCGCTGGGGCCGCCCGCCCGCACCTGTGCAGCGCCAGGGGACCGGGATGAGGGAGTGCTCCGACTGAGAGAGCACCTTGGTGAGGGAGAGCGACAGGGATCGAGCCCGGGTGCCTCCGCCTCCGCCCCGAGAGGCCGCCTCCTTCCTGGGGCTTCCCTGCAGGCTGCCTCCCGCCCGCTGTACGGGGGACGAGTGCAGCGGCGAGCTCTGCGGTCGTGAAAGCAGAGGCGGCGGCTCGTCCAGCTCAAACGAGTACACCCGCTGCTCGCCATCGCTGAGCAGGGTCAGGTTGGTGAGCGAGCGCTGCTTGATCCGCAGGTTGAGGTTGTCGGGGAGAGGCTGGGGAGGCCGGCGCGCCGGGCTGCCTCCCTGGTACACCGAGAACTCCGCTCCTCTCTTCATCTCCGGCTCAGCGCTCCCCTCCCTTTTGTCCGGCTTACCTCTCCGCCTCCGTGGGAGAAACTGTACATGCGAGTGGGTCCACCTGTGAACGCCTGCCTCCGCTTCACATGGCGGCCGCGCTGTCACTGGGGGGAGGAACGAGAGAGATGTGTCCCCGCGTCCCACGCCTCCCGGCTGAGCTCCGGGCGTCGGTGCGCTGGACGGAAAGCGAGCGCAGGAGGGGGCAAAGATCGGAGAGAGGAAGCCTCCCCCTCAGGCATGCAGGTAGACTCCAGACGCATCCTTCAGCCGCTCCATGCTCACGGTGAGAACGCCGAGCAGGACGCAAACACTTGTTTCTTCCACTCCGCCTCCTGTCCTCATGTCTTCTTCTTCTTCCCCCACCACAGTCAGGGGCGTGGAGTCGCTACATCTCTCTTCCTCAATAACGCGTCGTCTCTCGCCCTCTCTTTAGCTTTCCCCCCCCTTTTAAAAACGGCAGCCTCTTCCCGTTCACTCTTATCTCCCTCCCTGCGCCTTCTGTCTCTCCTTTAATTACCGCCTCCCCGCCACACTTCTGCTGCCTCCCCTCTGACTCTGACAGTCCCTCTCTCCTCACGGCGGCGAACCAACGGCTGGTGAAGCCAGAGAACGGACTCGCGTAGCTCTCGGTCTGCGTGTTCATTCCTGCGTGCAGCCTGCAGTACTCCCTCTCCCTCTCCCTCGCTCTCTCTCAACCCTCCTTCTCACTGCTCATCACCCTCTCTTTCTCCTAATCCCTCTCGTTCTCTTGCTTTTCTGCTCGCTCCCCTCCTCCTCCCACCAGCCCGTATCTTTTTCTCCGTCACACTCTCCTCCACCCTCTCTCTCCTCCTCTGTCTCTCCATCTCTGCCTCGCCGTGTGACAGTGAGTTGTTTGGACAGCAGCACCTGTGAGCTCGCAGCCTCGCCGGCCGCCCGACTTAATTAAACGCTATCTCGAGGAGCGAAGGCGGCTTATCGCGGCTCAACAATGAGACCACAGAACCCACGTATCCCCATCAATCAGTGCGAGCTTTATTAGCCCTGTCGCTATTACTCACGGCCGTCTTCCACACATTGTTCAGTCGTGGTTACCAACAGCGAGTAGGGACCGGGAGCGGGTTTCCTCAGAAACCTAAATCAAGGCTTTCCTAATCAGGAGTGCATTTTGGTCCGCAGCTATTCCGATGCCGTTCCTGATCAAAACAAGCACTTAAGAATCAATACGAATGACCTCGTCTCGCAATAATTTCACAAAACGCTCAAATCAACATAACGAGCGCGTGTGCGTGTCGAATGAGCGGGCCCGTCATGCGGCGTTCGTGGTATCTGCGTGCACTTGAAGGTCCGCCGCTACACGGAGCCGGGGGTCGGGGAATAAGCGGAGGAAGTGGAACGGCCATGAAACGCGTGACGGCAGAGAGCGGAGCGTTTGAAAACGGACCTCAAAACAAAAGGGGAGTCTAATTCCATCCTTTAAATGACCGGCTGCGGAAAAGCCGCGACCTGAGCGACACGTCTGGAATGTCACAGACGACCTGACAATCCCCGAAACCTGTAATCACGCGCTGTTGTTTGTGCACGCTGACGCTCAGAGTCTCTCCGGATTCACTTTGAACTCAGTCTTATTTTTCCCGCTGAGGTCACTGCTTGTTTGGTTCATCGTCCACGTTGTCCTCTGCTATTTCTGTTATCATAAGGACGGACTTTCATTCCAAATTGCATTTTTCGACTAAATATGTCAAATCCAAAGTTTCGCAAGATGCAATTGAAACAATGGATTGTGTCTGCGCCAGCGGTTTGTGTCGTGTGTTGCCCGCTTTGAGCTCCCATCCTGCTCCTTAGAGAGGAATTGGAGCTTGTGGGTAGAAGCCGGTCAGATGTCCGTCGGCACTGACCGCTCGGCTGCAGAAGCTCAATTGCACAGATGTCCACGGACCGTAATTAAAGGACGATAAAGACGTTTGAAGTCCTCGCAAACAAACGGGAGGATTTAATTTCAGCCAGCAGCTTTTTGGTGTCGTTGAAAAGAAGATACACTTGAATTGAAATAATGGACAAAATATTTGGAGAAAATGTCCTGTTTCTAAATGAAAGCAGATTGCAGCCTCTTCTCATTACACACTTCTTAAATCAAATTCTCTCTTTTGCCCAGTTTTCTTGCTCTATTGTAGTGCATGTGCGACGTGCATCCATTCCTCTGTCTGAACTAACGACATGTTAGAAGCTTTGAATGAAACGCATTAAAAAAAACCATTCATCAAATGTCAAGCAACTCTTTGGAAAAACCATCCCTCTTCTGAGGCTGCAAACAATAAAAGATGTGCATGGTTGTGATGCCGAGCTGGGAATTCAAACACGTGGCGGCGGCCTGCAGGAACGTTTTGGAAAAAAACAACAACCAAAGAGCCGCAGATGCTCCCTGTGTCCCTCTGTCAGCGCTGACCTTTTCCCTTCGCCGCATGGAACCGGTGCAGAACAGGGATCCCCCCGGTAAACACGAACAACACACACACACACACACACAGCGCATTGTGCCACACACAGCAGCAGCCTTGCAGAAGCCTCCCATCCTGCAGCGACCCCTTAACTAGCCTGCATTAAAAGCCCTGCAGCCTGCAGTAACACAACAATGTAACACAACAAGGGTGATGTCGGCGACACCAATTGTTCCGTTTCCAAACGAGAGTAAATGCATCCTCTAAACACGCAGAGAAGCATTGCAGCAGGTCAACATTAGTCAGATATGGACGCAGCGTATGACCAGTACTATAGGAGACGAACGTTAATGCACACGGCATTACACATTCACACAACCACACGGTCAAACATCGTGCGTGCATAGGCCACGGCGTGTGTGTCGACCCGCTGTACCTGATATCTCCTCCAGGCACTGTTTGGCTGTCTTGCTGTAAACCAGCTCTCCCTTGGTGGGGCTGAGGCAGGGGTCAGCTGGGGCCACCATGGTGCAGTCGTTCTCTGAGAAAGTCCTGCAGGCACAGGAGAGACAAAACAATAAACAACACGCAGCGGCTACAAAGGCTGAGATATACATGAGGAGGATCTGGTTTACAGGTGAACACGGTGAAGCTACTTCAAAACCAAACTGTGTTATAGTATTTTATGCAAGTTGAAGTGTCTGAAATACTTTTTAACGCAGCACAATACAAAGAAAATAGGCGGTACACTCCTTTGTAGAATAGTTTTTTCTGATGTGTTACGCTCAATTTCACAAACACAAACAGTGCAGGTAGACAGTGGTGAGCAGCATGGAAGCCACTTACGTATTTACTCGCTCCCTTTTGCACCATTTGGTTTTAGTTTAGTGTGGAACAAACACTATTGTCACGTGAAGATACAATGCAGCATCACATCCATGTATAATGGTACAAGAAAGACCAGTAACACAGACTCCAGAGTGGAGAGCAACAGACAGCACGGTCCCTTCCTCTCGTCCAGTCTGCGTCTGTGTTTCTGCCGTGTTAAACAGGAAAACCAGTCTGAATGTCTGAGTCCGTTTTTAGTCTCATGTGCAACAGATGGACGCCTCTAAAGGGAGCAGGGGACGCGTTCTGCGAGCGCTTCAGAGTGTGAAGACGCGTTTGTGTGCAACTGCCTCTCAACTGCGTCGCGCTCCGCTGTTTGTTTGCCGATCTGAAGAAACGAGGAGCGAGTCCACGCGCCCTTCATGAGGTAACGGTCTGACGCGGTGAGAGAAAAGAAAACCACGCATGAGTAAACAGTCAAAAACAAACCGACGCGCAGATACACGCAGATGGTACACGTGCAAACACAATTAAATGCACACACGCACAGAAACACAGAAACACACACCATGACTGAAGTGTGCAAACCAACACTTGTACTTACACCACAGTAAAACATGCATACAAAAACACAGACAGGTCTCAGCACAAGCTACTGTATGGTATTCATTCCCACACACACACACACACACACACACACACACACACACACACACACACACACACACACACACACACACACACACACACTCTGGGACCACCACCTGCAGAGCTGCAGATAAAAAATTGGCTTCCAAATGCAACAGCAGCAGCATCCTGTGACTTCAGCTCATGTGAGAAAAGCTTCTTTTTTCTTCCCACACCTCAGTGGATTCACAAAAACAGACCGAGTTCGTCTCCACTACTGCTGCACGCAACAATCTGGGCCCACAATAAGAAAGCACATAGACGGGGAAAAGGAAACAATTTCAATAAACTAACAAACTAAACAATGGTATTAAAAGGAAGGGTATCTTCACCCATAAGAGTCCGATCAGGCCTGTTTCTATGTGTTGCTGGTCTTTGCTCCTGGTGGTGGAATGAAGTACCGCTGTAGTGTTCCCACCCTCCTGATAGACACAGAGGGGGCGAACCCAAATCCATCCTGCACACTAACTGCGGCAAAGTCCTGCAACCACCCCGGTCTGTGAAACTTGGCAGAGGCGACGCCTTGGAAGTGAGCACAGAGGAGAAAGTGAACAAGACAAAGATGCTTAATTGGGCTGAAAATGATGGTAAATTGCAGCACAGCGGGAGGCCTTTACGCTTACTGTCTGCACGCTGAGTGAAGGAAGAATATTTATAGCCAGTGAAGAGGAGGCTACAGAAATATGCTCAAAAGGGAATATCTTGGCACAGGGGACAAAGGTAGATGGGGCAATGAGTCTGCGCTGAACCTCAAAGGCAAAAGCAAAGCACAAACACAACCATGGGTTTCACACTTTCTCTGCTTCAGACGCACTTGACGGATGTCACTAATGAACAAAGATGGCGAGGACAGTAACACAGCGAACGAAAAGACACTTGGAGAGCTAGCGCGTTAGCCGTTAGCTTGCCAGCTACAGCAGTTCATCAACTGGCCCTCCACATGGTGACGCCAACGCTGCTCCTACTGTGTTAACGGGACGTGTGGATGCATTTCCCTCTGCCTGGTTGTAATAAGCAGGAGCCTCCACAGCCAACAGTCCATTGACTCTGCTGGCCGTCAAGATACATCAGAGTTTTTAATATCAATCATCAGTTTCTGATGGCCACGAGAGACTCAAACGGTTTTTCTCCCAAATACAAATTGGGAACTGGTTCCCCAAGTCTTTTAATAGACGAAGGGTTTTTTTTTTGGTCATGATTAGTAAAAACTTACTGAAGCATAACGCTGTACTGGTCGTTGTTTGCTTGTTCCACTTCAAATCGACTTCTCCTCCACAATTAGGCCCTTCATAAACCTGTGGCTGACATCACTGGTGGTAAAGTTCTTTGGTAATTTAATGTGTACTTGTTGCTCATGGAGTGGGCTGTCTGTACTTCTACACGTTCAGTTTCGGTTCCCCTCTTTCATAACTGACTATCACCCACTATCGGCCCAGGACTGATGCCCGCAGCAGTTTTAAACTAAACGTGTGGGATTAAAGTAATGCTAATGCTGGAAAGAGGCACGGCTCAGTGTGGCAAAGCTGACTGTGCACAACGGAGGAGGAAGACGAGAGGGGGAGAGAAGGGGTGAGGGATTAAGCCTTGTTTAATGGGATTCCTAACTCTCTTTCTCTCTGAGCACAAAAGCATCCCAGAGACTTTGGCGGCTCCACCATTTCCCCCCCCCTGGATTACCTCTGCCGTCGCGAGAGAAAATCTGCCCTGTTGAGCAGATTTACCCACTTCCTGCACCGTGGACGGCTGCAACGCCAGGGAACCACGAGCCAGCTGCGTGCATCAAAACAACACCGGTTGAATGAAGAGAAGACGCTGCCCGATGTCTGGGAGCCTCGCGTCAAAGATGAAACCCAGACAGTTGAATAATAGGCTTTGGCAAGCGTCAGGCAGAGGATGTTAATTTGTTCTGTAATGACTGTGAAAAGATGTGGAGGCGAGAGCAAGATGCAAAGTGGGGGAGCGTCGGCTGATCACTGGGAGTGCTCCAGGAATATTCTGGGTGTGTGTCTGGGTGTGTGCTTGAAAGTGATGCTTTTGAGAAGAAGGGTCAAAACGTCTCTGGGTGTGGGGGAATTGGAAATAGACAACTGCTTGTGCATAGATGCAGTACACTCACACACACACACACACACACACACACACACACACACACACACGTCTCACCTGTACATGAAGGGGGCCACAGTGGCAGTGTTGGGGTGGTTGTGCTGCTGCTGCTGGGGCAGCTGAACTACTCCGTTCCCTCCAAGAGCTCCTCCACCACAACCCCCTCCCATTATCCCACTGGACCCAGACAGGGCTGAGGTGCTGGTGGAGGAGGTCATGCTGGTCCTTTTGCCCTCGGGGCCCCCACTGGGGCGCTGTATGTAGAAGCTCCCACCCTGCCCTCCTTTCGTCAGCTTGGCTCGCTCCCCCTCTCCACCGCGCATATTGCCGCTGCTGTTCAAGGCGGCCTGGCTCTGGCTCTGAGGCTTGGACGTGGCGGTGGAGGGAGCTTTGAGTCCCGACTTGTGGATGCTGCTGGAAGCCGAGGGGCCGCCGCTGTCTTTCTTTCCAGACGACGGCTTCCCTCCCTTGGGGATGAGGCTGGCTATTTTGGAGGTCTTCTTGGTGGGGTCGGCGAACGAGTCGCGCTCCTCTTTGGGTGGAGAGCTGTCCTTAGAGGATTTCCCCGATCTGCTTTTGTCCTCCTTGTCTTTGGACCTGCTGCCGTTGGCGGACGTTTTCGACAACGACGACGAGGAGTTGGAAGAGGGGGAGGTCTTGCTCGGTGCAGCGAGGGAGGGCGCGGTGGTCTTGGTAGACACCTGCTTGGCCGTAGCGCTGCTACTGACGCTGCTGCACACCGAGCCCGTGGGCGTCAGCCCCTCCTCCCCGTACTCCGACATGTCGTCCTCCTCTTGCAGAGCCATCTCCACCGACGGAGACGCCCGCGAAGCCGACCTGGGGTTGATCAGGCGGAACTTCTCCAGCATGGACCGCTGGGCTCCGCCGCCGACCGGCCCTAATTTTGAGCCGTCGGCTCCGTGAAGGCCTTCGGAGGCCTGGGGTGACAGGGTGGGGGAGTGCGTGGGGCTCGCCAGCATGGACGACGTGGCGCTGTGCTTGAGGTTCATGGACTTGCTGCGCCAGGACTTGCCGGTGGAGGGTGAGGGGATGGCAGAGGCCAGCTGCTGCCCGCTGAGGCTGGTGGGGACGGTCCCACCAATACCGCTCCCATTCATCCCGCCGGGTACTGGGATGCCCCTCACCGCTTCTGAACCAGGGAAGAAGAGACAAAGCAACAGCATGGTTACGTGATTTCATTAAAACTTCCAGTGTTCAATGCATTATGTTGCCCACACGTTTGCAATCTGTTTTAATTCTGTTCATAGTTCATAGTCACTGATATCTACTTTGGGGAAATTGTTACACAGTTGGAGGTACTCTGGCAACGCTAGGGACATTTTTTGGAGCAAACACTCAAGTTTTGATTGCGGCAAACTTTCACCATCTTCCTGGATTTATCTGACATGAGAACCAACCCAATCCAAAGTCACAGCTGAATACTCTGCTGTTCTTCCTCTATGGTTTTGCACACATTTATCTCAAGTCGAGCAAGAATAGGCAACTTTCAGAGGATTTCAGTGTTCAGTCCCAGTTGGCAGAATATCTACGGTATGTTGGGTTAAAAAGATTTCACTGTTAGCATTACACTGGAATCTCCAAGGAGTTTGTACTCAAGTGTGCTGTCGCTCCGTGTTCAGACTTCCAACCCCCTGATTTACACTTGCATAGAGAGGCTTGTCACGGCATGTTTTCAGGTGGATGACAGCGGTTACATTGGATGGGACACCGTGCTGTAACCGCAGCAACAAAAGAGATCACAGCAGCTGCGTGACAATGGATGGAGACTTTTCTTTCCGAGAGGTGACCGTGCACTCAGATCTAACTTCAAACTCAACTCAAAAATGTCTCCACATTGAGGAGGCGGTGGGTGCAGAGCAACCGATGCCTGCCTCTGATCCGGGGATTTCTCCCTGTGTGATTGTTCAACGCTGGTAGAAAATGGCAGCTCTGGAAGTAACGTTACTCAACACACAAGATGAATGTGATACGTATGTATTACATTTACGAAAATTATGCCAAATGAAATCACTGCCAAAAGTAAAATATTAATCACGTAGCAAAATGTTTTGGCTTTTTTTTCATATTTTTCATCTCCTTATTCGTCTATATTTCACAACTTTCTTTTTTTTCTATTACAGGCTGAAATGTGAGCTACGATGCATTACGAAGCTGTTCACATGGACCAGATTTACAGCTCAATGGTGCTCGAAAAATACAACCAGTGAGCCAAATCACACACATGCATCTGCACATCAACACCCGTCATGCGTGTTTAATAAACGTTTTGGGGTCCAGCGCTGAGCATTGACCTTCACACACGCACACACACACGCACACGCACACGCACAAAGCATCTTCCCTGGCTGTTAACACCGGCCGTCAGCACTCCCCCCTCTCTTACACGCAGTGAGGATCCAGCAGCACCAGACAGATAAGTATAGTATTTGAAAGGGAGGATGGACGCAACAGAAGACGGGCCGGCGCAGACAGAGAATGCATCAGACTTGGAGACCACTTTAGATGGAAAGAGACGAAAAGAAAAAGAAAAGAAGGAGGAAAGGGAGAATTAGGGCTGTGGCGGGAATGAAGACAGGAAGGCGACGGAGTGACAGCATGAAGTGATGCGCCATTACACAGAGTGAGTGTCTGGCTGGCTGTCAGTCAGCACAGTGAGCGGGGTTCAGCTGGCTGTGAGTCACCCCAGTCTGCAGTTTAAAGCCCCTTCAGGCAGGCAGAGGGGAGGGGGTTCAGTTTCAGCTGTGGCTGAGAGACTTTAACCGGCTTACACGTCTAAAGACATTCTGTAAAACCTTAAAACATGCCGGAAAACGCCCCAGTGCACTGTGTCAGACCCGAGTGTGTCAGGCTCTGCCAGAGACGCTAAGTTGGAAATGCGCAGCGCGCCGCCATTAAAATGCCTTTTCATTTACCTCCACATGTCAAAACAGGCAACTATTTATGTTTTCTACCGTATACACTCATTAGGATTCCAAGAGAAATACTGGCAATGTCTGTGAAACCTCTGGTTCTCGTATTTTTTTATGGATGCATCATGACGTGCATGCTGCGTGTTCAGGCCCTCGGTCAATCAGCTGGTAATGCTGCGCTCGTGAAGAACTCGCTGACGTCATTTCAGGACACGAGCCAACGAAAGCAGCTGGGTGCTAAAACTTACTGATCATCAGTTATGCAAGCGAAGCATCAACACACCGACTGATGAAACACGCTGCACGGATACACACTATAGTGTCTACATGGTGGAAGACAGTCGACATGACGGATCTGAATATTAATGTTTCTGTTTTTCATGTCTATTCATTCTGTTCAAACATGATAATTCTGCACAGTTGCAGGTAAAGATTAGACTACACTGTTATCATTAGTACTGTGTTTTGCTCCCTGCACACAAACGGAGGCAATATACACACACCTATGTAAATATATCACACGTCAGGTATTCATTTAACCTTCATTTGAATACATCAAGTTTATTTTAGTACTCTGGACACTTTTAAAACTGGACTTGTATTTTAATGTGATGGAGAGCAGCAATGGTCTCACAACACATCCTGTCATCTCAACAACAGAGACGTGGCCAGTAACACTCCTCATCTTCTTTATATTGATCCTATACAGTAGGTGTCATATTTGTGTACGTGTGGACATGTGAATGTGTGTGTTTACATCTAAGAATAGACAGTTTTAATATTCGAGCGTGCACGACAGAGTGCACGTGGCTTGTCTGAAAGTGTCGTTGAGTTGTAAGTGTATTAGAACAATAGCAGAACCTCCTCTTGCCTGGATGGGAACATAGTTTCTGCAGATCTTAAAGGGCAGCGTTCTGGCAGACACTCTCCTGCTCTCTTGTAATGAGGTTGCAGGTTAGAAAGGTGATGAGTCTGGATTCAGAAGGCTCTGATCTCAGACCAGCAGAGGTGGAACTAGACCAGATTTTACCCATGAGGTTTAATCCATGGTTTTTAAATACACACGCTTGGTCCCGCCTCTCTGCGCCTTGATACCAGCACATTGGCTTTTATTGCATTTTACTTATTTCTTTAAATTTGCTTTGCCATTTTATTGTATCGTGTATATTGAATATTTTTCATACTAAATATATTCATGTTTACTCTGTTATTTGCTTGCTGCTGCCAAAAACTGGTTCATCCATCCATCCGTGTAAAACGCTCAGAGGAACCTGAACCATGCGTGTAGGGAGGAGGACGATGGAAGAGCTGAACGGACACAGGACTTTCACCCAGGAGACCTCTGTCTGTGTCCCGTATGGAAACAAAACTCGACGCTGACACATTTTAAGTTGCGTATGGAAGTTAACTCACGTAAACCACAGAAGTTACATCGCTGTCACGTAAAGGACTTAAATAATGTACGTAACTTAAGTTAAGTTGCTTATTTGAACCCAAATCAATTCTTTAACCTAAATAACGCCAGGAATCCTGACCCAATGTGCTAATGTGAAGATGAACTCACAAATCAGCTGTTGCAAAGACAAGACACGCTTACGGTGCATGTCTTTCTGTGTGTGTGTGTGTGTGTGTGTGTGTGTGAGTGTGTGTGTGAGTGTGTCTAGACAGTGGATGAGAGAGCATCCATGCTTGTGTTTGTGTGCTTGTCTGTGTCCTTTCTGTTACCCTTCATCTGTAGAGATAGTGCCGGAGCCTGGAGGCAGCTTTTAAATGTGAACGGGAGGGGCTTGCAGGCATTTGCGTGATTCTGTGTTTGTGTGTGTGCGTCTCTGTTTGTGTGTCCAGTCAATTAACCCCGTCTTTAGAGATCCCCCCCTCCCCCCCGCACCTCCTCGCTTCCTCCGGTCCCCACCCTGGAGGCTGTTTTGCAGCGCCACACTTTTCCCCGTGCAGTGACTTGTCGTTGCCATGGCAACAGACTCCCCTTGTCTTGATTTTGATTTTTTTTTTTTTTTTTTTTTTTCATTCCTCAGCGGCCGAGGAATGAAATGTCATTTATCCTGGTCTGCTCACCAAATTGAACGCCTGGATTCAAGTGATATTAACCATGTTGGGAAAGACACACACACACACACACACACACACACACACACACACACACACACACACACACACACACACACACACACACACACACACACCTCAGTGGAAACCTGCAGCAAGGTATGCAGCAGTGACATGTGTACTCCTCCAACCTCTGCTGCTCCTGTGCTGGCTGCATTTATATATATATATATATATATATATATATATATATATATATATATATATATATATATATATATATATATATATATATATATATATATTTGAATGCTTCTCCAGCTGCTGCCCTGTGACATCACTGTCAGACTGCGAGAGGACTTCAGCAGCTTCTCCGCCTACAGCGGGTTTGAAACTGGCCTCCTCATCCTGATTATGAACGAGCAGCAGGCCAATCACCGTCCTACAACACCAGCATGACCTTTTCAAGCTGCAATTTAGTCGGCTGAAGCTAATTAAATAGTCGCACGGCAACAAGGGTGACGCAAAGCTTTTCGTGCCCTTTGAGCTTTTCTCCTGTCGGGCCGGAGCGACGCTGTGTGTGCAGAGAAGCACATGACTTCATGCACCATACATACAAAATAGTTATCGACACAAGTCACGAAAAATATATATAACATAATATATGTAGCTGCTTGGCGTACTAGAACTAGTTTCTGCTTTTCACAGCCATTTCTTACTCCTCATATGTCGGGGCATTACTGTCAAAATACATAAAACATGATTTTATAACCCTTTAAAACAAAATGAAACATTTGATTCAAACAGTACCAAAATATAGCATAGCTGATAGCAAGATGAGCATAACAACCAAGATGAATATGCCCGTTGAACATTTCAAAAACTTGAAAAGGTGATATTATTGATCTGAGACCACCATGCCGGCAAAAACTCAGATACTGTTTGTGTCTTATCAGAACCTTATCTGGTCATATCTGAATAATGTATTTGTATATTTTGAAAAAACTAAGCGAAAGAAAACAGAATCAAAGGATATACAAGTAAAGATAAACATGACAGCGGCAAATGCAACTATCTGTAAGAGAAAAAAATAAAGTCAAGACTCTCTCTGTATCCGTCTCTGTCTGCCGGCTTCTGCACAGAAGCTTCCGTCTGCATCGCTGACATTCCCCATTATTGATTTTTCTTTTTTGCCTTTCACGTTTCTTCCCTTACTTAAAAGAAAGAAGAAAAAAAAACACAGTTCCATCTCCTGCAGTGAAGTTCGAACGCCGAGCGTTTGTGTTCTGGCAGGACTCAACTGCACTGAGAGGAATGGTCCGGAAGCGTCCACCTCTTTAAAGAGGAAAAAGAAACCCGTCGACTGAATCATCCCTAGTTCTGCTGGCTGGAGGACAAACCTGAAGAAATGATGGGTTTTTAAATGAGAACGTAAGACTAACACCATCAGTCCCTCAATTTTCAGCAGCTTCCTGTCTGACCTCTGACCCTCCATCCTCTCTCACCACGCCCTCTGTAGGAGCCATTAGTGACGGGTGTGTATTTTATTGTGGTAATGTGTGTTTTACTGTGATAGTTTAAATACGGGGCACCGGTACGAGCAAGAGGGATTGATGATGCACGGGTGACGGGGAGAGCAGACGGTTTTTACCGCTAGACCAACAAACTTCGTAAAACAGTTCAGGAAGTCCAAATAACCACTTGTAACTGCCGTCAGTCATAATTAAATGTGCAATAACCCAAAAATATACCAACGGCTGGACTCTTTTTTTGACTGAAGCAGCGCGTGAGAAACAGGATCTTATCCCGCACCCAGCAGAGTGGCCGACACGTAGATCGGCCACTACGCCCTCCATTGACGAGTTTGACGTTTTAGACAGAAATCGGGAAAGGTGAGTACACACCCTGCGTGGACTCTTGGGATTTGAAGGCAGGTGAGATCGATGGAGTCGAATAGAGGAAACGTTGTAGTCGTTGTCTCTCCTCCACCTCCTCACCTCCTCCTGCTGACCCTCTGTCGACTGAATCCTGCAGTCAGCTCACCAGTTGGAGAACATTTCACGATCCCATACATTTCGAGCCAAAGCAACAGGTTTGTTATTATGATGTCATAAACCTGCCGGGACTGGTTTTAATGATTGAAGTGACTGAGCAGTGGGATCGATTATATTCATCACCGCTTGATGAGCCAATGAGTCATGATAAATCTCCTGAATGAGCCATAATAAAATCTAACAGCTATTATGAGTACAGTTAGTGAGCCAATCTCAACGTAATTAAAGCATTGCGAGCAGCTTATTTACTGTTGAACAGAAAAAGGCTGTAAAGGCAAACTATGTATTTGTGAATAATGAGTTTGGTGGTAAATAAACTGCCACACTCTGCAGCTCCACTGTGAGACCCTTCTCTCCACAACATAATCACTCTGATTAGCTTCGCCGCGCTCAGCAGAGCAGCTGTCTGGATTTGTCCCTTTTCGCTCGTCCCTCAAACGGCTCTCGGCGTGCTGGGAAAGTGTGCCGGCGCCTCCGCTGAGCGGCATCCATTATAACTCTCTTGGAATAGAGAACTGGGGGGGATGATTCAGCAGACTGGTGAGGACTGGCAGAGCGAGGGCGGCTCTGCCTGAGCCAGTGCTGCCACCAAGTGGCCGGGATGGAGAACGGGAGAGTGGCTTTGTGACGCGACCGGGCGGCGCGGCGCTCTCACCTCTGTCGTTGCCGCTGGCATACTGGAGAGGCTTGCTCTTGTCGATGCTGTTGAAGCTCTGGCTGCGGCGGTTGAGGTTGGACGAGCCCGGGCTCCTGGAGGCCCCGCTGCCTGCAGCAGGTGCTCTGGAGGGGCCTGGCAACCTGCAAGAGAGGGGTTCGGACGTGAAGATGCAGTTTGGCAGTTTGAAGCAGAGCTCTTCCGGCGGCAGAAATATGTACACAGGACAATATCGCTATTATGTCATGGGATTTGACTTATCTCTGCCTTGAGAGAAGCTTTGTCCTCGGACGAGTTTTTGAATAAATGAAGGCGTGCGAGACGCTGGGAAACAAGTGTGTTTTCAGCCAGCCGCTCTTCCTTCTTACACACAGACACACACTTTCTCTCCCAACAGAGTCAAAGCTTGCTACAGTCAAATGTTGATTTGCCACGCGCAGCTGGAGGGTTTTCTCCACTCCCGCGAGGAGAGAATTATCTCATCAAAAACCTGTTGCTTTTGTACAATAACTTTACGTTGCATTGTTTTATGCCAGACGCCGTCAGCCATTTGTTGCTAAGTTATCACAAAAACAGATCTGGCATCTGGCACACGGATCGGAACAAGATTTACAGCAATTTAGATTTATTTCTACCATTGATCTTTATGGTTTGATGTGATTTAAATAAACAGATTTTTACCTCGCAGTGAAGCAGTCCATACCATAATATATATTTTTATCTTTTTAGATTGCTATTTTTGCACGTTGTGGCTCGACTGCAAGTTCAATCCAATCAAAATACATGTGACAAGAGAGAGAAAGAGGACAAAGTCTCCCAGCTGACAGGGTGGGAGTAAAGGATGGTAATGCGGAAAAAAAGGGCATTGAGTGACGACCTTGATGCATCAGACGGCCGTGGGTGTTTCCATTCATGGCATGGTCTTTGTCACTTATTAGAAGGAAAGAAATAAGAAGAAAAAATGAATAGATTCCAACAACTTGGTGTCTTTCTGCCTGCCTGCATGAAGGCTGCCGTGATGTCCTTTAACAAAGATAATCGATTTGCTACGCAGAATATGTCACTCGCGTCTGTATCGCAGATGGAGCCGAGATGTCGGAGGGGAAATTCTTTTCAAAGGGTGGAGTACTGAAGCGGTGGAAAAAAGAAGAAGAAAAAACCCGTCGGAGGGAAAAAGAAAAACACATTTCATATGTTCCATTTAGCTTTTAAAGCCTTCACTTGGGAACACATAAACAATCTACACGGAGCATTGATTAAAACCTGACTATTAAGAAGTATCTCCCCACGCTGCGCGAGGGGCTGCTTTATTCCTTTGGCAAACACAGGAGCCGGTCGGGTCGCCTCTAGTTTGTCCCCTGTGACCGCAGGACGACCTGCAGCCGAGGCCAGAGAGACCGAGCCAACAGTGCAGCATCTCTTGATCGTCTGTTCCCCGGCCGTGTCCTTGAAACACTTTCAGAGGGAGCAGCAGAACCTTGAAAGTTCTTCTTACATATTGTTGATTACGTATTGTTTTCACAAACTACACAACACATGATGAAGCATTCATCACGTTGCAATTCTAATGCTAATTACGGGCTAATCAGACTAACCAGCCTTTGCATTTTTTCTGACGCAACGAGAAACACAGATGGAGAAACGATTGTGGTTCACTTTGGGTGTCTCCCTGAAAGAAAAGAGCGCGGCTCAGCGTTTAAGCTGCACGGCGTGTCGTGGAGCAAAACCGCCTAATAAGTCAGCCCATGTGCTGAACAATGCAAATGTTGTTTTATACCAGGCGGTTGTGCAAAAATAAAATGTGCTCAAGTGCAAAAAATATCAAATAAAAATGACTCGAGAATGCAGCAAATGTTCCGACATTCTGTTCCTCTGAATTTCTGAGATCCTGAAAAGCTCCGACTGTGACGACACGAGCAGACTTTATTCTGTTTAGAGATGCTGATCCAGGTCTGGAGAGGGGAAGGGGAGAGGGGGGGGGGCTCTGAGCTGCAGCCCCGTGGTAGAGAGAGAGAGAGAGAGAGAGAGAGAGAGAGAGAGAGAGAGAGAGAGAGAAGAAAAGGCGAAGTGTATCACAACAAAGCAGAACTAAAAGCACCTACACAACCCCTGAACACACACACACACACACACACACACACACACACACACACACACACACACACACACACACACCAGTAGCTACAGGGCCTTTAGCTCCCACAGGTACAATCAACAAGGGGAGGAACAGAGGAACAGAAGCGAGTGAGAGACCAAAACAATTAAGAGATGAAGAAAAAAATACCAAGAAAACATGAAAAAGAACAAAGGAGAGAGTTGAGAGAATGGGAGTGAGAGAGAAATGGATGCAGATAGGGAGAGAGTAAAATACAGTGTAGCTGCAAGAGAAGATGAGAGATAAATAGTGGGGGAAATGAGGTGAGATTGAAGCAATTCAGATGGAAATCAGAAGGAAGTGCCTTTTATCATAAGATTCTTTCATCTTCCAAAATATATGTTTGATAATGCATCAGCAAGCTGGAGCTGCAAGACTGAAACATGTGACAATGATTGTGTTTGGGGGCAGACTTGGGGAGCGGACTCTATCGGACACAGAAGGGACCAACAAATTAACGGGCCGGTCGGTCTCTGGCTCGCCACAGCAGTTCTCGCAGAGGAGAAAGCGCCGACTATTAGTTTCTCCGGGCCGCAAGGGTTCTGCCGGTGATTCTCCACCTGAGTGCAGGTTATCGGGTCCAGCCCGTCTGGAGTTCACGGTACCTTCAGGCCATCAGGCTCATTAACACGGTCGAAAGATAGCACAAGCTAGCAGATGGCCGGTGAAGTTCATGTTCAACATCATCCCCTGCTGCATAGACGGTGAAGTTAAAGAGCCGATCAGTATTACAGAAGTATAAACACATATATATATATATATATATATATATATATATATATATATATATATATATATATGTATTACATAGTAGGTATCCATTAAGTATCTGTATTTCATTTTCTAAATTTGTGCAAGATGCTACTTTATAGGAAAGTAGTTGAGATTGAAGGCGGAGTTCAGAGACGAGTGTGATCCGAGCAAGTGGACGAGGGGGTAGTAGGTGAGGTAGTAAGTGAGGTAGTAAGTGAGGTAGTAAGTGAGGTGGTAAGTGAGGTAGGAAGTGAGGTGGTAAGTGAGGTAGTAAGTGAGGTAGTAAGTGAGGTAGTAGGTCAGGTAGGAAGTGAGGTAGTAAGTGAGGTAGTAAGTGAGGTGGTAAGTGAGGTAGTAAGTGAGGTAGTAGGTGAGGTAGTAAGTGAGGTGGTAAGTGAGGTAGTAAGTGAGGTAGTAAGTGAGGTAGTAGGTGAGGTAGTAAGTGAGGTAGTAAGTGAGGTAGTAAGTGAGGTAGTAGGTGAGGTAGTAAGTGAGGTGGTAAGTGAGGTAGTAAGTGAGGTAGTAAGTGAGGTAGTAGGTGAGGTAGTAAGTGAGGTAGTAAGTGAGGTAGTAAGTGAGGTAGGAAGTGAGGTAGTAAGTGAGGTAGGTGCTCCTGGTCACTTCATGCCGCTGGCCCAACGTGTCTCCAGTTGAAATCCATATTTTCTACTGATCCACGATCTACTGGTTTGGTCTAAATTCTGTATTTAATGAAAATCAATGAGCAGACTCTTGAATCATTGACAAAAATGACTCCCTGATGGATTACACAAGCGTTTAAAAAGTGCGCTGATCTGAGTTTGGACAAAAGTGAATGGAAATCAATGGCTGGTAAGTCGTGGTTCAGGAGCTAAAACCTGCAAACAGCTACAGTCCTTCAGAGGCATGGTGTTGCCCAGCAGTGCAGAGCTGTCTCATACAACATCAATTCAAAGTGGTAATCACGCTTGTACGAATGAGGACCGGATGGCAACGGGGCAATGGTTACAATATCACCATTGTGTTGTGTGTGCGTGTGTGTATATTCATATTTGTGCGGGTACGATAGAGCCGTTTCTGCAAAGCAGCAGCGTTGAGGTTTGTTGTCAGTGATGTGAGACGTTAGAGGGCCGATTACCAGCCAGAGGGCCGGAGCTGCCGGCTACAGCATTTTTGCCATTGCTCAGTGGCGGCTGGAGAGGAATTACTCGCCAACACGCCGTTTTCCCACCGCCCCTGAGCTGGAACAATTGCTGCGAGCGTCTGACAACTGGACTCTGGGGTGTGAACATACAGTATGTGTGGGTCACACATGGGTGAGGGCCTCAACGCTTATGTTACCTCGACGATAGGGAGGTCAGTGGCCTGTGAGAGTGTGAGTGTGTGTGTCTGTGTGTGTCTGTGTGTGTCTGTGTGTGTGTCAGTAGCTTGATAGTAGATGAAGCCTGTGGCTCCCTGACTGCTGGCTGCAGCCTAGAGCCTGGCAACACAAAGAGTGTCATTATAATGTCTGGTGGCTTATTTAGCAGCAGCTTCTCCTGCCAAGATGTGCATGGGGTATTCCCAGAGGACCCCACACAGAGCTGGACTTCTCAAGGAGTCAAAGCGCTGGACTGAGGACAGACATTAAGTGCAAGTCAACTCCCTGAGTGAAAACTTTGCAGGGATCTTGGATTTTCTTTTTTTTTTTTGTGTGATGTGTGCGTGTTTAGCGACCTTTATTGGTGCGAAGGACTCACTCATGTGGTCATGCACCGAGCCCGCCAATGGCCACTGCTCATTCAAATCATGTGCTGTGACTGTGACATCTGAAGGTCAATGATTTTTTCTTTCTCTCGTAAGGTTGGTCCTAGTTTTGGTGAAAGTCAGATGAGATATTGTCATTCATTCTACTTACTGGCTGAATATTTCACAAGTGAGCAAATATTCTGACAGTTTTAGTTTGGAGGAATATGATGCACCGCCATACTATTACACATTTACCTGTGAAAACAGAGCGAGGGATAATGAATGTGTCGCCCGCCTTTTCACTGTGAGGCACTGTTGCCAGCCGCCATGAGGCCCGTCTACGCCCTGCTGCAGTATCCTTGAACGAAACACTGACTCCCTACCTGCTGCTCTGTAGCTGACCCTGACCTTTGACCTCACTGAAGTAGGAACACAATATCTCAACAGCATGAAGCGAAACGTAAAAGAAAACTGAGGGCATACAGGTCATGCAAAAAGCACTTTAAAAAACCCAGACAACAAAGAATCCATAAAGTAAAAGGAGGTACACGGTGTTTCTCGTTATTTACCTTGTGTTTTTCTTCTGCGGGGACCCTAGTCCACTGTGGCCCGGAGGACTTGCATATCGCGCTGTGAGACTGAAGAGAGAGCAGATGACAGAGAGACTGTTAACACAGCTAGAGGAGGAATGAGACCAGCGTCTTGCTGGACGCTTCTTAATCCATGCCTTAATGTAATAATGTGCGCTGGAGGAGCTGTTCAGATAGAAGCAGAGGAGATAACCGGGGAGAGAACAGAAGAATGCTGTACTGTAGCGCGCCAGGGCACATTTAATTTTTTGCACATGACGGCTCACATATGTTTATTACCACGCACGTATGACTAAGCCAACAGCATCTCT
Source organism: Clinocottus analis (assembly GCF_023055335.1). Lineage (NCBI taxonomy): Eukaryota > Metazoa > Chordata > Actinopteri > Perciformes > Cottidae > Clinocottus > Clinocottus analis. Next base: position 13,138,467 of record NW_027175932.1, on the reverse strand, counting down.
CAGGCCATTTATAGGGCCGCTGACATAAAACAGCTCAAGACTTTGACAATCGAGAAAAATCCTCAGTGGCCTCGTTTGAAGGAAAAGAAAACAAGACTCAACGCACGAGGCACAGGCGGAAGGAAATGCCCAGGGCACCAGTCACCGTTTACAACCCAACACTCACCGTTAGTCATTCACGGAGACGGGGAATTAATGGCGGGCTGCCCCTCCGTTTGTGTTTGACAGGAAGTAGTTAAGCTACTTGTGGAGTGCTTTATGAACAAAGATATGCCTTTAATCATCATGCCTACACCCTGTAAACAATGTAAAGTGGATGACCAGGTGGCGAGGCTGCTGGTTATCCCTGTGTGTTCATGTTGTGAGAGCAGCATCCCGTGCAAACAGAGTGACTCCCAAACCACGTGGGTGTTTCTCCCTTGTTGTCATATGCCTCATATAACAAGACATTGTTTGTGGCCGGCTTCATTAAAAAGCAAGCAAGTGAACCCCCCACTCTTAGCAATAAAATCATGTTCATTTCTGCCAAAAAGGAACGAAAGGTTCTCCATGGACATTTGGACTAATCTCAGCGAGCTTATGTTAGCATGAACACAATTGGCCTTTTCTGTTATTTTTTGTTACTCTTTTTAAACAAAGAATTTATTTTTTCTACAATGTAAATAAAATAAAAACATAGAAAAAAAACAGGGTTGAAAATGTAACCAATAATGGGCGCTAACATTGTTAGCTTACAGTCTTTTTTTCCCAAAAGTATGAACCATTGTACATCGGAAATAATAACAATGACGATAGGAAAATAGTTACGAACAAAGACTGTGGGAGTGGATGTTGTAAACTCACCAGGACATTTCAGTTTGGTCACAATAACTCAACATAATTAAAGAAACAAACAATATGCTGACTGTCGTTGCCAGCTAGCATGATATAGCATCAAATAACTAGCTTATCGCACAACAAAGTCCCCCTTCAAGGAGTTTTAAATACTGCAAGCAATATCTTCTTGACTGTTAAACATTAAAAAAATCAATCTGACAATTCCAGACTTGTGTTCATACCTTCCAGAGGCGGACCGGAGACAGTTTTCCAATCAGTCCCTTTTGAGGAGAGAGTCCATCAGAGGGAGTTCATCAACTCTGAAAACTGTCTTCAAACCGTCCTCTACAATGAGGACAATGAGACGTATGCTCTCGCTGGAGGACAGAGGACGCAACCAGCACCAGCAGCCGTTTAGACGTCCGTCTTCTCTGCCAACGAGGAACAACTTGTCCTCTGTTTTGTGATTGTGGGCCGCTGGTTTGGCGTTGGTGAGTGAAAGTTGACAGAGACAATAAACCACCTATACTGGGTTGGCTGAGTGACGCACTGCAGGCCTTTTATTTTCTGCTCTGACTGCTTTTGGTGTGCAGTTTTTTTGACTTTGCATGAAACTGAATATGAATAAATGCCAACAGACTTTTCCGTTTTAGCACTTCACGCATTTTGCTGGCACTGTGACCCAAAGTGAATCAACAAAACAGCAGGAAAACCATTACCAGAGAACCAACAGAACAACTGACTCATAATGCTTTGAGTAGAAAATAATTGAAGGGGTAAGAAATTCTCAAAAATTATGAATTTTATATCAAAAAAATCGCTAGACCTAGATGTACAGATATCAGGAGCTGGTATCATGAGGCTTGGTTCAGTACAAATACTGGCCATGACATTTTGGACGTAATTTCCTTTCATGTACAACAAAAGGACTTTATTTTGTCATCAAATCAGCGTCCACAGATCAAGCAACAGTCCAACGCTTTGCTTTGTCCAGAGAGGTCGAGCTGTGAACATCAACGACGAGCTGAGCACAATTTGAGGCGTCTAACTCTCTTTTCGTCCTTATTTTTTGTGACACACATTCTCACACACACACACACACACACACACACACACACACACACACACACCCTCTCCCCACGCGCATTCTTTCTGTAGTTACGCCTCGCTTTTTAACCACCCTCTGCAATAAAGCGACGAGTCACTGTACATTTCCTATTGACCTTGCAGGGTTTTCATGACGCGGCGTTATGCTAACGAGCTCCGGCGCAGACAGCAGAACAGAGGGGAAACGAGTTCAGGTTAGTTTCCCATTATAGCGGCGAGCATCTTCGCGTCATTAATTAACTATGTGATACGTGACACGTTGGTTAATGGTGTCTGTCGACTAAATATGTTCTTCTCCTTCGTTTTCCGAAGCCCTCCCACCACCACGAGTCGCACCACATTTCATCTCCCAGTGGTATGTTTTGTGCTCTATTAAATACCCTAAATGGCACTTAGCACACAGACCGGACCTACTTGGACAGAGATTAATGGAGCCTGTCACACTCTATAACACCTTTTCAGCATTTCGTTGAGTGTAAACTTGTGCATCACATTCCTCTTGAAGCAAAGCTTTTGTGCTTTTGCATTCTTTCTTTCTTTCTCTTTTTGTTGGTGTTCAGAGGGGCTAGCGAGGGCTGTGTTCAAGAGAGAAGGTAATGTAAGTGAAGCTCATGTAGAGGCAGCCCACAGTTGTATATGACAGTGTGGTTAATTTTTCCACCACAAGGCCAATCCTGACTAGACCCCCCACCTCCAGCTTTCTGAAGCGCAGTCAAACATGGAGGCAACAGTACAGCGTCCTCGGTCTGGAGTGCTCAACCAACCCACAGCATTTAAGATCTTTCCAATGTGGAAAAAGAGACACCAGAACAGGATTTAGGACCGAGTAAATGGGATGGGGGGGAGGTGAAGCGGAGAAGAGGGGGGTTACTGTCTGTCACGTTCGATCCAATACAACATGAATCAACAGGGCTTCCATTTAATAGTCTACGACACTGCGGCGATATTGGATGCCTTCGCTGTCCTATTAAATGTGAGCGATATCACTTTCGGCTTGATTGTAGCCGCAAGTCTGAGGGCAGACACAAACTGGTGGGTCTGAGATCCAAAATGGCGCTCAGCCACTACAGGCCCACATGATGACAGCAGGTATAAGATGTCATCCAACCTCTATTTTCAATGAGGGAGAGGGGGAGCTGGTTTCTAACCCTTCAAAGCCCAATCAGCACTTTCCAATCAGCTACTCAATTTGAGCGTGTGACACAGTCACTTCAATAGCTAACGTGAACTGACGCTTCATATGTTGCAACATGTTGCACGTAGCGTCTCGGCCTGCTCTCCATGCATTCACAGGATGCTGCATCTCACCATCATTAAATGGTGCACGCAGAAGAACCCACAGTAGTCGAAGCTCTTGTATTCATCTAGCACCTGTTATGTGACCAACATATCAATAAGGTCATTTTGGGGTGTCCGGGTGGTCTAAGGGTTTAAGGTGCCAACAGTGAAACCACAACATCTCTAGTCTTAAAGAGAGACCCCATCCCAGAGAAAACTCCAAAATATGTGTGCCCACATCCAATCGAAAACCTTTCTCGACTATAGAGGTGTGTGTGGAGCCGCGGTCCTCTGTTCTCCGTATCGAGCTTACACTCAGCCCATCGACTTGTTAGTGCCGATCAAATGCAAAGGATTTAAATAAAAATCCCTCTTGTAACAACACCAGTCAAATATTCGGTTTCACTCTAGCGTTCCACGAGGACTTTAAGGGCCCGGACGGGGTTTATGACGACTTCATGCCGTCCACCAAACACTTCTGACAGGCATATCTTGGGTTCCTGTCATACTCTCCGGACGTTTACATGAGGAAATGTTCTCTTACTGGACCTCATTGAATTGTAATTAAATACCTCGGCATTAGACAATACCGTGTTGCAATCCAAACACACACACATGCAGTACAACAGTGGCGTCGTATTGTGTAGTACTCCAGTCAGACTGATAAAAGCCTTCAGCCTGACAGTGTTCCCCGACAAAGGTCATGAACATTTCCACACGCATGCAGCCACAGAAAAGCTCAACACAAACACATAAAAACGGGACAAGTGGAACCGAAGCATTTACCAGTTCATGATGCCACCGGCACTACTCCATCCTCCTACCACCAGAAAGCCAGAAAGATCCGAGATGTTGCCTTGATGTTACCCCCCACACAGACACACACACACACACACACACACACACACACACGCTAGACCAGTACCTAGGAGACGAGCTGGGCTTGGCCAGGCTGCCGGCTCTCCCGTAGGGAAAGCTGCTCTTCCTGTCGCGGGACACGGCGGTCGGCAGGCGTGAGGAGCGCCGTACCAAGGGGTCAACGTGCTCGCCCCGGGACATGGCGAGATAAAGAGGGAGGGTTTCGCTGCGCTCTGCCAGGCCCGGACCCCCCCTGCCTTCTAGAGCACCAACAACCTCCCGGGGCTCCGGGCTGTCGCCAGCCGTCCAATGGGGAGTTCCCCTCAGACACACACACACACACACACACACACACACACACACACCCCTTGCCCTAGAGACACCAGTCGGGCCAGCAGGTGCTGTCTATAGAAAGCTCTCCCACGTCCCGACTGTAGATGAGCAGCAGGCCAAATGTGTGTGTGTGTGTGAGAGTAAGTGTGTGAGAGTGAGTGTGTGAGTGTCTCCGCCTGCGTAAATCTGTGAGGCAGATAATTTGATAATTTGAAAAGCTTAACATTTTGAATGTGAAAACCTCCATTCTCCTGGCTTATCAGATAGTTTATGAAGTTACTCAGACATGCTTAATCTCCGGGGTCGGCCAGGGCTCGCAGGAATTCATCACCGTGAAAAATTGGAATTAGAAAAGTTTTTTTTTTTTATGACTACATTTAATTACATTTCAGTGCTTCCAAAAGTGGGTGAAAAGGAGAGGGAGCACACCAGCCAGGCGTGAGGCCTCGAACAAAAGAAACGGTACAAATGTTTTAGAGTTGACGAGGCACGATATGAAAAGTGCAGAGAAAGCAAATCTTGAACAGCAGACATATCAGTTTGTGCAGTAGTTACGCCACTTTGCAAACAGGGGAGTCTTCAGACTCAATTCGACACCGTGCAGGTGAGACAAGCAGCATTACCTAATTCTTTACTGACTAAATATCGTCCACGCGGTGTGACAGCATCACATACGGGCTGTGCAGACTTATTCCTACTCTGCAAGCTATATAATCTTTACAGTGTGCGAAATATTCAAACCCAAGATTACATGCTGCATCATATTCCGGCTGCGTCATTTCATACTGAAGTATTTGATCTCCTTCTGCTTTGGAAAAGCTCTGCTCGGATTGAAAATAGACCTCCGTGGGTTTAAATGATGTCTGACAGCACAGCCTGAGTTAGTGCCGACTGACTGTACCAGTGAGTCAGTCGCGTTTAAGAGGTCAAGTCGTCTCACAATTGGTTTTGGGTGGTATTTTTGCCCTCCCTCTAGAAATATGTCAAAAGTGCAGCGTTAAGACTGCATCATAAGAGCTTCCCTTGACAACTCAAAAGGAATCTGTCTGTTTTTCCCGCCGCAGTTCACTGTTGATGATGGCTGTGCTGGCGTTACAACCGAACTCTTCTTGGCTTCCCAGGAGTTCTCCAGTATTAACACCGAGAGCCGAGCAATGGGTTCCAAGTGGGCACGCGCCCTCGCTAGATATTAAACTACAAGTGGATGTTGTTTGGACATTGTTTGCCTGCCTTCTGCGAGCAAAAGGCCCAGGATGCAACGCTGACATTTGAATGCCACGCTTTTCATCCGGCTTATTCTGCCACTGCCAAACACACACTCCACTGCTGTGGGTCCGCTGAGTCCATTGTGATTCTGCCGGTGCGATTGTGGTTACGTTATTTTCATTGTGTTGCTTTTGTCTGAGTTGTGTGGGTCCGTGTGGAGCTTCAAAGCTCACATTGCCCAGTAACGGGTGGACTAAAGAACAAGTTCACAGCTCCATTTTTCATATTTTCAAATCATGTTTCATTTACGATTCCCTAATTCTTTACTCGATGTTGAGCCTTTTTTTAAGGTCCCTCCATGATACCTGGTTTTGTTTAATGAGAAGTTCTATAGGGTAAAAGAAAACTACTAAATAAAAGTATTTAAGTAAAATGTACCCAACGTTAGTGTTCTCGCGTTAAAGGACCACACCTTTACACATCCAGACACGTCTTCACACAGGGTGCGTGATCATAGGAGCGCTACAGATTTGAAACTCTTTCCCTGATATTCACAGTCTTCATAGTCTTCCTGCAGTGAGAGAGGTTGAATGGCACCGACGTCCCCAAAAGCTCACAGATTAATGGTTCACCTTAACGCTGACGGACAAGGTCTAATCCTCTGACCTGCGCTGTGGCCTCCAACATTCAGACGTGATTAACTTATCAGCCCGGACTGCGTGTGAGACATTACTGGAGGGCCGAGGGGTCCGTTTGTTCTTTAATGGGAGTCTTTTCCTCCATGAATTTATATGTTCTCCCATTTGTCATCGGAGTTCTCAAATCTATCATCAAATAAAACTTCAAGTATCTCTCAACTTGTTATCAGACTCAACCTCATGTTTTATGAGTGTGAACTTCTGTAACGGCTTTAACGGGATGTGTGTGTGCAGCTTTCCAGGCCAGACTGATGCAGCAGTGTGCTTCCAACCTCCCTGCTCCTTGTGTACAGTGTGTGTGTGCGGGAGGACTCTCCACCTGTTGTGGGGGGGGGCAGGAGAGAGAGTGTGGGAATGGAAAGCAGCTGTGCCCTTAATAACCCCCCACCCAACACACAATATACACCGACCCCATTGCTACCACCTCCTAACTCGTCCAAACAGAGCGGGGCTAAAGCGATCGACGATATCATCTTACCCACATGCCCCTTTCCTCAAGCGCTGGGACGTGCTGCTCTTATTGCACGCACACGCACACGCACACACACACACACACACACACACACACACACACACACAGCCGAACAGAGCGGCAGTGCAGCAACTGGACCGGGTCAGGGGGAATGCTGCTCATGTGTGGCATGTCAGGCCTTCCTTCAGATGCTCTTGTGGGGCTGTTCTGTCTATTTACATCACACGGGGTCAGGCATCCTTTGCTTTTACTGCGTTTTACTGCTTCGCTGCCCGTTTGACCAACATTTCCACAGCACGACGCACATCTTGATATAGAACCTTCATCACCAGCCTCAGCATCCCGTTAAAAGAGCGCTCAATGGATTCAGCAGCAATGTTTCACGGTGGAAACATTGCTGCGAAGAACCAGGGACGAGAGTCGTGTTTCCATCCAAATGTGTTGCAAATTCATACCCCAAAAATCTAGAAAATCTGAAAAAAGAAAATGCGAAACGAATGCTGGTTTCCATCCACTACCCTGTGCGACTGTTGGGTCAAAAGACATTTAGTTTCTTGTATTAATGAGCGGAGGGTTACGAGAGATCCGTGTGGAGCGAGGTAGGAACTGTGCAGAGGATTCGGTGGATGTTGAAGTCTTCATGTACGTCTTTTGGTCTTTATCGCATTGCCGTTCATCGAAACGCAAACTTTAACACCTCGACCAAGTCTAAAAGATCCAGATTACTTTGTTGTCCATAAGATTTGCATTAAACGGAGTTTGTCATTTTACTAGAGGTAGAGATCACCAGAGGTCCAACGATCACGATATTATCACGATACTGCGATGTGTTGAGTATTGTGATGCATTACCTGCAAATTGTCCCCAAGGGAAAACTTTGTCAACGTATTTGATCTAATAAGATACCAAAGAGTGAACAAGCATCAATGCATCTACTGTCCGTGAGCCAGCTTCAGTCTTTCTGCAGCTGATGCAGCAGAAGCCTCCATGAGAAACATTTTCCATGAAGGCTGTTCTTCATTTCACACTGAGAGACGCTCATAACCAAAACATTCCTGTTTACAAAACCTCTAACTGGACTTAATTAAGCGTCCAAGAGGGATACATCAGTTGACCTCTCCTAAAAAAAAATGATTGGCCCGCTAATTCAAACATCTGCCCCAGATACTAGACCCGAGCCAGCGGCGTACCTTGACTGCATCTCCTGCGTCTTGAGGCCGCCGGCGGACGGCGCGGTGCTGCTGGTCTGCTGGCTGAGCTCCACCAGGGACTGGTAGTACTGCTGCTGCTGCTGCTGCTGCTGCTTGTAGCGCGACAGGATGAAGAAGAGGCCCAGGATGCTCTTCAGGTTGCCATTCCTGATCTCTGCGGGGGCGAGACAGGGAGGGGAGTGTCAGCACCGTGCCGTGGCACTCACATGTACAGGGACACATCTTTACCCTGCGTGGAACAAATGCATTTTCTTAGTGTAAAGTCATTTTTGTGAGTGAAAGTAGCGCGGGACTGGTTTTTTTTATCCGCCTGGAACCAAAGCAGGGTCCCGTGACGCTGAAAATGAAGATTTTCCAAACCATTTATTGTATCTTTCAAACACGATAAAGTGAACATATGTTTAAAAAAAAAAAGAAGAAAAAAGCCACTTGGGGATAGAGCTCAAGTACAGCTGCTGTGTAGCAGGCTGGAGAGTTTCTTAAGAGTATTTATACACCGGCTTTAACTGGAGGAGATATTAATGTGCTGTATACAGATGTATGTACGTATGTCTGCAGAGTTACAGCAGTTAATTGTATACAGAACGCAGTAACACTTACTGTGTGATGGAAGAGTTTAGGCCACAGCTCACGAGGAGAGTTGTCACAGATTCTGGTCTAAAGCGTCTGCTAACACGCGGATGGTTCATTTAGGATGCGCTGCTGCTAAACTGACGTCTGGTGTGAGGGCTCGACTGAGGCCGAACGCACAAACATATACGACGGGAACTTCAATTACAGTTCTGCTTTCGCCGACAAACGAGGAAGTGAGAGTTGTTTTTCTTCACAGGTGCAGGGACATGCAGAAGTGACGCATTTCTGTTTTGATACATGTTGAAATGATATAAAAAGGATGAGCTAAAAATGAAAAATGATACCAGTTAAGTTGGAGTTCACAACATAAACGACAACTGAAATGAACCCAGCTAGAAAAAGGGGGCAGAAAAACAGGCGAAAAACACAATAAACACAAAACATCCATATGAAAAATAAACTCAAATGTTCGATAGATAATGAATTTCTCATTTTTTATCCCCAGGAAACTGCGGCCCCGCCGAAAACATGCTGAGCTGGTGACAACAAACGGCGAGAAAGGCCTCTAATCGATGGGCTGTGTGAGGTGTTCATCTCATCCTCAAACCGCTCCCGAGTCAAAACTCCCCCAGGCAGCCGCGCTGGGATCCAGCCGTCGCAGAGGCGGAAGAATTGATCGCTGTGGCTAACGCACCCATTTGTGAAATGGACTTTTCGGATCAAAACCCTCAGTGGGAGCTGGCACGCGGAGGGATAGCGCCGGCTGACGCAGGGCTTTTTCGCTCCATTTTTCAATTTGGATGAGGCGCGGGCCTTTCTCCTCGGCCATCCGTGGCCACGGTGTGCCGTTTGCAGGCTGTGAAAACTGGAGACGATTAATCTCTCGGGGTGATTTTTCTTTTTTTTTTGTTGCATTTTCCAACACCCAGAGGTGGTAAATTATACTGGGCCTCAAAGAGTGTGAGCAGCAGCGTTGTTGCTGTGCTCTAGGGAGGGACTTTGTTGCACATTCAGCCTCCCTCGTGGACTGTAACTGGTGCAACTGGTAAAAAGTAACAGAAGAGACAATGAGGACACAAGGACGAACGCTACTTCCTGCATCCTGAAAGGGAGATTGGCCTGGAAGGTCAAGGCCGGAACAGCGCAGCACATTTTTATGTCCCACTCAAACTTTAGCAAGGAGTAGACTAGTGTCAAGGTTACATTACCAAGCGGGCAAACGTGTTTTTTGTCAGCAACACACAGACGTGTTCTGGAGCGGTGTGTAGAGGACAAGTGTTTCTGCTTGGCCCACGCTCAGTGGAAATGTGCCTCTGCTCCTGGAGGCCTTTTCAAGTGGTTGATGTGGTTTTATTAAAACAATATCTATTTTCCTTTGTTGTTATTTGGAGAGGTTAGTTATTTCATTAGTCACAGGGGACTTGGAGGAGAGGAGGAGGAGAAGCGCGGTCGGGTAATGAAGAGAAGACAACAAAAACGTGTGATCATGACGATATTTACTGTCTTAAATGAGCCTCTTTAAGGGTTTAATCCCCAGAGAATACGCATCCAGACAGGGCCTCACGCCACAGCTGGTCGTGTGTTTGCTTCCTCCGCTGCCCTCGGCTTTTTAAACTTGCTTCTAATTAATTTGTTTGTCTTCCATTTATTTTCCAAATAGGTCTTCGAACGGCTCTCGCTCTGTTCTGCTTTGAGCTGAACACACAGCCAGCAAAGTGCTGACCTCTGCACAGTGACCTGATGACATCAGACCACCTAAAAAAAGAAGTGGACCCACTGCGATCAAGCAGGAGGGCCTTTATTGTGGTGAGCAGGTCGTTCTGGGGGTTGCCCTCTGGCTCGACAACCAACGAGAGGCTGTTCTGCGATGGCAGAGGCCCGTCGGTGGAAAGAGGCTGTAATGACCTGCTGTGAGGACCCTGCACTCCAACCCATTATCAGCTGCAGGAAATGTGTGTTTTGGAGCTTTACACCTGCTTTTTAATGCTAGTAACGGCAGACTGAACTTCCTGAGGATAATTATCACATTTCAAGTAGTAAAACTGGTTTGGTTTTTCTGCGCTTTGAGGTCAAATGGGAGTTTGAAGAGTCTCGAGCCACAGAGCGGTGCTTGGTTTCACTGTGACAGCTTCTCTGCAGGGTTACGTTCTTTTCTTGCAGAGGGGAAAAACAACAACCTTGCCTTGCTTTTATTATGGTCTGTAACCTCCTCTCAGCGGAAACGTCTGAGCGGGAACCATAACGCTCCTTAACATGATGGGTTTTTCCGGAACTTTCGGTTTACAGCTTCCCAACAGGAGCGACGCGAGGCGACTTCTGGAGACGTTATTACAATAAGTAGACTCTCTCAGGAGATGCACATCAAACCTTCCACTGGGTTTTAAACCCACGCCTTGTAAAAAGACAGTAAAGGCCACAAAAGCCAGCCGACGCAATCTGGAGAGCGAACACGGCCAAACGGACTCAGAGGCCGACACAGGCCGCGAGCGACAGAGAGAGAGACGCACCGAGGGAAGTGAGTGATGAAACGTGGCAGCAACGGTGATGGGCAGAGTAACCCGATAGCCCATATATTTACAGGCCCACTTTGGAATACCAGGCCCAGCGAGTCACCCTCGCTGCTTTTAGTGCTGCAGGATTTAGAGCTGTCGGTCAGTGTGTCAGCCTCCCAGCCTCTCAGACTATTCCTGCTGCAGGGGAGAGGTCAAGGACAGGCTCATCTCATCAAGCTTTTATAGCGCAGCAGAAACAACGCGGGGTTTGAAGGGTCCTAAATAAAATGAGAATAATTGAGACCTAAATCAGAAAGAATGAGCTTTTTTTTGCCACCAAGTACTTCTCAGATCGCTCCACGTGTTCATAGAGCATTGCTCTTTACACTGTAAAGTGTACAAACACATGTGATGCACCACTAAGTTCCCCATTCATCAGGGTGACATGTGGTGAAGCTCCAGAGAAGAAGCATGTGTTTCACACTTTGACTGTCCAAAGAAAACCATGACTCTTAAATCTTTGTGATTTTAAATTTCCTGAAAGGTTGTGTGAGAGTGAGTCTGCTTCCTGAGCTTTACAAACTATTTAAAACCCAAACTGGATCCTCTGACAAATGCAGCTTTCAATGGAGTGACACTCCGGGACTGACGTGTGTTCATTTGAAAGGTTCCCGAATACAATCTGTGTGTTTTTTTACAAACTGTAGGGTTGAACTCCGGTCTATTGTTGTACGGTAATGAGATTCATGTATGTTGAAAATCAACCCAAAATATTATACAAATCAAAAGTGATGTAATAATTAGTTTTTGGTTTTTATTTTAAAAAGAATTGAGTCATGACAAACTGACAAACTGAAACTTTACGAAGACAGCAGAGACGTCCTTTGAAAATTAAAATGATGCAAGAGCATTTCATCTCTCCTGCCGTCACTGCCCACCACACGTTACGCCCTCGGCCCGCACTGTGACCCAGAGCAGATGTGGCCTGAGAGAGAGAGAGAGAGAGAGAGAGAGAGAGAGAGAGAGAGAGAGAGGTGGATGTGCTCACAGATGATCAGCTGTCGGCATCGCAGCAGAGAAGAAATTTGGGGTGAAGTGGCGCTCCACGTTTGATAGGAATCTGATTTGATCTGTTTCCACGAGGCAGCAACTATTCGCTCTCCAGAGGGGGGAAGTGCTAGCTAACGTATGACGTGTGTCGAATGGGAAACATCACACGATGTAATGCTACACACAACACTCTCCAGAAGCTCCCCGGATGCAGTGAGAAAACTTCATTGAGGAACTTCGAGGTAAACTTCCTCCTTAAAAGTTCAAATTATGAGTGAAAACTGAATCATAAGAGATCGTTTGGTGACTTAACTGTACGTTCAGCCGTGGTGGCGCGAGACATTTTTAGTAGCTTATCGTTCCCTGTGGCAGCCGCATGAGCGCTGTTCTGTACACTCGGACTGTCGGGGCGGCCAATCCCCCACTGGAGTTTATTTTGACCTCCCACAATCCACTATGGTGCCCTAATGATTGCCTGCAGTGCCGTCGTGAAAGCTGTGGATGGAGACACTGTGCACCCTGTCACGATACCGACGTGGTGAATTCCATTGCTGTGAAGTTTAATAGCATGTCCTGGAAACGGGCTTGGAGCAGCTTTTTGTGCAGATATTCGTTCCTGTGGAGGATCGGAAAGCTCGGTGTGGTGCTGGAGCCCGTTGCTGAGCTACAACGGGGCGATCCTTCTCGTGGCGCGTCAGCTGATTCAATCAGGAGTTTAATCAGGCCTTAAATGAGGCGTCGTTGATTCGTCTTACCTTCTGCCGAGAGCCCTTGCACATTCACTCCTCTGGCGTCCAGGAAACTGAGGCAGGCGTCCACATTCTCGATCTGTGGGGGGAGACGGCAGACAGTCAGCACAAAGGACAGACATGTGACCATGCTCAACATTCAGCGAGCCTGAATGTCTCGGGGCGGACGGATTCGAAAAAGGACGGGGACCGCCGGCCGCACCGGCCGATAAAGCCCCCCATTGTGTGTCCGCTGCCCGAAGCCCCGCTGCAGCCTGGGAAGCGGCTGCGTGGCATACTGGCCGCAGTGTGTCACCTCCACAGCCCGGGGTGCAGCCGCCTCACACACACCCACATGCATATATACAGAGAGGCAGACGCACATAAATTCACATCCACACACAAACTGTAGACACACAGAAAACAATGTACTAACAGACCGCGTGGGTCCGCGGGGCCCACTGGAGGCATTTCCCAGGCTCGTCCACACGGCCGCCCCGCAGCCTGGTCTCAGTTTCACAAAGTCCCACCGAGGTCGCAGTTATTAGGGGGATTTTTTGCATTCGTCAACGACGGCTGGAGGGCGGCTGCATTAGCATGCCGGCCAGCCGCCGACACCCTCACAGGAGCTCTCTCATGACGAGGTCAGAGGTCGGAGCGCTCTCAGTCAGCGCAGTGTGCCAGGGCCACACAAAGGCCAGACGTCCAGCGGGCAACGATGATTCATGAGCTGTGGGTCCGCTCGGCTCTCTCTCTCTCTCTGGTTTGAAAGCTCTCTCACTCAGTGTCTCTTTCTTCGTCAGTGACTTAGCAGCACAGTAAATCTATCCAAGTAAATTTGACTCAAATTAAAAGAAAATGTAACATTTGGTCCCAGTCTACATGGAGTAAAATCTACCTGCCTCAGAGTTAATAATTCAGAGTATTTTTTAATAATAATAATTTAATAGAGATAGATTCTATGATACATAGAATTCTGTATAGAATTGGATCCAATTCAGAATTCTTTAGATTCAATTCTAGAATAGAATTCCATTCTAAAATGTTAAAAGTTCATTTTAGAATTCTATTCCAGAATTTTTTTTTTACAGAAGTCAGAATTCAACCCATCAACCTCCAGCTCGTTCCAGAGGGAGAGGTGTCATGGCGGCTGAAACGGAACCGTAGTGGGCGTGGTCACGCTGTTTTAGTCCAATAGATTTTATTCTGAATATTTGCTAATATATTTTTTTTTATCTATTTACTGTTTAACTCTACATGATGCTATTACTAAAATTCAACTCTATATAGATTATATATAGAATCTATATAAACGAGAATTAAATAATCTATATAGAATATCATTTTATATAGATTCTATATATAATCTGTATAGAATTGGATTTATTCTAAACATATTTGCATCTAGTCTACTGGCTACGGCTCGTCATTACACTCCAAAGTGATCAAGGGAAACTAATCCCCATTTTTTCTGTACAATAGTGAATCATATCGACACGCGGGGCTCACGGATGATCGCCGATTGGAAATTAACTGAGCTGAACTCCCGGGTGACATCGTGAAGTTTGTTTTCTCATGAGTTTGTATTTGCTGTGAGAAGCGTCAACATAACGATTATTCCAGAGTTGGCACTATTAAAGACATGAATCGATGTGTTTGCTCCAGTGTTTCCTGCTCTCTGAAGTTTGCTGGATTTCATCTGAGAAGAAACTGACGCAGCTGCACTACTGGAAAGATGCAGGAACTGTTTTACGATCACGACAAATCGTTTGGCATGATCGTCACCCCTCAACGCGGCCCTGCCTCCACCCCGTCTGCACACCGCCCAGTGCTACCACGTCCTGGGAGCAGCGGCGGATCAAGCGCTTTGCTCAAGGGCACCCAAACAAGTTGCTGGAGAAGATGGCTTCCCCTCGCTGTCACGTGTCCCTCCGCAGACTGATGTGCTTACACGAGTTGCATCAACAGGACACCCCGGCGGGACAGGAAGCTCCTCCATCTGCCCGACACCGCGCGCCCTCCCCCTCACATGTGGGCCTGCGGGTTTGTTTTTCCTCTCCGCACACATCAGACGCCGACACATGTCGGTGTGTAGATCTGGTTGATTATCCCACGCAAACTCTCAGACGTTCGCATGTTGGGGAGAGACATGTGCCGAGCAGCGTTTGTTCGCGAGGGCTCATTACGCTGCTCTTAATTACACCGAGCGCCAGCACGATGTGGGACGGAGGAGTTTTTTCAAAGTGCAACCGCCCGGCAAAAATGCACAGCCCCGCGGGGCACGGATGATATGTAATTGACAATATTTGCACGATAACGGCCCTTTTCGTTGAGGGACTTCCCAATTAGGCTCAGTCGGTTTGAACACAACCAAAAGCTTTGGGAGGCCCCGCTGAAGAATGCGGCATCTGTTCCGCAGGCAGCATGTGTGTGTTTGAAGGCTGCTTTAAGAGCTGATGAAGACAGAAAAAGGAGTGAACTCATAAACGGTAAATCTCTCTAGTGAGAGACGGATCTCTGTCTGCAGGCGGGCATCGGCCACGACGCCCGCGCCCTCTTCCAGCGGGGCTTTTAGACGCGACAGCGCCGCTCGGTTCTCGTCGGCCTGAACTGAAGCGACGTGGACGAGCAGCACAACTGAAGGCGTTGATGACGGCCGGGGCATTAATGTTCCGCAGGGTTTCCTGGCGATGTTTAACTGCTCGTTTGGTGGGCGCTCTGGCTTTGCGGCATCCTGTAACAGCTTCTCGGGAAACCGACATCGTTTATTTTTCCTACGCGGGCTGGCATGAGACGGATCCACGCAGGCCATTAAAAGAAATTTGGAAAAGGGCATTTTGAGATGAGGCGCACTTCCCCCAATCTTGAAGCACTTAGAGCGAGGGAGCACGTTGTGTTTGAGAGGTGACGGCAGAGCGCGTGTGGGGAAAGGAGACTCGCCACTAAGCCTGGGAGAACGATGGAGGTGCTAAGTTACTGTGATAATCAGTTTTAATTATGTCAAGTTGCCGTTACAGAGACGCACCACAAATCTAAACTTCACGTTCCAGTGGACGCGGCCAGCGGAGCGGAGGAAAGTTTGTGTCATGGCTGAGAGACGCTTCAACCTGTCCTCCACAGTCTCCTCTGGAATCACTGATGAGTTTACACCACTACTGTAAAACTGAGAGAAAACCCTCCTGTACTGAGAGAAAACCCTCCTGTACTGAGAGAAAACCCTCCTGTACTGAGAGAAAACCCTTCTGTACTGGGAGAAAACCCTCCTGTACTGGGAGAAAACCATCCTGTACTGAGAGAAAACCCTCCTGTACTGAGAGAAAACCATCCTGTACTGAGAGAAAACCCTCCTGTACTGGGAGAAAACCCTCCTGTACTGGGAGAAAACCATCCTGTACTGAGAGAAAACCCTCCTGTACTGAGAGAAAACCATCCTGTACTGAGAGAAAACCCTCCTGTACTGGGAGAAAACCCTCCTGTACTGGGAGAAAACCATCCTGTACTGAGAAAAAACCCTCCTGTACTGGGAGAAAACCATCCTGTACTGGGAGAAAACCATCCTGTACTGAGAGAAAACCCTCATGTACTGAGAGAAAACCCTCCTGTACTGGGAGAAAACCCTCCTGTACGTGGAGAAAACCATCCTGTACTGGGAGAAAACCCTCCTGTACTGGGAGAAAACCCTCCTGTACTGGGAGAAAACCCTCCTGTACTGGGAGAAAACCCTCCTGTTCTGGGAGAAAACCCTCCTATACTGAGAGAAAACCCTCCTGTACTGAGAGAAAACCCTCCTGTACTGAGAGAAAACCCTGCTGTACTGGGAGAAAACCATCCTGTACTGAGAGAAAACCCTCCTGTACTGGGAGAAAACCCTCCTGTACTGGGAGAAAACCCTCCTGTACTGGGAGAAAACCCTCCTGTACTGGGAGAAAACCCTCCTGTACTGAGAGAAAACCCTCCTGTACTGGGAGAAAACCATCCTGTACTGAGAAAAAACCCTCTTATACTGAGAGAAAACCCTCCTGTACTGAGAGAAAACCCTCCTGTACTGAGAGAAAACCCTCCTGTACTGGGAGAAAACCCTCCTGTACTGGGAGAAAACCATCCTGTACTGAGAGAAAACCCTCCTGTACTGGGAGAAAACCATCCTGTACTGAGAAAAAACCCTCTTATACTGAGAGAAAACCCTCCTGTACTGAGAGAAAACCCTCCTGTACTGGGAGAAAACCATCCTGTACTGGGAGAAAACCATCCTGTACTGAGAGAAAACCCTCCTGTACTGAGAGAAAACCCTCCTGTACTGGGAGAAAACCCTCCTGTACTGGGAGAAAACCCTCCTGTACTGGGAGAAAACCCTCCTGTACTGAGAGAAAACCCTCCTGTACTGGGAGAAAACCCTCATGTACTGGGAGAAAACCATCCTGTACTGGGAGAAAACCCTCCTGTACTGGGAGAAAACCCTCCTGTACTGGGAGAAAACCCTCCTGTACTGAGAGAAAACCCTCCTGTACTGGGAGAAAACCATCCTGTACTGGGAGAAAACCATCCTGTACTGAGAGAAAACCCTCCTGTACTGAGAGAAAACCCTCCTGTACTGGGAGAAAACCCTCCTGTACTGGGAGAAAACCCTCCTGTACTGGGAGAAAACCCTCCTGTACTGAGAGAAAACCCTCCTGTACTGGGAGAAAACCCTCATGTACTGGGAGAAAACCATCCTGTACTGGGAGAAAACCATCCTGTACTGGGAGAAAACCATCCTGTACTGGGAGAAAATCATCCTGTACTGGGAGAAAACCCTCCTGTATGGCACACAAGTACTCCATATTGGCGTAGAACACAAAGACGTAGCCGTGTAACTTCTGGTGGTTAAATTGACAAAAGAAATGTAACTTTTCATACATTTCCTTTTATGAGGAAATGTATCTGAAAGCTTCACAAGCACCATGTAAGTGGGCCACGTGATGATCTTTATTATTTTGTCATGAACCTTCATTTGACCCTCATTGGACCACATACTTGGTTAAAGGATCAGTCAGGTTTTTGTAAAATGTAGCTGCTTAAGTTAGATGTTTGTTTTCTTTTTCTTCTTCATTCATTAGCAAACAGTCTCTCTGCGTTTTAACTTCGTCACGCAGTGATGTAGTGTCTTTAACAAACGCTAATTCAGACGTGCAGTACACACGTAATACAATTGCTCTCAAGAATGGGTTCATTGATTGGAAACCGAGAAGGAAACACTAAAATGTGGATAAGATCACCGTGGTTTGGTTCACTATGATGTGAAGCATGTGCGTTTTATATATTTATTTTTTGGCTTGCACTGGAGTGACTCATGCAATGAGTTTTGAGCAGCTGTAAATTGTCCATTTGTGGTTCAACTAGCAGTCAACAAGACCCTGTATACTGGCTTTAATTTGTTTTTGCACTTTATCTTTTACGCTTTTTCGTCTCGTCTTTTTTCAAAAAGTGCACTTACAACGTCTCTTTGTTAACTGTCGTTACATCTCTACACGACGGTACTTTAGTGCTTTGAGAGTCACGTTCCTGGTAAGGAGGGAGAGGAGACAGCGCTACATCTGCACGTCTGCAGCTTAGCTTCCTCACGTCCCTGCTGCCTTGTGAGAAGTGTCCTGGAGCCTCTCCAAACATATCAAGTGACTGATGCATGATGGCTGGATTTGGAAAGTGTTATCCCGTAGATGCAACCGTCAAATACAAGTGGGCCAACACCTTAATTACCGCTTCCTACGGGGGGGACAGAAAACAACCTCTGTCAGGACGGGACTGGAAAACCAGGCGCGATCGCTTTACAGCACACGAGGAAGGCTCGATAATTGAGGGGTTTTAGTCCAGAATGCTACATATCCAGCGGAAAAATACACGCCACCTTAAATCCCCAAGTCAGTACTTCGAAAACGCAGATGACTTGAGCTTCACAAACAAAACCATTTTGGGAGTAAGGGTTAGGGCGGCTCGGTTGACTTCCAGTTTTTCTTTCCACTGTGTTTTACTGTCGACGCAGTGGTTCCTTTCTGCGTGCTGTCACTGAGCATTAATCCATTGGAAATCTCTGAATCCCCAGTGGGGTCGGAGGAGGCTGCGTGGAGAGATCCAAAGCGCTGATTGGCTTTTGCAGCATCTCTGTCTTTTGCCTGAGGCAGAAATCAAAGTCTAGTGATGAGTCAGGGGGATGCAAGTAAATAAAAATCCCTCACGTAGAAACCACTGTGTCATCATTTGAAGCCAGCAGATCAAAATCCATACCAGTTGAAGCTAACGAAAAAAAAAAGAGTTCGGCCTCAGACACCCTGTATCCACGATCGCTTTTTCTTCTTCCACTGAGTGCACCTGGCAGAACGTTGACAGGATAAATACACACTTTTTTGTACCTATTAATTCCTCTTGGCACCGGACGCTTAATGAGGCAGAGCTCATCACTCACGCTGAGGCGACACATAACTGGGATGCCTCTCGCAGCCTGAGTATACTTTATTAATCATTGTCGTTGAGCGGAGCTGCTCTGAAAGCCAAACATTTGCATGCAGACAAAGCCAAGTCCCTCTGCTCCCTGCAGCTGACTTGAGGGCCCAGAGGATTTGGGAACGCCAGAGTTATTGGTGTGTTTTCCCGAGCTGTCCCCGCTCCCGCTGCGTCGAGTCCCGCAGCTTCGACGGTGGCCCTCGCCGCCTGGCCCCCTTCAGACGTAGCAGTGGTGTCAGGACTCTGGACCCTTTATGAGACGCTTAGAGCAACTGGTGTAGGATCAAGAGCGAGACAGTCGACACAGGACTCTCACTCAGGAGACAGTCGTTCACCTCCTGTGTGGAGCAAAGTCAGCGTTGACTTTACCCTTGTAATACTGCGGTCAAACCTCACTCTTTTCCTAAACCTTTGTCGCATAACTAACCCTTCACTGGAAGTTTATTATGAAAACAGACTGTATGTATTGCACATCGTCCCTGAGACCAAAAAGTGAGTCTTGAGGGTTGCTCAGAGCGTGGGAGTTGGGAGTGAGGACTTGTTGTTCTTTTCCCGTGAAGAGCCAAGACCTGAAGGACACTACCCTGTCAGAATCTGAAGCCCTCGTTTAACCAAACAAACCTCCTCCCTCCATCGCCTGTCACCTCTGCGTCAACTCGCCTCGTCAGACCGGGTTATGACACCGTCTCTTCCCCAACACTCCATTGGTTCCTCTTTCACCCTGCCCCGTCGCTCCGAATGCATCCGGAGCCGACAGCTGCTGACAGGCGACGAATCACGATGGATCAAATGGGACAAAGCTTCACGGCGGCTGATGGGCGGAGGGTCGGCCGGGTTAAAAGATCCTGTCTCATAATGCAGGGATCATCGCTCATCACGTCAAAACCCAAAGTAAAGAAGCATTTTCTCATCTGGCACCGGCGCAGAGTATTGATCACAGCGGCAGCCACATAATCCCTTGCCCTGACCGGAGTATTGCACGGCCCATAGCTGAGGATTTGTCTTTCCTAAAATCTATGAAAGAAATGTTAATCGCTCATTTTTAGAAACACCGTGAGCGTAAACCTCACGCTGCCGCCTAAACCCAGCTGTATCTGGCCTGCTCAGACTGATGAAGACGATGTTTGCTTTCGTAGCAGCCTAAATGTTATGAAATGGAACGCCATAAAACTATTGAGAACGCAAGAAAAGAGAGCAAAGATGATTCACTTCAAGTAGCCGAGGCTCCGGAGACAAAACAAGCCCCTCGCTGATTTTTATCACATCGTGCCTCATATTTACGTAAATATAACAATCATTTTCTTTCAGGATTTTGCTGGCTGTGACGCCGACGGTTCTTTAAGAGGCTGCAGCACTCGCTCAGTCAGCATTTTAACACACGATGTATAATCAGCGGGCTCTGCATGGCCACACAGGACTATATGTGCGGATGCGTCAAAGACGTATGAGGGTTCAATTTCAAATGTTTACAGCGTCAAATAACTCTGAGGGCCTCCATGTGGCTTTGTGCATCTGCTGCACAGACAGTGTTGGGGGCGGAGGGGGGTCCAGATGTGTGTGTTGGCTGTGTGAACGAGTGGCAGAGAGAGAGAGAAACAGTCAAACAAAGATATCTCGTGGTTGACAAAGACCAACATGTTGCCTCATCAGTCTCCGGGGTTAATCCTTTTACTGCAAACTGTCAGATCTCATGATCGCGTCTGTTGAGGGTGCCGTTTCAACGTCTGCCAATATGTCACATCAAAACGTGTCCCACCGGCGGGGATGCGAACTTGCGACAGTTGCAGCACTTTTTCAATAAAAGGCTTAAATAGATTCGTGCAGGCAGAGGACCAACTATTATTGACCCAGAGCAGCGTCTGCTAGTCTGTCTGAGGTTAACTGCTGCTTTGCCTAAACTACTGGAAGATATTTTATTGAATTTCCTTCAGCAAAAGGCTCCGAGTGAATTCTCCTCTGGTAAACAGTTACGCAGCGTACATGTGGTGGGCTTTTAATGTGAAAGGTAAGAATGGAAAAGGACTGGATCTGGTCTGCGCTGCCTTGTCAAGGTTTTAAGGAGTAATAAAGTTTGCCGTCTTGGTTCGGTGGCGCTGTACTCTATGGTGTGTGTTTTCAAAATGGCCGCTGCGCACAACGTTGTCGGTCGATGACTTTTCTTTGCGGCGCGACAGCTCATCATAATGTTGCCTTTTCGCCGCGAAATATCCCCGTTCTCTGTGAAAGCATTCATATCTACGACCACATTGTTATTGATGCACTTGCATGGAGTTGACAGACACACTTTTAAATGTGAGGTCAATGTCAAATGTAAATGTGAAATGGGAGAGACCAGAACAATGGTCTTAGTTCACCTCTTGTTTGATGTTTTTTGAAGTAAACATAAAACAAACAGATGAAAGAAGTCGTTGAGGCGTTATTAGTAATCTCTGCACCGGTGCACATAAAGTGAGTATGCAGAGGAGGATAAAAGAGCGGCAGATGTTTTTCAGAGGACCACAGCGGGCGGGCTGGGACTCCGCTGTGTCACGTACACACTGTTACAGTCTGCGTAGGTAGACACCGCTGACAGCTGACAAATTCGGCTGTCAACTCTTGTCGGAGACCGCTTCTTCCAAAAGGGTCAGCGGGGTTAAGCTGCTGACTCTCAGGGGGTCTGTGTGCGTAACCTGCTGACCGGCGAGGAAGAAATACCTCCACGGCTGCTTCCTCTGCCCGGCCGTACCTTATGGCATCAGCACGGTCTACAGCACGTAGAGTTTAAAGTGCAAAGAGCGATGCTGCAACGTGACTTTTCATTTGTTGAGTTGGGGATGAGGGCATCTCCTCACGTGACAGGAACAACAGGTCATACCTTAACTGCTGTGAGCCAGAGGTACCAGGGATGAGGCTAATACAGGCGGCTAACAAGCATCTCATTGTCGATGGTCTATGTACATGTTTTGATGGCGCAGTTACAGGCGGACTTCCTTAAATGTGACACTTTAATAAATGAACACCAGCAAGAGTAGAAATAGGCCTCGATAATTATTTCTCTGAAGGGAAAACATATTTGTTCTCTCTATAAATAGTTCAATCAAAGTGATTTTGTGCAAAACCCTCGCTTGCGTCCCTTCCAGTGAGCACACGGTAACACCAAAGTCTCACTGGGACACACACTCATTCCCAAAAGAGGCCTGAGTAAACTTGGCGGGCCACAGCGTACCCGTTAGTGGTCACGGACCACCGGGCCACCCTGAGCACTGGAGAGTGTAATGTAAGCAGTGTATAGTGCAGTATCTTCTTAAAGAGTAAAGCTCTCAAGAGCTCGTTGCATCACTCCAGTTTTTCTGTGGTATTTATTGAGACTACAGATGTAAAATTAGGTCGTCAACATCTGCCAACACCGGAGCCCATTGGAGGCTGCACTGTGTGTGAGGAGACATTACTTTAATGGCCTGATGTTGTCAACAGTGATGGATGGGTTATGATGAAAAATGAGTGTGGGGAAAAGCTTTTTGCAGCTAACAGATAAAACCAATGAAACATAATAGGCCTTTTTAGTATTATTGGCTGCTTGGATCATAATGCACCTGACTGAACCTGCTGTGTCAATAAAAGTCAGGAAACTTAAGCAGCATTGATGTGCAGATAGATTTGTGTGTTTCGTCTCAGCTTTATAATTTGCTGCGACAGTCTTGTGACCACTGCAGTCTCTCTCTGTGTGTGTCTGTCCTACCGTCTGTTTAAACCGGCTGGAGCTTCTCACCGCCTGTGTGCGACCGATGCAACAGTGAGGACAGATTGCGCGCCAGCTTTTCCCAGATGTTGAATGTCGGATGCTGCAACGGTCAGTCAGGAGTGATACATCACTATTCCTCTGTGCAGCGGGGACAGCAATGCGGCAAACTCTGCGCGGCCCTCCAGGAAGTCAGGGCAAGTCTCTCAAAACGCAGTGCAGCCCACGTTCACAGACAACCAAACGGCAGGGCGAATTACGTTTGCTTTTGACATATCATCAATAAGCTTCAGCCGAGTCGGAAGTCCGCAAAGGGAGAAGAGGGCTGGATGGGCCAACACACACACACACAGAGGAGTGAAGCAGGAGACTGCTGTTCATGTCCAGTGTGATTCCATCCTCTCTTTAAGCCAAACCACAATGTTATTTTTCAACCGTAATTGAGAGTGCAGTTCAGTTGTGTGGGAATGTCATTTTGTTGGAGGTGAGGTTGAGCAGTGCTGTATCCAGAGGAAACTGGACAACCTCTTTTTTCCTCGTCGGGCGATAAACTGTCTGACAGTTCCTCAAAAGAGTTTTTTGGGAGTTAGCGTTAAAAAGAAAATCCTATTAAAAGTCATGCACTTTGAGCTTTTTGACACAAATCGCAGCCGTGGTTGTTTTTTCGTGACGAGCCTCCCTCGGTTCGTGGCGCCCAGCGCTCACTTAGAGCCGTGACGCTCGGCGTTTCGAGCCCGGGTTGGTGCCAGGCGGGTCGGGCTTTGCTGAGGCCGGGGAGGCTGCAGAGGGAGCACAGCACCGGGCCGAGGCGGCCTGGCTGTGCATGTGCTGCCAAACAAAAAGGCTAACAGCAAATGAGGAGAAAGAGAAGCCAGCTCTCCTCACATGCAGTGTGCTCACTTGTAAGAAGCAGAGGACGCAGGGGATTTGTAAAAAGACCGATTTATACTTTATTAGGTGTGAATGAGTAAAGGTTCAGAATAGTAAAGAGAGACTGCAGCTGGTGCTTCACGGTCCAACGAGATCAAAGGTTACCAGTCCTCCACCGCGCCCGCTTTAACAAGCCAGCTCATCGCTCCCTGAGCAGAACATCTGCCGATGCCATTCATACTATAATGAGTGATTAAAAGCTTCCCATTGAGCTACAAGTGAGCCCGTCACAAGCCCCTCGGTGCTCCGTCCGTGCTGCTAAACCGGCTGCCGTACGACAGCGGCGACCTGTGCTTTTGCAGGGAGGAGCAAAGAAAAAGATGGACCCCGAAAGCGTCGGGGAGAGCGATGCTCACGCGGTGTGAGAGCAGTTTTAGCACAACAGCTGCTGAGGCGCTTCAGCAGCCATACATTACAAAACCGGATCGCACCGCTTCCAGTCCTTGGTACTGCCTGGAGATATCCTAATTCGGGGGATCACGCATTCATCATGCACTCGCTTTCAACGCCCGCTGCACTAATACGAAACATGCTGACACAGGATATCTTGCTCTTTGACTGTGCACTGTGCTGAAAGCAAGACAAACGTGCATCAGTCCAAACAAGACACATGGATGCACTGGCAACGATCTCCCTTTCAATGTGTAGATAAAACATGAAGACAGATCACCACCAACTGTTCCTGTTGAAACTATTCATCTCATGATTTATACTGTATGCACAGCGCAATATAACATGGAAATGAAATATTAGGGAGCAGCATCTTTCAACTGGCAGATTAAAGAGTGCACGCTTGTAGTTTTGAGCGTCAGAAAACGACTATACTATATATAGATGAAAGTCCATTCACCCTTTAAAATGTGTGCCTTTTTTATTCATTGCAACCGCTGTGAATCCAAGACGCAGTTTGAGTTGTGTTCATGCCCAACAGACGGATTTAAGCCCAATGTTCACTTCCTTTTCAGTTGTGTTTTGGGCCTCCACTAGCTCCAGAGATGTATCCGGCCCGCTGCTCCACTGTGTTCATCATCAGCTAATCACTGACCTGGCCTGAGCAGGTGGTCTAGAGTTCTTCATAGTAATGAATGTTTTGGACCAAACAATGGCTTTCAATCTGCCGAGGGATTTGAACTTAAAACCCTGAGGCCGCTCTTCCATCATGGCATCCAGACTGTGAGAGAGAATGAACGTTGCGGCCGGCGTCGCGATG
The DNA here is from genome assembly GCF_023055335.1 of Clinocottus analis. Taxonomy (NCBI): domain Eukaryota; kingdom Metazoa; phylum Chordata; class Actinopteri; order Perciformes; family Cottidae; genus Clinocottus; species Clinocottus analis. Next base: position 13,113,310 of record NW_027175932.1, on the reverse strand, counting down.
GCTCCAGCGGTCCAAACGGCCATCTGCCTGTGCTCTATGTTGGCCGCTCGCTGCCAGTGGATGGGCACGCACAATGACATCAGGGATGTTTCAGATGCCCACAGTTCCCATCATCCGTTTGTCTGCGCGTCTCCAGACCGACCGGCTCTCATCACGGGTGAGTAGCCTGACAGCCGAGGCCGCTGTACTCAAAATCAACGACTTGAGAAATGAGTGTCTCGCAGATGCCAGTTGGTTTGTCCCTGCAGGAACCCGGGCCAGAGGCTCAAATTAGGAACACAGGATCAATTAGAGGCTGAGATTAATGGCGTGCGGTGCTGATAATGAAGCGTCCGGCCAGTGAGGATGATACTGCTGTCTGGCTCGTGCCATTTGTCCTCTTGTCTTGCTGGTGAGCAGGCTGCCAACAGATGGAGCCCAGATGAGACTGGTGGGCTTTTATAGTCTCCAAGAAACCCAAGACTCAATTAGACCTCAAAGGCAGCACACGGTCCAGACCGGCTTCCACTGCCAAAATACTGAATTGTGGTACTTTCCCAGTAAAAGTAGAAATTACTAATCACATCGCTGATTCCAATACATTTGTTGAGTTAAGTTTAGTTGGAAGATTTATAGTCACCAACGATGGGGTTGGCAATGTTTGCCGGTTCATCACCACTTTGGAATAAAATATCTCAGCAACTACTGGATTGACTGCAGAGAAATGTTGTGCAAGCAATGCAAGCGCATTTGTTGATCCTTAACTCTTCACCGTCATCAAGTCTCATTTGTCATTGATGAATAAAAAAGCAAGTAAAAGCTCTGAAGCACGGATTCTTCTCTTTAGTTTGAAGTAGACAGATATCCTCCCACAGAAACACCTCAGGGAAACGTCTTGCTTCTGACAGCACTACACTATATTTCAAATGTGTTCAGGAATGATCTGAATTCAGACTCATTTAAAACACCAAACAAATCACAACAATGTGACATTTTCCTGTTCCCGTCGTCCTGACCGTGGCGTGGTGCGTTCCTCCAACAGCGAAATGTAACATAAACTCATTTATCTTGAAATATGTGGCGCACTCAAATTTGACAAATTGCATTGCAGTTTCACTCAAACGCTGCCTCGCAGTAATTCAGCAGCCAAAGAAATTAAAAAGGGAAATCAGACTGGATTGGGCGAGAGCCAAGGCTGCATTTAGTCGATCCAAGTGTGATCCATGGCACACTTTCAAATCCAATACCACAAATGAGAAACTTTAAACCGTTGAGTTGTGTGATGTAATCGCTCTGCTCTGTTCTGCTGACAGATGTTTGCATCGCTGCATCTTTGCATTCATGTAAGATTGTGACACGGTTTGTTTTTCCCTGACATCCTAGAAACACACAGACACACACACACACACACACACACAGAAAGAGAAACTGCACAGTCATCCGTATTCCAGCGAAGCGCTCTCCGGTTTGCTAATGATGTCTGTCTATAATGAGGAGGATTAGTGTTGCGAGGCTTTAATATTTCTGCTGAGTGGGCCTCTTCTGGGTCCCTCGTCTCCCGCTCTCGTGGATGAGGAGGATTCTTCTGAGGAATTAAGAATACAAAAAAAATCCTTCACTTCACTCAGCAACCTGGGTGCACATATAATTCCATTGGATGTCTGCACGATTAGGGGTAAACGCACCATCAGAGACCGTGAGCCTTGGCTGAGAGTGAGACCTTTGGACGGCTTCACACAAATGTAAGATCCTTAATCCAAGGAAACGTTTAGAGTTTTACATCAGACGTACTTAGCTGACAACTTTATCCAAATCCCTTTCATTGCAAGAGGACAAGTGATGTAGAAAAGGTGAGACGCATGGTGTGAGGCGATAGGAGAGGACTTTAAAGGGCGGGAGGAGCTGCACTCTTCTTGGTTTTCTTCAAATGAAATAGCCCACTCAGTCGACAGCAAAAAGCAAAAGCAGCCATGTAGGATAAGCTGATCAATAAGGTTATGAATAGCGTGAATGCTAGTCAACCTAAGCTGTGCTGGAAACGAGTATAATGTTTTGAAGCGTGAGTGTGCATCTGCCCGAGTATTCTGAGGTAAAATTAAGTTTTTGGTGAATGGGGTCTGGTGGCTTTGAAGAGAGCGATGTCGCGGCTTCAGTTCCTCTGGCGGTCAGGTGAAGCAGCTGGAGACAGGAGCAGCGGGGAAACACATTTTAGCTACAGAGAAAGAAAAAGTTCGACTGTGAGCTGTATTTTCATGGCTTCACCTTGCCGTGGGTCAGCCGTTACAGGCACTGAAGCCGCTGAGTCCAATCCACCAGACTTCATTGACAAAACACATTATTTTACGCTGCAGAACATGGGAGTTGCTGAGTCCACTGACGCATCATAGTTAGTTATTGTGTGACGTCCAGATACAACCTAACGTGTGCTTCAGAGCAGTGCATGGCTTAGACGCCGTCCTAGAAAACATTTGAAGAAGGGCGTGGGGAAATGTAGTTTTTTTTCAAATTTAGATGAACGGATTTGAAAACATAAAGGTACACGCCTGGGAAGCCACTGAACGATGAAAACAAAACATTATGAACCTAAACTTTGGTCTCCAAAGCCGCCTCACGTCCCTTTCTACCCACCAAATCACATCCATGTTCCACATGTCCTGCCCACACTCTGATCTGCTGTACTACTGCTAGAACCCGCTCTGGACCGCACGCCGTTCAGTCTCCTCGGCTCGCTCACCAGGTTTCAGACAATTCCTTCCAGGAACAAGTGTGCGGCCTCCGGTTCTGTGGACGAGCCCCCGCTCGTCCCAGCTATCATGAGTTCTTACACAAATACATCCAGGTGAAACTTTTGCCCACGACTTTCCGACCACGAGCTGTTTGCAATTCCATCCGGTCTGACAGCTGTGAACGCCTCACACGTGTGGAGTATCAATTGCATGTAAGACGTAGACGTGTCTACGTGGAACGAGGCCTCCAGGAGATGCAAAAGGAAAATACTTGTTCTCTTCCTTCTGGAAGCGACTGCTGCACAGCACGGACGCGGCCAGAGTCCAGGGCCTGACGTGATGTTGTGGAGTCGCTGCACGTTCGCTCAAACCTCAAGAGAAACATTAAAGGGACTCTGGGAGAAGATCAACGCGCAGTTAGTTAACGGCTGGAAGTCTTTTTATTGTGTTAATTCTAGTCCAAGGAAAGTTATGCGACAGCGTTTTAACAGCTTGACCTTTTAGTATTAACACCAGACACTATAAATAAACTGTAGCAGACAGGAGATCAAAGGTCAGACTCTTTCACATATTGTTGCTGAATAGAGCAAACTAGATCAATATGAGTGGATATTCATGGCAGTCAGAGGTGATGCGTTTGGCTTCAGTCATTAGGACGATACAGTATGAAGGCGGGGCTCCAATAAACAGCACACATAGAGATCACTATCACTCAACGCTACTCCACTACAGCAACTGGAGCATTTTGAAACCAAATAACTTTGGAAGGAAATAGTGGATGAATTGTCCGCTGCAGTCTGACGCCTGAGAGAAGCCATAAACGACCTTTCTTGGCGATTCGTCTTACTGATCGTTTACGCAGCGGCCAAGTCCCCCCCCCCCCCCCCCCTCCCTCCCGTTGGATAAGCACTGCGGGAAATGCGAGGACTTGGGCTGACTCGTGGATCCCTCTCATTGTGAACACGTGGGGTCGGAGAAGAAGAGCACATTATGTCAGTAGATTATCTGTCGGAGCTCGGAGATGCCGCGCCGTGCCGGCTTTCTGCTGCTCGGCTCCCAGCAGCTGCTCCGTTGGCCTCGGTCCACTCGCTGGGCCGGCAGCGACCCGCCGCTCGGACGACCTGGCTTGTGCCTGCAGCATCACGGTTTGGAGTCTCAAGTGGACGGAAGAAAAACTAAGTCTGTGCAGGGGAAGTAAATCAGACTCGTCCGGCACTGACAGCTGCAAGTGTGACGGAGTCTCGGCTGCAGGTGCTGCAGGAGGCGGCCCGTGGGCACGTTTCCAATATTCACGGATCGAGTTGTCAATATGAGGCCAAAAGTTTCTGAAAAATGAGTTCCTCTCAAGACGGGGTGGGGGAGGCTGTCTGTGAAAAAGACTTCAGATTGATAACGGGGTCCAAGCCCGTGGGATAAACAAGTCAAACTAATTAGTTTTGCACTGGGAGAGCAATGCGTTCACGTGTCATCACCTCGGCCTCCTTGGGGGGGTTTAGCTCACTCGGTCCAGCCAAGGAGAGAAAAAGCTACATTATTGCTTCATAATTCTGGCCTTGTTCCTGTTCACGTTGACCTGAGAGCTGTGTACAGTCACGGCCTCATGGCCTGACAGGGAAGGCAGCTATTGGACAGTTTTGTCATCTGACCCACATCATCGGTCCAACGTGGACTCACTCTTTTCTGACAGTTCGCGATTCTTTTTCACGCGGTGCGTTCTGCTCACCGGCTCCATCTCTCTGGATGGTATGTGTGTTGGTGTGTGTCAGATGTTTCCTCCCCCCCCCCCTCCCTCTGCACCCACGCCATAAGCAACCGTGCTTCCTCAAAACTTCAGTTTCCCAAGCTGCCTGAGCAGAGCAGGTGGCGGATCAATGGGCTTAGTAAGTCACTGAGACAAAGAGCAAGCCACACACACACACACACACACGCACGCGCACACAGAACAGACACACACACACAGAAGTCGCTGTGCTCTGAGCCAGCAGTGTGTCAGTCCGGACCAGATTCACTTCATGTGACAACAAGTAAATAAATAAGTGCTCAGGAGTTTATAGCACAGCTGGTTTTGACACATTCTGCTCACCGGCTGACGTTAAGGAGTCAGCAGCACTCACATCACATGACCTTGACATTTTCATCCTGCTTATTTCATGTTATTTGTGTGACCGCGTGCCTCCATCGCAGTCGCCTGAAGAACTCTGATGGACGCATGAAACCCGTTGTGAAGCAGTCATGGAGCCACCGTTGACTTCCCTACGATACACTCACGCATGAGGACAGAATACATGGAGCAGAGAGCTGCACAGGAAGCTGCCCACATACAAAACACAGCTTTAAGGAAAGGGGCACGAGGGCCTGCAGCCCGCCGCCGCAGCTAACCAGCCTTAGTCACGTTTAATGGAAGGAGGGCCGATGCCAGGGCCAAACCAACGCTGCATAAACACCAAGTCAACTCTCGTTAAAGTGAGGGGCAATCATCTCCCTGTGACGACAATCAGTGGTTAAGCAGCCCGTCATCTCGTTAAAAAGCGAGAGGGGCGGTGGGGACGACACCGCCAGCATCGCTCAGCCAGATTACACAGATTATTGGTCAGTCGAGTGTGTCGGGGTTTGAGAAGGTTTTCAGGTTAAGTGGCCATGTGGTTAGGACAGTCATCGCCATCCCTCTGAATAATAAAGATGATGATGGTTTGTGACCGGCGTGGTTACGAGTGGCTGCTTGGAATCATGGGAGGAAATTAAGACGCAGAGCAACAAGTGGCGCGTTGAGACTGATGCCTGAACGGCACATAAACCACGTCGCTGCTCGAGATGGAGTTCATTTGAACTACTTTATAGGATGAGGTACCTTTGCTCAGTGGTTCTCAATCCAGGGAAAGGCCCCCTCCAAAGGGCTGCAGGGTCAATCCAAAGTCCGTCACCTTTTCTTTGTGAAATATCAAATCATTTCACATCCTTGGGCGTCAAAATCAAAAGAAACCATATCAATTCCACCAGCTCGCCTCGGTGGCATTGCTAACAACTCCAAAAATCTAAAATAAGACGAGGAGCCGCTGCTCTCTGTGGGAGCCAGGAGCCAAAAAGGTTTAACAATGCATCGTGTTTGTCTATTATCTGAATCAGAGCAGTCGCAACAGCTGTGAAACGGAGCAGAAAGCACAACATATCCCTCTGAAGTGGAGCGGACGTAGAAAGTGGCTTCAGATAGTCCTCCTTAAGATAATTCTCAGTGCGTTAAAGATGGATAGAGTTAAATAACAAAGTTGTAACACTCACCATTTGCGACTGGCTCCTGGGGCTGCCATTGATATCCTCCACCTTCTCATTGGCTGCGTGACAGAGGAAATGAAGAAACGAGATGTTTACTGTCGGCACATGGACCCAACGTCCACATCACGCCGCCCGGTGACTCGAGTTCAGGTGCACAAATCCAGCTGGAAACCTCTGCTGAGGTTAGCATAGGAGTGTGTGTGTGTGTCTGTCTGTGTGTGTGTGTGTGTGTTGAGGTGCGGAGCGATGCAGGAAAAGGTCCGGGAGGCAAAGCTGCCTAATTCGTCAGCTGCCGCCAGAGAATTACTGACAGGCCAGCTTGGCCTCATTGTCTGTTGGGGGGCGAGCAGGGAGGGTAAAGTTTCAATCCAACGAGAGAGAGAGAGAGAGAGAGAGAGAGAGAGAGAGAGAGAGAGAGAGAGAGAGAGAGAGAGAGGGAGAGAGAGAAGTTGGAGAGAACAGGAGAGCAAGGAAGTTGGGTTGAAAAAAAACGAGAGATTTAGGAAGAGATTTAGGACGGCATTTGTAAGAAAGGCAGCATACGTAGAGAAGGAAATGTGTTTATGAGTGTTGGCGGGTGATAAACACAGAGTCACAGAGAGAGAGAGAGAGAGAGAGAGAGAGAGAGAGAGAGGGAGAGAGAGCAAAGACAGTGGACGTAAGAAGAAGGAAAAGAGCGCGTGAGAGCCAGCGTTGTGTTATTCATCCCGCTGTGATCAGTGGCGGGTTCACCAGTCAGGTGGTATTTACCAACTGTTAATAGACCACATGAGTGTTTTCTGACCTGGCGTGCAGACCGCAGAGGCTACGACTGTTACAGACGTTGAGGAAGTGACGCCTGCACGCTACAGTCTCGCTGTCTTGTGTACTTGTTTCTTTGTGGCGTCGTTCCACGCGATGTGTGTTGTCACCTGGGACTAATCACACCAACGTCGGCCATGTCACAAAGCAGAAATGTGTCTCCGATGGCAGTGAGTCACTTCCTGTGGCGACCCGTCCGTACACGTGGTTTCTCGGACCGCAGCAACAGTCCTGAAGGTGGCACATGTTTCTCGTGATAGGCTCCTCCCACCAGCACCACGCGCCCATGTCCCAAAGACAACACCATCACTCTATCCCGTCTATCACAGTCCTGGGAGACTAAAGATATCAAAGATGTAGGGCTCACAGCGAGGAGTAACCGCAACGCCATTGCTGCATTTGAATTGTAATCCCTCACAGCGCTCTGTGCTCACACAGGACCAGCACATTACTGTAATGCGTCAGTCGGTAAATGTGTTACGGCCCAACACTGGTAAGAGCAGGAGGGAGGAGAAGAAGAGAAAGTGAGATCAGAGGGGGGAACGAAGAGAGAGAGAGAGAGAGAGAGAGAGAGAGAGAGAGATGAAAAGATGGAGACGAAGAGAAGCAGAGCGCCAGAGAGGGAGACACAGAGAGTCTAAAAAAGAGGAGGTACAGAGACAGAGGGGTACACTCTCTCTGGGATCCAAGGGGAGACACGTACTGCACCCCAGGGTGTCACAGAGCCCACATATCTGTGCTGCTGCGCCTCACCCTGCCACCCGAAAGACAAGAGAGCTGCTGAGATTTGGCCCAAATAGCAGACTGAGGAACAGCTTCTCTGCAAGCCACCACAACAAAGACCAAACAGTGTGTGTGTGTGTGTGTGTGTGTGTGTGTGTGTGTGTGTGTGTGTGTGTGTGGGTGGCTTCATCTATCAGATAGAATGAATTGAAGGCACACGCAGTGTTTTATTACTGCTGACAACACATCTGCTTTATTAATATTATTTTGGAACATTGAAACCTGAAGTGAGACATTACACTGAACTCTGTCATGATAATTATGAAATAATAATCATGATTATTGCAATTAATTTAACTTTTGGTGGAGAACTTAATTACTTATTGTGTGGGTGTGTTTTACGTGTGTGTGTGTGTGTGTGTGTGTGTGTGTGTGTGTGTGTGAGAGAGAGAGCGATGCCTACCTATGATCTGGATGATCTGTGCCAGCAGGACTCCATCGGTGACGTCCTGGCTCAGGTCCTTGATGAGGCGCTGACAGCCAGACTTGGCCAGGTAGTGGTTGGCCCAGTCCGTGTAAATCTGCAACACACAACAGGATGTCCGGTCAACGTGTGTGTGTGTGTGAGAAATACAGACAGAGAGGAGAAGAGTGTGTGTGTGACACGTTTTAAAACAGCAAACAGGACATGAGAAGGAACTCTCCATGAAGAGCTTTGCTGTAAGAGGCCGTTCTCTTTCCAAACCCGGAAGATGTCGGATAATCTTTTGTGTTGTCACCTGAACCTCTTAACGGCCGCTTCGTCTGTCAACAGAGCCCAAGAGCCGGCCGATAAGCGACGCTTTGTCCGGGCGGTCGACAGACCCGAGCTCGACAGCTGCTGCGGCTTCGCCGGGCGCCGAAAGACGTCAGCCTCGTTTGGCCCCAGAGGACGGAGACGTCTCCTCAGAGAGTCTGGCTCTTTTGGTGCCAAGCGGGTCCATCAGCTGGAGGGGCGAAGGAGCTGCTCCGGATGAAGGAGCGTCATCCTCCCTGGTCAAGCTGGCTCAAGCCAACAGAGTAGTTTTAAATACTCTAAAACGTCTCCAGACCTCTCACTAAGAACAGCTGAGGGATGACGGGAACTAGAAAAAAGGACAGAAGCGCCTCAGACAGCTGTGGAGGAACATCTCTCCTCCTGCTCGGCCTGAACTGAGATTGTGGGACCAAAAGGAGAGCCAAATAAAGACACCGACTGCTGCTGCCGGAAACCTTTTGCTATAAAATAAAATAGGAAAAAGCAAGGCAGGCGGGAAGAGCTTTGAACGGTCAAAATCTGCTCAGAAAATGTGAGATCTTCCTCCGAGGGTTTGTTAAAAAGAAGAATTAATTCAGATGTCTTACACGCTGTACTTCCTGTCTGTCAAACTGTGTGGAGGGACTCTAACGTCTCCATGAAGGCTCCATAACTGCAGCAGGCATCAGGAATCCCCCTCGTGAAACGTGGTTCTCATGATGAAATGATCCCGTTTTCCCCTCGTTTACCTCACGCCGTCCGCCCCGTAATTAAAAGCGTTCCTCTCCCGCTCTTTCCCCCTTTCTTGGAAGAGCTCTTTTGAAAGACGCCGCCTCTCAGAACTTTGGATCTGTTGTGGTTTCCCTCGGCCACTTTCCCCGCGATGAGACGTCGTAAAGCCGAGAGAAAAAAAAAGAGTGCATGCATACAAATGATCACACGCGAGAGGCTTACACACACACACACACACACACACACACACACACACACACTGCAAAAACAACCGCATCCCATCGGGGGGCACGTAAACAAACAGCAGGGCAGGAGGATGGAGAAAGTGGGGAGGAATTAAAAGTGCCACAGAGCAGCGAGGGGGAAGTCCACTAAGGCTCGAAGACGAGCTGCTGGACAGGGAGCTTCATCAGAGGCCTGGGACAAAGACCAGGAAAACGATGGTTTTGTTGCATGTTTAGCAGCCACATCCCGCCGCTTTAACGTCTCTCTCCTCAGAGTATCACAGCAGAGACATTTACGTCCAGATTTAGCACAAAAGTTCACAAAACGTCCGGGATGTCAGCGAGAAGAACGCAAGCCAACGTGCGCTTCCATCCGGTCCTTGAGTCATTTCCATGTTGATGCACTGAAACAAAACGGTGGCTGGAAAGATACCTCACGTCTCTGGGAAAACCGGTGAAGCCTTTCCATCACTTCCTCCAGAGGAGGCGGGGGGCGGGCCATACCCCGCCGGATGAATTCAATCTGGGCGCATTAGCGGCTGAAATAGCAGCTGCCTCTGCATCTGCTGCCGCTCCTGGAGGGATCTGACTCCGATAAACACACATCTCCAGGGCTCCGCTCTATCCACGCCGTCTAGCCCGGAGGTCAAAACAGCATTAGTGAAAAAAAGAAAAGGGTCGGCTTCACAACGCGAGCTTCACACAGAATGACAATCACAGGAAGGCAAAGTGAGGCCACTTTAAAATCCCGCTCTGAGCTCTAACACTCGTCTCGCTGAAGGGAACAAAGCCTCCGTTGGGAATCTAAAGAAGGATCACACGAGCCTCTGAAGGTGCTTCACAAGATGTCGGTGACATCCAACAAAAAAAGTTACTTCTAACATTCATTCATCACTCCGCCATGTTCCAACAAGTGGCTTAAAGAGTCCCAGAATGGGACAGCTTGGACTGTCTGACAGCTGCGCTCTGTGCTCTCTGACCCCGTCTTGGTTGCCGCATTCCTCTTTTGTTGGGCACAGAATTGGAAAAAGAAACTTTGCTGGTAACCCAGAAGAAATCTGCCCGTAAACAAACAACTTCTGGAGGTTTTTCTTTCGGGACTTCAGTGTGAAACATTGCGAGAGAAAGAGTGAACGTCAATCGAGCTCCAGCGATTAAGAATCTCTTGGCAGCATGTTGAAGCCTGCAGGTGGATCTGCGGTGTCCTGGTTTTAAACCTACACCTGAACCTGTCCTGGACCCCCCCCCCCTCCTCCTCCTCGGTCCCCTCTTCCCCCTCACTTTCTGACAGAGCACAGACATCAAAAGCAATCTTTCTTCCAGGAAGAGCCGACTCACTGATCCACTCTCTTTGCTTGGTGTTCAGTCTGCCATCAGCCTCCTGCACCCGTTAACCTCTCTCTCTCTCTCTCCCTCCCTACTCTCTCCTCTCTCCCTCTCTCCTCCCTCTCCCACAGTCCCAGCAGCTTGATCCGGCGCTACGACAGAGACAAAACATCAGCTTCAACGCCAAACTCCAGCTGTGATGAGTGACATCATGGAGACGCTCATGCTGGATGAGACAACGCGCACATACAATCAATACAAACCTAACAGCTACTCATACACAAGCACCCCTCCCTCCACTTGCCCACCCTTTCTGTCTTTCTGCAGCCAGCATCAATCAGCAGAAGTCCGGTCTCTCAGTGGATGTTATCCTCTCTGATGAAGTATCTTCTCCTCCTCTGTGCAGATCTCTCCCCCCTCCTCCCCCTCGGCGGCGCTCACAACAGAACCGCTCTCACCCCGGAGCCGGTAAACTGCCTCCAACAGTCCTGATCACAATGCAGTGACTACAGCTACGCAGGTGTTATTGGCAGAGGATGCAGTGGCGCCGCTGAGCCTCCAGGGGGAGCCGGGTGAAAGGAGGGAGAGAGAGAGAGAGAGAGAGAGATGCTGAGAGGAGTGAGGGGAGGAGGAAGTCAAACTGTGCAGCAGGACTCCCTGTGTTCATCACTTTCCCTCCACTGAGTGACTGCTGATGTATGGGCTCTTTAATCAGGGCTTCATTCCAGCAGCGTCTAATGAATTAAGAGCTTAAATGCTTTCAAGGGGTTTGTGCATGCGTACAATCGCTCCGAGGACGTTTAGCTGTGCATTGCTGTTTTGAGAAACCAGGAGGGATGTCTGCTGCGTGGCTCGAAGAACAAACACAACCCAGACTTGGCACGCGTGACGCGGCGCTCCGGCACAAGTCCTGAATGTGATGCAACACAACGTAAAAGCTGCGTTCACCAGGTCGATGCAGCCGTGACGTGATGGAGCTTCCTCCCTGACTCCTCTCTCATCTCCAGGGTCTTGACAACCCACCCTTGAGTGATGGAGACGGAGATGGAGGCAGCCAGGAGGGGATGGCATGAAGGTTTATGTGGTAGAGACGACAACAACAAGATGCGCACAGGAAGTCACGCTCAACAGGAAGTCTGTACCGGCTGACGAGTGGTGGGAAGAACCACAGAAGTAGAAACAACAACAATTATTCCTGCATGAAAACAACAAAGTAAAGTGTTGGTATTTCCATGAATAACTCAATACAACACCTCCATGTTTTAAGACTGAACAAATACTGCTTTGAATTTTAATTTGACCCAAACAAGTTGCACAAAGTCATTCTGGTGCCAGCGCTCAGACCTCAGGTCAGCACAGGCAAGAGGTGAAATCAGCATTCGAGCATCAAACTGGGCATTCGTTCACAGTGAAGGTCACACATTCATGTGGCAACATGCAAAAGACACTTTGAAGTGGAGCGGGGGCGTTCAACGATAGAGGTGAAGTTGAACTTTTCAGGCCTTCATGTCAGTTTGGAGAAAATACAGGAAGAGTTTTTATTTATTTAAAAAAAAAATAACTGTCCAGCTGTGTATCGCAACATGAGGAGGAAACAACAGCATGACTGCGTTCCTCTTGTGTCGGTAAAAGAGAGGAGACCTCGTGGTGGAGACGTCTCGCTGTGAGCATCTGCTGTCCACTGAAGAAGAGTCCAGAAGGAACGATAACCATGACATTTTGGAGTTGAGGTTGAGGGGTCGCACGACTGTCAGCGTCCCGCTACATTAAGCACCTGGAAGCCATTTCTCCTGCATCAACCTCCTCTTGGCGTCTCCTGGGATACGTCTGACGCATCTCTGTTCCCTCTAGAAACCATCATTATCTTGTCCGGGGAGCGGGGAAGAGAGGCCTCCTTTCAAGCCCACCTCATCCTGAGGTAATGGCAGCGGGCGGCGGTCCAACGTGGCCCCGCTCCAATCTCACAAACACCCGGTGAGTTTACGCCGGTGCATATACAAGTCACACACTCCCACCTCCTTCTGCGGCGAGGAGCCATCAAGAGGAAGAACTCTATTTACGTGACAGCGTTATCCGCGACAAATTATTGGTATTCATTTTTTTAAGAGGCGGCGACGGACTGCGAATCTGGGACGTGAGCGCGATGAGCGGCGAGCGCGTTTGTTTCCGTGCCAAGTGTCTCGTGTCGGGCTCCAGATGTGTCCAGTTGAGTTCAGCACACGGTGATCAAACACCAACCAGTGCACCGAACGAATGTGAGCAATCAATTAATGCACGTTCTGAAAACAGGCTTAGAAACACAGAAGAAGGCCGAGCCAAAGCCTTCCTCATTTCATGAGCCTATTAAGGGTTTGTTTGGCTTAGGAAAACGGATTAGCATGCTGCCTTCAAGGTCCTGCTGCACACCACTGCTGCGTCATTGAGCAGCTCCGGACATGCAGGTGCCTTGCTCACGGGCCCTCCGGGACGGGAGCTGTTCTGTGGGATTCGAACCAGCAGCAGAGCTCCCGGGCCTGGCTCAGGACCAAATGACTGCTCTAAGATCAGCAGACACGGAGGGAGACGCTCACGCTGCTAAAAAAGCGACACATTCGCTCATTGTCGGCCTCCTCTGCCAAGCCGCCTGGTCCTCGGGGGAAATCCCTGAGCAGAAGATGACATAATTGCACGTCGGGGAGAGGTTTGGACACACAAGCTCGCACGCGTTACTCAGCGCGAGACAACCGGAGGCCGAAGAGAGGGAGGAAGAAAGAGGGGACGATCAGAGAAAGAGAGAGAAAAGAAACGACAGCTCCAACACAGTTAGAAGACATACGAGCAGACGACAACGTGGAGACAGACGGCGGCAGGCAGGAATGAAAGACAGATGTGTTTGTTGACCGCGTTGATGAACCCACAGCGGTTGCAGTCGTTCGCCACAGCAGCAACATTTGTACGGTAGCGTGCTCCGATATCTCCCGTCCTGCTGTTCCACAGAGAAGAAGGTCGCCTCGACACCGCGGCCGCCCGCCGGCTGGGACCGGCTGCGAGCGCCGGCGTGGACGCGCCCACGTCCTGCTGACCTCAAACCTGCGCAGGGGAAACGTACGAAGCCGACAACCCCGGACCGGCTGAGGCCAGCGGGCCCGAGGCCCAGACCAGAGCACCAGACTCACACGGGTCAGGTGAAGAGAAAGAGACGCATAGATGACAAAGGTTTTCATAACCATGATGCATAGCAATAGTGAGAGCATTTAAAGAAAATAAAGGAACATGGGAGTAGAGGTGTGCACACTGTGAAAGATACAGTAAAATGTATTCATGTTGAATCGGTCTTAAACGCACGGCGGAGTGGTAAAGTTATGAAGTTATATTCTACTGTGCTCTCAATAAATAAAGGCTCGTCATTTATGTATATAAATACGGACATGTATTGTATTTTTTTTTAATCATTTAATTCTGCCAGTTTTATTGATTGTCCTCCCCTCCACGGGATGTTTTATCACTGAGATAAAAATATTAGCAATCCCATAAACCAAAGCGGTGTGTTCAAGCAATCATCCCTGTCCTCATAGAAGAGACATGCAGCACACACACACACACACACACACACACACACACACACACAGCAGGGTTTATGAGGCTTTTGCAGCATCTCACCTCGCCATGTTCACCGCAGCGTGTGAGGCAGCGTCTGGCTGGCTGTGGCCTGCGAGCCAGACGCTGCCACCGCGCTGCCGGTGAGGCGCGCACGCGCTTACACACCGGCAGACACACACACGACCTCAGAAGCCTCTCACACCCAAAATCTCCATCCAGAGAAAAAAAAAAGCAGTAATAAAACCTCCATAAAGAAGTAACAAGTTGTGAACTCAGATCTAGGTCTGCTCTGGTCACTTGAAATTAAAAAAAAGACATGTTGCTCTAGCAGCAAATATAAATAGATATTAATGAGACATTCATACAGAGGAGCCTGTGCTAGTTAGCTGCTAGCTCACAAGATGGTCTCCTTCCACAGGGCTTAGATCCCACACGGCATCGCCTCACTGAAACGTGTCTGGCTCGGAGGCGGCGGCCTTAACAAGCGCCCCAGAGGCTTCCTGCTGACACCCGTCTATTCTGGGCCACCGCCGGGCTCCGCAATCATTCCTTCAGACCTCTGCAGTCTCCGCCCACTCCCAAGACACACACATTCACACACAAACAAGTCCGGGGGCAAGCGGGCAGGCCGTGTCATTAGCGGTCCGGGTTACATATGTCCTTTATCCTTATCATTGGAAGTATTCTCCAAAAACCGACTCCAACTAAACACCAAGGCATGAGGACACTGACTCACCGCTGGCCTGCACGGATTAGTCACACTTCCTCACAGCATCTGACTGGCTTGCTGTTCATTATGTCGAGATGAGTCAGCTCCTCTGTTTGAGTAGTTGTGGTTCTGTTGGCTTTTAACAGCTGAGCCTGATTTGGAGGCACTTTCACACACAGCAGACGGCAGACAGCCAGGGCGATGAAACCCAATCCGTTTCCGGTGGAACGGCCTTTTTTTTTTTTAATCAAACGCAAAGATGAAATAGGACCACGATGTTGTAATCAGGCCCGTGCACACGGCGGGTCAGAAGGTAGCGGGGTTCTCATATCTGCTGGTGAAGCTCTGTGTTCTCGGCCCACAAAGCTACCAGCGGCCCGCCCACCGCCCCATCCTGATCAGGTACCAGCCCCGCTGGGCCCGCTTGTTGTCTGTGTAAAGAGAAGCCCATCTACATGCAGCGCGCAGCACAGTCTGTTTGCTTTCTTTCTTTGCTGTTCGGCTTCTGCCATCTGCTTGTTGAGAAACAAATTAATGTAGATGGCCAGATTAATGGGATTTTGATTGGGCGCGGGCCAGACTGCCAGGGATCCTGAGATGTTTTTTCTTCTTTCTTTCCTGTCACGGCGCCCCTTCAGAGGCAGAGGACAGCGCCGCTACGCCGCTTCACGGCTCCCTGTTGATGAGCTGGTGCTCGGACAGGAGACGGCCGGGTGATTCAAGCGGATGGTTTTTAATTTGGAAGGAAGTCGTTTTGTGAAGTCCGTGATGTTAATCATCCAGTTATCGCTCCAGACAGTTTGGTCCAGTTCTACCTCATCAACAATAGCACACATGACATCCTGGACCTCACAGGAAAACCTCCCCTGTCGTTTCCGTAGTTTTCTACCTGACAATAAAGTTAAGATTGAAGTATGTGGTTCATAGGTTTCTTTATCATGCGGTGTTAAACATGACCCATGTCACGTCACCCTCACAGTGATTGGTTTGAATAGTTGAGCTTCATCTGATGGGTTTCTTCAAGGACACTACGATAGCTGAGGATGGGCGTCAGCTCCTGGACGACGGGCTGAGCTGGACTGGGCTTGGTCAGCCTGACAGACAACAGAGGACGCTTGTTCCTCCACTCTGAATGAGGATGTTTTCCGCATGGCGACCAGCAGAGGGCTCCACCACACTGACCTTCAGCGTCTCCATCTCCTCGATTCTGTGGAGCTGGTTGGAGGGGAGCAGACGGGAGGGGAGGGGGTCGGTACCGATGAACCTAATGAGTCATCCCAACATCATCTGTGAATCGCTGTTCGAGAGCGAAAGCCAGAGCGGCCACATCAAATGCAGAGCGGCTTTGGCTCTTTGGTTAGTAATGAGACATATCATTTCCCTGTGTTCTCTGCAGCCATAACCTATAAAGCAGACCTTAAAGGAACACATTACGGACCGTCACAATGAAGGAAGTGTCCCTTTAAAGGCTTTTCATCACTCACTTTTGAGAAATAGTTTGATGGCAGCACGGAACGCAATTAGAGATATATAACATTTAAAAAACTGTTAATTAAAGGGTGTCACCATCAATTTGACACCAAATGACTCATCATAATGGGTATTAATCAGGCTGTAACAGGGTCATGATGAGCTCTGAGGATCTGGGGAAATGTAGTTTTGATGATGTCTGCAAGGCTGGCATGAAGAGTGAAAGATGGGAGCATTTAGGACTCGAGGAGGGGCTAACAAAGAGAGTTGAATCATGGGAAATGTAGGGTCCATACCAGGAACGTTGAAAATGCATCAGGGAACAATGTTTTAAGCCGAGAGGAAATTCTTTGTAACTTAGGTGTTGATGTTGCATTTTGCTGAAATCTTTGTCTTGTGTGTCCACCTCACTGCAGAATACAACGTCTGCATGAGAAGTCAGAATATTGAGACCTCTGCTGCGGCCATTTTGGTGTAAATCCGTCTCCCACAGCTATCCCTAACTTTATTAAAGTGCAATTTCAATCCTCTGGACCCGTTCAGCTTAATGCTTCTCACATTATCACAGGACCTGATGAGGTCGGGTCACGGCGAGGTGAGCGGTGACGACACAGCAGAAGACGCCCGCTCTGCTGCAACAAAGCACTTCATCATGATGGGAACATATTAGGAGTATTAGGGGAATCAAATTGTATTAGCGTCTCGCTTTAAAAGTCGTATTTTAACCAACATTATTTCTTAATCAACTCAAGTCCACATTCAATCTGAGTTTATGACCACATCAGGTACATTAGGGGCCTGAAGCCTCAAACACTGAGTTACATTTATTTTCCAACCATTTCATTGTCTCTTGTGCTCTCCTCCACAGAGTTATGGAAACCAGACACTCTTCCTGTATCAGTAACAATATAAATCATGTTGTTCACCGCTTCATAGAAGCAAAGTCTGGCTCATCACGCCTCTGTCTCGCCTCCTGCTCACGAGAGAGATTCATCTGTCACACTGCTGACCTCCATGACCCCTGTGCCCTCCTCACACCGCGGTGGAGGCAACAGGAGGTGTGTGTGTGTTTGTGTGTGTGTGTGTGTGTGTGTGTGTGTGTGTGTGTGTGTGTGTGTGTGTGTGTGTGAACCAATCAGGGGGAGATTGGGGTCCTGTCCCTCAGGGTCTGGAGTCTGAAAGCAGCTCATTGGCTGTCTAATGGTGCTGTCATGGGGGTTAGAGTGAAGGTCTTCTTCAGTGTCAGTATGCTACCGTTGTAACACTAATAGCTTTTTTTTTACACAAATCAATACGTGCCTGAGCAATTTCCTGTGTCTTTAAAAAACACCTTATGAGATAAGTCTAACTCACTTCAGCTGAAGGATGAAGCCAGAACACATCAAAGAACCCAGCAGAAAGTAAAACTTCTGCAGAATCACACGTATACGTGCGTTGTAGATGGGCACGCTGCCAGACTCCCACACAAACCCATTTCCCAACCTCCATCCACCGGTAAATCAAGCCCCACTTCTGTGCCTGCACCAGTAGAGGGACCTGCAGACCAGATGAAACATGTGCTTGATCATTAATTGACTCATTTAAGTGACGGTGCCATTAATCCCCCAGGGTGTTTACTGTGGCTCGACTCGCGCAGGCAAGACTTAGCTGCTAATTGCAGGCTTATAATGAGCCACAACCTGAGCTGCAGGCAGGATAACACCGTCTCACAGGCAGCAACCTCCACTTGCAGAGAGCTAAGCCAATGCTGAAGCGCAATACACCTGCATTCTCTCTAATGGCCATCGGAGGTCACCACCAAGAGAGTGATAGACTTGTATAGAAGTTTATGACCGCACCTGATTCATTAGTTTATCAGAAGTAAACATTGTAAACATGAGTTTGTGTCTCGTTGTGTAGTTTCAGGTCTTCTTCGATACAGTAAATGATGATCATTTAGAGTCAAACAGACCATGAAGCAGGGGAGGCTTTAGGGCGGAGCTACAAGGTGACTGACAAGTCGTTACCATGGCATTGTCCAGTCTGGGTTTTGTCATGTTTTCATCTTAAAACCTTAACTCTTTCACGTGTGTTTACAGTTCATGAGGAAACTGCAACATTTTGGTCGCCTACCAATGTCTTTGCACTTCGCTCCACCCTCTGTCGTCACTTCTAGTTGCAAAAAAAACAAGATGGCGACGGCCAAAATGCTCAAAAACAAAAGACCACAAACCAATGGGTGAAGTCACGATGACTCCGTCAGCTTCTCACACACAGTCTCTTGGTGTATCCTCATCTAACCCCGTTTCTCGGATGGGAACCTTCATCCAATCTCTCATTTCATTCGATTAACCTTTTTTGAACCGCAGGAGAAATTCAATCAAAAGCTGTTATAAAAGATCGTCTGTGAACAATTACAGACGTTTCCACATTGAATCAGCGGCAGACGTTTTGACAACCCTCCTCAGAGAAACTCAACACCGAGCGTGAGGAGCGATCGCCTCCAGACTCACTCATCTAGCCGACGGCATCCAGGAACAGTCCGGCTGACGCAACACGCGACGTGCAAACACGGGTTCAGTGGCGGTGCGGTTCGCTTACTGTAAATGTTGGACCTGGCGTCTGTGACTCGGCACTGAATCACAGGTGCTGCTGAGTCACAGGGTCCACACAGTCTCTGCTCCTTTCGCTCGCTAACAGACTGTGAGCCGCTCATTCCTGCCTCGTGTGTCACGCTTGACACTGGTCTTCATTTATTTATGTTCTGTTGATTGATGGCGACTTCATTCCGCGTGTGTTGCTGGTTTTCTATGTTGTGACGAGGCGATCAATCAAGCACTGCTTTTATTTCAGCTAACGGGGCTACTGCTTCTTCACGGGCTGAAACTTAACACCCATTTGGTCTTCGTCAAAACTAAAATGCTGCATCATTGCTTCAGCAGAGTTTTCTCTTGCTGCTTTCATTCCTGTCCCTCCAGCTGTTGCTAACAGAGGTTACAGTATATTCAGCCGTCGCTCAGGATTTCCTTCTTTTGCTTTTTCCACCTGAGAAGCCGCCTCGGCCGAGCGGGAAATAGCCCCGTCCTGACAGATGCCTGCAGACCGGGCACAGCCAGGAACACACTTCCACTTCTGGCTGCTGACATGGAGCCACAGGAGGGGTCTCCTGCTGCACGGGTCACAATCTCACCATCTCTCACAGCCTTTCCACTCTTTTAAACAAGTGTGTGTGTGTGTGTGTGTGTGTGTGTGTGTGTGTGTGTGTGTGTGTTCAAGAGGGGAAAATGAGGCACGAGATCACCAAAGGACGGGTAGTGCCTGAAAGAGGAAACAAAGTCCAGACAATAATGCAGGAGACAGGAGAATCTGGGCAAACATAAACGTTCAGGTTGGGATATTGGAAACATCTGTATTAGGAGCACGGACGCCGACACACACCTGCTGCCAGGCGGGCTGCGGCGTCGTGCTGGGGAGAGAACGAATGAAGCAAAACAAAAGGAACCTGCAGGACTTCCAGTCGGGCCGAAAAGAAAACACGAACAGCTATTTTTGACCCGAGCCAAGTTGACAAATGGCCCCGGACTTTCCAATTCCCTACGACTTTGTTCCTCACGCTCCTGAGTTCTATTGTTTGGCATTGACAAGGGGCGTGAAAAGAAAAAGGAGAAGAAATAAAGAGCTTTTGCTGCGGGACAGTTGGTGCTCACGGGTCGCTGCGAGGTGGAGGCAGACCTCGGGAATTTGCAGAGTGCATTCAAAAGAGCTGAGAGGAGAAGTGTTGCAAGAAGAAACACCGCCTGAAGAGAGACTCGTCAAGATCTCTTTCCCCCTGCAGCCTTTTGTTGTCGGGACTGGAATATGAGTAGGTGCGTTGACAGGGAGGCTGCAGGAACTTTTCTACCATCAGATCCCGCTCGGAAAGTCTCGGGGGAGTGGGGTTCATCGCTCTTCTAAATGCTCTTTTTAAACAGAGCATCAACAGGCCTCCTCCCCTCTGCTGTGCTGTTTGAGCTGAGCGCCTATTAGCTTCCCTAATTATCACAGATCTTCCAACCAGGGAGAAATGTGTGTGTGTGTGGCTCTACAGATGAGACCCAGGGGTAAGAGACGGTGTGCTCAGGTTACAAGAACCCAGCGGCTGACAACGTTATTTATGAAGGGTTCGGAGTGACAGCGCTTTCAGTCCTCTGGCAGGGTCAAAGGCAGAGACAACCGAGAGCTAATGGCATGAGGGTGACGGGCGCTTTGTAACCGAGGTGGAGGAAAAGAACAAAAAGGAAGGAGGAGGGGGGACTTTTCCTTTCTCCGAGGAAGCGAGAGTGATAGAGAGAGATGCGTCTGGGGCTGAGGGGACGAGACGCCGAGCGGTTTTCCAGTCGACTTGCTCTGCGTCTAGACCCGGAGTCAACGGGCTAGGCCCAATAAAGACGGCTGGATATTGCAGGGCAGAGACCGGCTTACGGAGTCCAAAAATACAGATGAAAGGCTGTGCTGCGGAGGAGCCGAGAACGCTGAACTCGCTCGCCCGTCCTCACGGTGTCAACCCGCCTGCAGCGCTGGATTCAGTCTGACAGCTGGAAGAGGAATCTCTGCAGCAAAACTGCGGGAGCTTAACTTTGCAGGTGGACCTGGGCGCTGACGCTAGCTACAGAGCAGTAAACAGTCATCCATTAGCTTCCATCAAATAGGGCAATTACAAGTCTGAAGCAGCGCCGAGAAGTTTCCTGAATCCTTTCCAAGGGATAAATACATAAATTAAACATCACATTTTGGGTGCTGAGGATCAAAGTGTATTGTAGGACTGTTTGATGTAGGCACGGTTTGAAATGTGCATATTTTAAAAGGAGGTTGAGAGTGTGTGTGTGTGTGTGTGTGTGTGTGTGTGTGTGTATGTTCTGACGCTGATTAATGTGCATCGAGTTTTGGCCTGGCGTTGGGCAATCAGTGTCCCATGATCAAAAGAACGGATGGACCGTAGCGCTCTGTTGGAGGAGCGTGACCACGGGCCACCTGTTCACTGTCCACAACTCCAGGGGGTGAGGGGTTCAACTCCCACTGGGGAGGCTATGAAGAAACTCAAGAAAAATATAATAAACAACTCCAATTTCCATGTCAAACGAGGGATTACGTCCTCCCTTTAGGGGGCTTGAGAGTCGACTCCACCTTGAGCTTTGTGTTGGTCAAACTACGGAAGAAAGCACCGTCATCAAGCCTCTGGAGGTGGGCACACACACACACACACACACACACACACACACAGCTGCCCGGTCACGGCTCCTCTGACTCAAGAGTCAGCACAGTTACTGATGCTAAACACTGATTGATTCGTTTTTCCTTATTTAGCTCGAACCCCCGGCACAAAACAACCCCAAGAGGTGCAGAGCGCCGACCAGACACCGACTAAGCAATCTGGCACACGGCAGCGCTCTGTCTGGCAGAGCCCGGGGGTTTGGCGTGGTTGTAGATCGATTGTTTGCCTTGCAGAGAGAGCAAATGATAAAAAATGACTGTGTGCGTGTTTGCTTCGGATGGAAGAGTTTGTGCGCTGCATTTTCAGTCACACAAAGGCCCCTTTTTCCTACTAACTACAAACTTTGCATGTGTTTAAAAACAATTAAAAAGTGCAGAATTCACAGATTTTGTACCGTTTGCACAGGAAATCTGTAAATCGCCTCATTTGTAACAGACACGCATATTTAATGTGTTGGCTGAGAGGTCTTTCAACATCAATATGCAGCGTGGAGCCTCAGACATGAGGAGACCTCGGAGGAGAGGAATAAAAGGAGCAAAGAGGAGACCGTGAGAGGCGTGTGGATAAAGTCAACTTTCTGCGCCGCTGGCGGAGCCATTAGAAAAGCATTTAGTCCAACACGCGTCCACTTTGTTTGTCCGACATGAGAGAAAAAGGCCCGAAAGAGTTCAGACTCCAAGTGTGGGTGGCAGATAGAGGTGAAGAGGAAAAAGTACAGCAAAGAAAATGTACAGTAAAAACATTTAATGTTTGTGGATTTGAACACTCGAGAACTCGAGACTTGACTTCTATTAATAGACACAACGTACGGCCACGAGCTGTACACATGGGCTACACGTCCACATTCACCAGCAGGATACAAAAGGGGACTAAACGCCTCATGGTGGGATGCTTCCGCCTATGAGGCCACTTGCATTTTATAGTCACGTCTGTTCAAAGTGTCATCACTTCCCTTTTTTTCAAAATCGCAGTTGAAGTTGAAGAAATTGCCTCAAAGCGCTGCTGAGATGTAGTGCGATCGGGAGGCGTATAGACGGAAGGATCAGACAACTTGGAAACGTAATGGCGGCCTCGGCTGTCGCTGGCTGGCATCAGCGGCGGCCCAGAGGCATAATAAACCACGAGCGTAGAAGAAGGATGGAGGGATGAGCGGCGAGCAGACAGGAGTAGAGATACAGTCAGGACAGGAAGCAGCGAATCCTTTATCAACGCTCATCTTCCTGGCCGGAGCAGACGTGAGATGGTGATAGCGGGCGTTAAATATCCAGTCAAGTGCCGCCGCCGCTGCCTGCGGTGAATCACAAGCGGCATCCAGTCACATCTGCAGCCGCTGGGAGACGAATAATGCCGAGTGTCTGTTCTCAAGTAATAACCTGTGTCTTAAAGTCGCCTGCGGGTTAGCAGATAAAGTGTGCCATTCAGGAGTGCTTCAGGAGTTACGAAAAAAAGAAGGAAAAAATCATTATCAAGTTCATTATTCTTCAATGCGAGGAATATCCAGCTGGTGCATGCGATATGATTTTGTCTCATTTGAAGCCACGTTGTTGAACAAAGTGTTTTAATCCTGAGGGAGCCTGTGAGGGAAAGGCAGTCTGGTGAAGGCAGCACATTAGTTTATCAACTGAACCTGCCATGTTGCAACATAATCTATATCTGCTGCTCTGGTTTGACGCCTGACCTTTCCTCTGCAGCCTCAGCAGCAAAGCTGATCACCATGTTGTATTTTCAGCTAAAAAAACAACAACCCAACTCCTCAACAAATGCCTCCCATGTTTCTTTGGATCATGGGCCTCGTTAATAACTCACAAGAGACTGGATTTAACGTTGTTCTTCCTCACAGGGCTGTTTTTTAAATGGGCAGCGCTGTGGATTCTCTTGAAAATGCATTTCCTTGATTATTCCATCTTCCAGCTGTCAGGCTTCAAGGAAGAACCCATCGCATGTTGGAGTGGATCTGAACCAAGGTTGTTTCTCCTCTTGGTGACCGAGGCCGCACACAGCGTGCACAGAGGTCTGTGCTGCTCGTCTCGTTAATACTGTCTGCTGTGAGAAAAGCTTCTTGGGTGTCAGGAGGGTGAGAGGTGGTTTCAGGTGTTGTTCAGACGCACTTTGTTGGAGGGCATATTGAAAATGATAACTATCTTAAGGCCGTAGACTAAACATGGAACCTGTATTTGTAAAAGGAGCAAAGGAGGTCATGTTTTGGGTTCTGGTCTGTTTGTTTGTGGGGTTACGGACAAACTACTGGCTGGAGTTTCACGACATTAGCATGGCCAAGGCCTTTACATTTGAGAGTGGATTGGTCTTCTAGTACCACTTCATATTGTGCTTAAACAAGAACATCAAATACTACTGCATTCTGGGACCAAACCATCCAGCATGGCGGTACTGGTCGGCCTCTGAGGGTTGTGTAGTCTGCAGTGTACAAAACGATGACTCAAGGCACAGGGAATGGGAGGAATGGGTCAGTGGGTTGTGTTTGCCCCGAGGTCGGCTAAGCCAAACATACTTACGACACTGTTTGATTGACAGGTGTAGTAACTAACCACCATTAAATAAAACCTAAAAAATGTTGGCAAACATGATGCCAGTGGCACACAGTGGGAACCGATGCGAGCGATGCACAAAATGTTCCTAAAATATCCTGGAACTTTAAGCCCACGTTGTTGCAACGATGCTGCGAAACCCTCGTTTGATCCTGTAGCATCCACTGCTGAGCGTCTCCTCTCTCCTCCCGTTTCTCCCCCGTCTTCACCTCCCTCCCAGTACTTTATCGTCTTTCGTCAACGTTCCATCCTCCTCGGTCTTCTCTCCATCCTCTCTCCCCTCCTCCTCGTCTTTGCCCAGAAGAATGATCACAAAGCCATGCGGAGAGAAGTCTCGTCTCTCATACGAGACGGAGGGGGATGATGAGAGAATCAGGTGCTTTGTCTGGATGACCTAATGCGACTGAATAAGCAAAGTTTAACAGCCTTAAAACTGTAATATACAATTCCCTTCCTCTCTCTCCCCCTTTTTTTCCCCTCTCTGTATGAAACTGTCCTTTTCCCTCTCCGTGAGACCTTCTTCCTGTCTCCATCTCCTCCATCTCCTCCCCTCTTCCTTCGGGTCCCCGTTCGAGCCGATGCGAATGGAGAACAACTTCCGACGGGGCGATTTGGTTTTCGACAGCTCGAAGAGTAAGAACTCAACGAGAGGCGACGGGGGAGATCCGGGGTGTGTTTGTGATTTACCGACCCAGCAGAATGTGGCCGACCCTTCTGGGAGCAGACTCTCCATCGAGACCCCGAGCTCCCCTCGCTGCAGCTGTGCATTTGACATATGAATATACAGAAGAACTTCTGCCATAAATTGGAGGCTGTAATCCAAAGTACTTTTCAGTATGGAGGGTGGAGATCCAGCGGGAGTCAAACCTCCAGCCACGTAAATCAGCAGGCAGTTTGGATTGCTCAAAATGAAAACCACCTTACCCATAAACCCCTGGGCTTGCTCAGTTGGGTTTTAAGAGCAAGGAGAAGAATAAGAGCTGACGAGGAGGCGCGATAAAAGCCCAAAAACAGCCTGGTCAGTCAGACAATGAGCGTTTTGTTTCAGACGTCCTGTCAGACACTGACGTTCATCTTAAAATGCAGATTAGATGGATGATAACGCGTTTATCGCTTATGTTTCAGATACAGGGTGTTGATTGGTGACTTGTGGGTCACGTGACGCCACACAGGAATGTAACCAGTCTTCTCTGTATTTTCTGCAAGAAAACAAACGAGTGCCTTTCCCCAAATGTCAAAGGATTCTTTCAAAGCGTTACAGCAGCGAGCTGTAACCTTGCTCTTTCCACAGCCGTACCACATGTAGCTCTTTCCACTTCATTTTGGACTCCTATTTTCTCAGCAGAGAAGTGACTCGCAGCTTGTAAACGGCGCTGAGCGGCACCGCACCTTGTTGTGGCTTCTCTGCAGATGATGATGGGATGGCGGAGCACACAGCCTGTCTGTCTGTCTGCTGCCTCCGAGACGCTGCCGAACAGCACAGCGTCTACGGTAGAAGAACGTGTGTGTGTGTGTGTGTGTGTGTGTGTGTGTGTGTGTGTGTCCATTTGAAGAGAGGCTTCATGTAATTGAGACATCAATTAGAACTGAATCCCTGAATCCAATTCCCAAATCAAAACATTACAACACAACAAAAATGTGACATTCACCATGGCTGTTCCTCCGTTCCTCTCGTACGGCGGACGCACATCTGTTGAAGGGTTTGCTCGCTCTCAAACTAAATTACTTGCGTCTTGTTAGAACTGGCTGTTTTTATTATGAGCTCCTTTTTGTCCATGTCCTTCTGGTCCTCTGTGCCTTTTCCATGCCATCAATCATCCGCTGTGGTCACCGCAACGTTACGACTGAAATATTCTTGGCGTAAAAAGTTAAAAAAAAAAAAGCTTCAAAAAAATCAATCATCGAGGCAAAATTTGAACAGGCTTTGATGGGGATACAAACGGAGGAAAAATCTGCTTTTTCAAGGCTGTGATGATTTTTTTTAAGCGTGCGGGCAACCCCCTAATTATCGCTTAAACCCAGAATGTTCCATATGCTTTGAGGTCGCGGGACGTCAAGACGGCTCTTCAAAATGAGACAAAATCATAAAAAAGAAAAAAACAGTGAGTCATTTTCACCGATAAAAACTGCTGTCCCGGGGAAGGCTTTGTAAACGATACGCTCCCCTCTTGAATGTGCGGGCCCCTTAAACCTGAGACCCCGGGGCCACTCGGTTTTTGTGGAGCGTGTCAGTAATCCACCCAACAGGGAGAAAGACATATTTTGCAGCGACGAGGGAATTACCCCCCTCACCGCAAACCTCATCTCAATACCCTCGTAAGCAGAGCATCCAGAGAGCGGGCGGCGGCCGGATGAAGAGAGAAATGAAGTGAGTTGTATCACATGAAGCGAAGGCAGCGCACAGATCAGTGTGTTAGGACGGAGGAGGGAACCGAGCCAGCTGGCCCGCGCAGGATCTCCAGCTCTAATCCAGCCTCCCCCTTTGTTATCATCAGCAGGGTCAGTGGCTTGATTCAAGCGGAGTTGGATCCACGCTGCTCGGTCTGGTGACCAGTGGCCCCGCTGGAAGCAACATCTGGCGGCACTGGATTCAACCTTGACTGCCCTTTGCCCCGCCCGCCTCGCTTCCCTGAGAAACAATACCTCTGTAATCACCTCCGCTACAAATATTGTCCGTACTTTTACTGCTTGTGAGCCATGTACACTTCCTCTTCTCAGACCTCGCCAGAGCCAAACAATGTGTCAGAGAATATCAGAGGGGACGGAGGCTGCCGGTTAGAAAGTCCATCATATCACATAATCTGTCAATTCCTCGTGACCTGGGTTGTACTTTCGGTTTGCTCTTCATCCTCCACTTTATATATTTACCCATGTGTCTGAAAAAAAAGGCAGGTAGCCCGAGTATGAAAATAAATATACACAATGAAGTTAGTAAGCAAGGAGGTGTCCGTGTGTCTTTGAACAAGTTACCTAACACTGAAAAGTAAAAATGTTCAGCACTGGTAAGTCAAGTGGATTAAGGATCTAATGACTTGTCATCACTGCACATCTCATGGTGTCTACACGTCTCCCCACCACGCGCCTCAGAGCGCTCACACTGCCAGGAATGTGCGTCAACTCCAGTTCCTGCAATACCTAACGAGGGGTGGAGGCGGTTCCCACAGCCAGAGCGACCTCAGCGGGCCAGGTAAACACCCGCTGACCCTCGGTAAACAAAGCCAGCTATTTGGTGAACACAGGGCTCCTTATCTCGGGTCTTTTGAAGTTCGGGAGACAAAAGCGTGAGCGCTCCTCCCGCTGCACCTTCAGTCTTCACGGATTTTGGAAGGCTTAGACTTAGAGCATCTGAAACTGCAAAAACGACGGTAAATGCTATAATAGATGATAAATGCTCAATTAAATAATCTACAAAAGGAGATAAATGATCATAACTTTGACGCCATGTTTTATTCAGCATGTCAGAGATTGATGTTCCTGCACATCTGGCCCTCCAGCAGTAACACTCATTTAGAGTGTATTATCTGTTCCATCATCTGAAAGACTTTTGCCATGGAGGGATATCCTTCATATTGTGCCACTGTGGGGTGGATCCATCTGATTTTCCACCCCAGTAAGTGAAACCTCGAGAAGGAAATCAGCTGTCAGTGTTGCATGGCTCCAGCTCAGCGTCACTCGGACACAGTGAAGCCGCCAGTCAGAGGTTTGACTCAAAGTGTGTCTGAAAGCTTCCAGGAGCTGTGCCAGCACGCGGCCCTGGGGGGGGTCGACCTCTGCCCCCGAACATTTTGTCAAACAAACAAGTGGTAATGCGTCTCCGGGACTGGGAAGGTGCCTCGCCGTGCGCTGAGCCCTGGAGGAATGCAGCAGCCGGCCCGTTGGACGGCTGAGCAACGGTGGAGCACATCAAAAGCTGATACGGTCAATTAGCTCTGCAAAGCCCTGAAGACTGAGGGAGAATCAGAGGGCCGGGCTTTGTGGGGGCTTAGAGGATAAAGTGAGAAGTGACTCACAGTGGACGTGCCGGCGCTCGTGCAGGTAACGAGAATATCATCGTGCAACTGCGGCTGATTGATTATCATTGCATCCATTACACATAACCATTGCTTTGCATTATTTTCCTTGCCTGCTGTTTTACTCATGTTTGAAGGGCAATTTATCTCCGGCAGCACAAAATGACTGTAAGATACCCGCAGGGAGCTAAACGGACCGTTGATCGATACCAATGACTCCATGATTCAGAAGCCCGGAGAGAGGCGCTGAGTGTGTTGTTCATGAACATCACTGCATCCTTTTAAACTCACACACAGTTCAGACCAACGCTCCAGCCAGGCCCACGCGAAGCACACCTTCACTCGCTCACTCTCGACTTGATTTGTTCAAAGTCATTTAAGGTAACAAGAGAACAAAGGATGAGGAGGAAGAAAGCAGAGTGCATGTCTTACAAAATGAATTGGCGTTCGCCTTCGGGGAGATTCACAGCGGGGTCCTGTTGGCTCCGGTTCAACCACACAGGAGTGGTTTCAAAGTTTTGGCCACACTCAGACTCACTTTGTCCCCTGAGAATAACGAATACGGGCGGGTATGTCGTGCAAAATCATATGAAAGGTAATTTGGTCGTGGAGATGAGTGTTCATACATCCGCGGTAAAACGAAGCCTCCCAAGCGTTGATCTCAGCCTCTGTGTCCGAGCCAGACACAGACCACCGGGGAAGGACATCCTCTGTACCAAGCAGCGCTTCCTCGTCTCTGCGTTTCTTTCTGCCGGAAGCTCTTTTTCGGGGTTTGCCTGGAGGATGGACCCACCGGCTGGCCCGAGA